>NC_048299.1:137642330-137683892 GCF_013100865.1 Trachemys scripta elegans
ATATATATATATATATATATATAATCATATAAAATATCTGCCTGTAGCAAATCAGCTCCTGAGTGCATAGCTGGGGTGGCCAGAGGGGTTCTATGCCTAATACACATAATGGACTTCCTTTTAATTAGAAAAAGGGGGGTGAGGGGTTGTTGTTTTTTACATTGAATGATTCTTTACAGAGTCTTATGTGTTTAAGTTAGGTTGGGGGGCACTCATCCTCATAGTCTCTCTCTTCCCCCCTTAGGGCTTGGTTCTGAATTCCTGATGCCGACAACTCTCCTGTTGACTTCAACAGGAAATTTTCTTATAAAGACTGTACAGGTCCTATGTGTCCTCATCTTGACTAGAAGACTGACTGCCTTGGTGTCTGGCACTACACACAAGGCCTACACAAGACCTTATAAAAATATACGAAGCAACCAAACTTGGACAATTTAACTTACTGCAACATTTTGAGATGGATTGCTTCCCTCTCTGTTTAGGCCACACATCAGAAGCATATTTATCCTTTATAACAGAGTCCCCTCTTCCCAAGTACTCCCACCATCTAAACTCTTTTGTATTGACGCCTCAGCATCTAGCAAATCTCAACCCTTATACAGTATTCACTATATAGCTATTAAAACCATATCTTCCTGTTATATTAATTGGAAACTTCCCTGGAAATTCCATCCTGAATTTCGAGTTCCTATTTCACTTTTGTTTTCAGTTGCCACAGAAAAGATATTTAACAAAATATTTCACACTATTTGATCAATAAATGGGCAGCTGTCCAGGGTCCATTTAGCCCAGAGTGAGACTTCTAAACAGAAAAGAAAAGAAAATATGTAATTCCTTGACTATCAAAGATATATGTCAATACCTTACTTGTAGGTGTCATTGTTTCCTTTAAAATGCAGCAGAAACAACATTTATTTGGTATTAAAATGTCTGAATTTAGAAAGTTGTGCAAGTATAATGAAGAGAAAAGCGAGGCTTAGTTACCACACTTGTTCTTTTATGTTTTATATCACCAGGGTTAGGAAAGACAATAGTGTGTGTGTGGGGGGGAGACGGGACTATGATTCTCTGTTTTGTGGTCCAAAGGAGAAGAAAAGAGTAGGCATTAAGTAACAAATATCCCTTCAATCCAGATAAAGGAGGAAATGGAGCAAGTGTGATGCATTCTCCTCTATGGCTGTGCTTATTCCACTTGTTTGAGGATTTGAGGGTGGAGCCATGCCTGGGGGAGAGCAGTGAATGAAAAAAACAGCCACTCTCTGTAGCTTATTATTCTTAGACCCTCCCAGATTTCAGAGAATAAATCAATGTAAGGGCTAGAGGTAACTAGCTCTCACAATTCCAGCTGTGGCTTCTGCTCTGTATTTGGGGGTGGAGGATATAAAACTGCAATATAGTTCCGAAAGGAGCAGTACTAACACAGGGGAACAAAGATTGCAAAGTTAGCATTTTGGAGCAGGTCCTTAATACAGAAGCTCTAATATATGTGGGAATTGTCTTGGATTTCCCAGTTGTTACATGTGTTCCATACAATTTGGAGATACTCCCTCTCCCCACCACCCCAGCCAACAGCTTCTTTGAGGGTAATTAACCACTTTCCCCACAGAGTAAAATAAATCCAGATATCTATGGTTGCAAAGTTGCAGCTATTTTAATGTAAAGTCGAATTTACAAAGGTAGTGAGCACCTGCAGCTGCCATTGACTTCAAATGAAGATTGATATGCACAAACACTCCCACACATTGTTGTATTTTATTGCCTGAAAGAAGACAGAATAGGCCCTAACAAGGCAATTATCTGCAGCTTGTATTTGAAAAATATTGGCCACAAACACTGCCAAGGAGAAGCTGGGAATGTTTTGGTAAAGCCGCTGTTGCCACATTACTCGTTGTTCCAACCAAAATGGAAACATTTCCATCTCTAATTTGTGAAGATTAGATCTCCACAATAAATTGTAACAATCTGTGACTCCCCATTTACAGTGGTGAGAGACTAACCTTTATGCAGCCAAGGCCTTCATTGGTGGCAGATTACCCTACATGTGCCCACTGTGGTGTTTCTTGCACCTTCCTCTGAAGCCTCTAGTGCTGGCCACTGTCAGAGGCAAGGTACTGGACTAGGTTGACCATGGATCTGACACAGCATGTTCCTAGAACCTTCAATCCAAATATCTCCAAAGCTTTGAGGAAATACAGATCTAGCCTTAGATATGAATTTTTTTGGCATGGGCTGATCTCTAGCAAAAAGTTTGGCCTCACCATGTATTTTCCTCCTTAGCACACTTCAAAGATCTACTCTTTAGAAAACCTGGCATATTTCTCTTCCACAATTTTTCCAGTTCTATAAAAATGCAGACTTTCAATCTAAGAGTTGTGCTGTTAATATTGTACATATTTATCTCAGTTAGACTGGAATAAAAAAAAAATTATTTGTATGTGTTACACTTAATTTAAAACATGCTGGTCTCCTAGTACCATTTCAGAGCTCTGAAATAAACTTGGCTTGCTTTCTCCCCTCGGTGTCTTTATTGGTGCCAAGCACACCAGGCGACGAACCCTGTTTGCCATCTCAGGGCCCAGTTCTGGGCAGACAACACCTCTGTGAATGGAATGACTGCCCAGTCCTGATCCTCGAAGCCATGTACCTATCCCCATACATGTCTTTGCTAACAAAGATGCTCACAAAAAACAGTCTCAAGGTTTAAAGTTAATCTTTTGTCTGAGCTTCCCAGTGCACCCTGTTTTATTCATTTTTGTCTTTCAGATTGTATGCTTTACAGGGCAGGGACTGTCTTCTTTGCATCTTGCATACTACTGAGCACTTGGTCATGCTTAAGACATAAATAATTAGTGAACACTTAATGCCAGTTATTTTCTGTACATGCCATTATAGGATCATATTCTGTAATTTTACCATTGTTTGGTTTGAGGTTTTTTTAAACTTCTTGATTCATACCCTCTGCTGCAGCACAACTGATTTGTGCCACACCAACACATTTAACTCCTACTGTTAGACCACTTTAGTGTCATAGAACAGGTTAGTAGTTCCTACACTGTGATCCCCTTGCTGCCAACACTGGAGCCATTGTCAGTCAGTATATCTAAATACAAACATTCTAAATTCTCTGCTCTTAAGATTCTTACTTGGGGCCAGATCCTATCTTGAAGACACTATACAATTCCTTTTGTCATCTCATTTCAAATAAGACCTAACGAGACTAGTTATGGACCAAAGAAGGTCCACAAAAGTAGTCACAGAGTTTGTCTACATGGGGAAGTTAATGCACAGTAAGCTAGGATGTGAATTTAAAGACCCATGTGAACTTGGGCAGTTTAACCTATTGTACTTCCGAAGTTCAAAAGACAATTTTCCCTGTCTACACAAGCCCACAGAAGGAGGATTTCAGTATGAGAATTTATTTAGGAGTGATTGCTTAAAATTGATTATTTTATTATAATATTTTAAGATTATTACTTTAAAAATAAAGTCTAGAGGACAGCCAGAGTACGTAAACTAATGCATGGTATAGAGGTGACCATTTGGGTATTACTTTCATAATCCATTTTGAGGAAAGGACAGGATGGCCAATTAATAACATTTAAAAGGCACTCTCTTTTAAACAGAAAAGAAGGAATATTTTTCAAAAACTTTAAATTGAACTTAGGTTTTCCTTGGAAGTCTCTGTCCAAGACTAATCCTGCTAAATTTATGTGATCTGATAAGCCCAAAGTAGCATAACTGCAGGGGCAATCTTTGTACTGTCATCTTTCTCTCCTTTCTTCCTCCACAAAAGTGCATATTAAAAAACAAAACAAAAAACTTTATCAGGTGAAAGGAAAATTTAACACTGAGAGAGTTTTTGTGTTTCTAAAATACATTCTGTCCTTCAGGATTAGCCTTGTTTACTATGATGTTTCCAGCTGTTGGGCTTACTTTGGGAAGCATTATATTGTCATCATCAGTTGTACAACAGTAAAGCTATTGCAGCCTGCTTGCAGATGAATTATGGCTTTCACTTTGAGGTATTGGAGGGGATTTCTGAAGTGTGTGTAAGAAATCGGGAGATTTAAAATCCAAAGTGCAAAAGAACCACCTTCTCATAGTTCAGTATTGTGTATATGGTCAAGTAGAATTGGTCAGATCTTTACACAGGCAGACCCTGACTTGCACTGGAATAAACTCCACAGAGCTGAACAGGGAGGAATTTACTTCTCTGCAGCCAGGGCCGGCTCTGGCTTTTTTGCCGGCCGGAGCACCGGGGGGAGGGCGGCAAGCCCGCTGCGGCTCCGCTCTCCCTGGCGGTGGGAACGCCGCGGGGAGGGCAGCGAGCCCAGTCGCGGCCCCGCTCTCGGGCCGGAGCGCCCCGCCGTGCCGCCCCCCTCCAGGCACCGCCCCAAGCAAATGCTTGGTGGGCTGGTGCCTGGAGCCGGCCCTGTCTGCAGCCCTCAACCAAGTAGTTTCACATGGAAAGATATGATCTGGCCAAAAATATTATATGAGATAAATTGTGGTTTTATTCTTTCTACAAATGTACAAGGGATTATTACTCTTCTTTGTGACATGAAACACCATGAAGACTAATACTGTACACTTTTTGGTATCATATCAGGATATGATAAGTTTTGGGTGTGAATTTTCAGACCTTTACACTTATTCATGAGTAGTATCAACTGATGTTTTGTATGAATGTCAACTCATCTTTTCTGTACAGTGTAACCTTGAAACAATACAGATGAGGCAACTAAACTTAGTACAATGTACTATGGAGCTAGGAGGTACAAAAAGTGCATGTAAATCTCACTCTTAGGTGATCAGTTCGTTTTTCCAGTTTTAGGAGGCAATTAATGCACTAATGATTCAGGCCCTTTCCTTTTAATACAATATGAAGCAAACAAACAGAGCTGTAAAACTAAAGAGAAACCAGATGCCAACAGTTAGCCTAATACCTGAGACTTATCTCCGGGGTTTGACATATACTTCTACTATTATGGCAAACCCCTTTGACCTTGTCCAAATGCTCTCTATGGGTGGCATTGTAATATGATGTTCATTTAAGGCATGTTACTTGGGATCATTTTGTTCCTGTACAGTGGAAATAACTGATGTGCTGTACTTCTGCAGTTTTATGGTGTGTCTCCCTGCAGGCTATCCTGAAACAGTGCAGATTACCTTGATATTTCCAAAGTGTACCTCAGTGCTGGACAACACTTTCCAGTAGTCTTCACCAGGCTATCCATTGGGCATGCTGAGAAAAATCAATCCTACTATTGACATTGTCCTTTTTCACTACCCTGAAAGGAAAAATATATATAATATAGTTACATGTTGAAAGATAAAAGCTGAACGGGAAAAGGTAACATGCTGAAATGGAAATTGTCTATCACTGAATCACATTGGATGTTATAAAGGGAAAAGGGATAGCAGATGGGGAGACTTGTCCTGAAATCAGCATTTAGTTATACATTGGCATTGAGCTTAAAGCCACTTCCCGTTGATTTACAGGCACACATCTGAGGCATAAAGCTGGGTGAAGAGCAGAAAAATGTACTAGTAAATTGTTTGCTGAATCCAACTTGAGATGTGATCGTACCATGTTCAAAACATTGTAGTTTCCTTTTGCTATGAACATTCAGATGACCACTTTGGGCCCACAACCATTTGGGATAGGAGATTTTATTCATGTGAATATATGTACATGTGTATGAAAAAATACATATCTGTGCACAAAACAGGACATTCATTATTTACTCATTTATTTCTATTGTGGCTTTGAGCAGGGTCTCATTAACACTAACATACACACACACACACACACACACACACACACAATATGAAAGTGACAGTCCCTGTCCAGGAAAGCTTACATTCTGAACACTGGAAGTGATTGTCAGTGTTTATCAGCTTTGTATATTTGGGAGTGAGGGAAACAAGAATAGGACAGGAGAATGACATGGTCAAGGATTTTTCCGAAGCAATCACATGATGGTTGACTTTCTTACTGACATATCTTAGGTGCTTATGTGGCCTTATGACCATAGTATCTGAGTACATCACAATATTTAATGTATTTATTGTCACAACCCCCATTTGGCAGGGCAGTGTTATTATCCCCAATTTGCAGATGGAAACTGTGGCAGAGTGAGACTAAAGGCTTGTCTACACAGGGACACTTAAGAAAATTAATCTGAATTAAACCACATTAAATCCTCATCTGGATGCTGTTATTCAAAATTTAAGTGCCCTTAATTGGTTTTGTTTAATTCACTTTGGAAGAGAATTAAGCTAAACTGAGGGTATTGTGACAAAGTTCCTCCTCTTCCTAGGTGGGTCCTGTGCTTATTGGCAGATTTGCTCGCCTCACAGATTTACCATGTGGGTCGGGAAACAGCCCAGAGACCTTCCCCTCTGGTAGAAACCACAGTCTAGGTCAAATCCTAGGAGTTGGGAGGTTTGGGGGGAACCTGGGCCCGCCCTCTACTCTGGGTTCAGCCCAGGGCCCTGTGGACTGCAGCTGTCTAGAGTGCCTCCTGGTACAGCTGCACGACAGCTACAAATCCCTGGACTACTTCCCCATGGCCTCCTCCCAGCACCTTCTTTATCCTCACCACAGGACCTTTCTCCTCGTGTTTGATAATGCTTGTACTCCTCAGTCTTCCAGCAATATGTCTTCTCAGCTCCTCGTACCTCTTGCTCCCAGCTCCTCGCATGCATGCCACAAACTGAAGTGAGGTCCTTTTTAAACTCAGGTGTCCTGATTAGCTAGCCTGTCCTAATTGATTCTAGTAGTTTCTTAATTGGCTCCAGGTGTCTTAATGATCCTGCCTGCCTTAACTGGTTCTAGCAGGTTCCTGATTACTCTAGTGGAGCCCCTGCTCTGGTCACTCAGGGAACAGAAAACTACTCATCCAGTGACCAGTATATTTGCCCTCTACCAGACTCCTGTACCCCACTGGTCTGGGTCTGTCACAGTATGTACTACAGCAGGTACAGCAGCACAGCTACAGTCCTGCAGCTTTGTTTCTCCAGCACCGTAGTGCAAACACTTCCTACATAGACTGAAGGGATTTTTCTGTTGCTGTAGATAATCCCCCTCTCCAAGAGAAGATAGCTAGGTTAATGAAGAATTCTTTCGTCAATCTAGCAGCATCTACAATAGGGGTTAAGCTGACCTAACTATGTTGCAAAGGGTGCAAAATATTTCACAGCCTTGAGTGATATAACTACATTGATCACATTCTTAGGTGTAGACCAGGCCTGCATTAAGGCAACATTAATATTGAATTAGATTGTTCACCGGGAAGTTTGATGTCCCCATGTGGATAAGCCCTAAACCCAGGTTAGTAAAGCTATTTAGCCAGTGCTGTGTTCAGTTTTGCAACACCTAACTAATTTAGGAGCCTAAAACTCATTTTCTAAAAGAATTTAAGGACTTGTGTCTAAATTCCATTGACAGATTCCTAAATGCCTAACTCCCTTTTGGTAATGAGATTTAGGCTCCTAAATCAGTTAGGTGTTACAACACTCAGTACAGCAATGCCTAAATGACTTTCAAAATCTTGGTTTAACTGACTTACCCAAGCTTACAAAGAGAGTCTGTGATTAAGCTGTGAATTAAACTCAGGTCTCCCACATAGCAGTCTAGGACCCTAACCACGGGACCATCCATCCTCTCTACTCTACTTCCTCTTTGTTTGGCATGAAAAGCAGTGAGAAGGGTAAAGAGATAGTGTAGAGCTCACACTGGCACCCTCTTTTGCCCCCCGTTATCATGTATAGCACTGCAGGCAAGGCCCTGCCTCAGTTTCCTTTCACCCAGGATATAAAAAAGTCCAAGCAGGTATTTCTAGTATTTAAGGGCACCCTCTTTGGAGGCTCTCATTTATTTAACAGAAACATGACAAATGTTAAGATTCCCCAAGATTTTTTCCATTTGGTTCCCCAATAATTTAGTTACTTTAATGTTTTTATTTGGCATACAACAATGCTATGCTGAGTTGATTAGCCTTAAATGCAGGTGTGGATGCAGGATACATCACAGATCCAATGTTACAGTCACAGAAAACTACTTGTGTGTATAGTAAATACAATGTGGTGTGTATGTACACACCACATTGTATTTACTATACATTGCATTACACATTTTGGAACTGACTTGGTTACTTTGTAGGAACTAATTCCTGTACAGCATGCTCTAGCCACACACTGTCCATGTACGACTTATTCTTTACCTCATCTTTACATTCCTGATTAGTTTATCTATTACTATCTTGTCCATTGTAAATGGTTCCCTGGGTGTTCCCCCTTTTCCTAGCTAGTACAGACAGTCTGTGTCTTAGCTTACTGAGCCATTTACATATCTTAGCCCAGACACTATTTCTAGCTCGCGGATTCATTTACCTCCCTAATCCTGTCTCCCAAGAAATAAGGCCCCAGCCATGTTTAGTTACTCATGTCAAGCCAGGTCTACAAAACAAAAACATAAATAAAAGATTCAGCCACCTCCTCAACTGGAAACTCTCTGCCCCCGAGACTGATGTCTTGTCCCTCTAGCTCCTGAACACTCTCAGGCTGAACTCCCCGCTTGAAGCGTAGGCCTCTTCTGGGCATTTGGCTGGATGTCAGTCTTATCCCAACAGTGGGTCACTCTTTGCTGACTTAGTCTCTAGTAGCTTGCCAGGAGATCCCACACACAGATCATTCTTCTGGACTGCTCCAGTTCCTTGCCTGGGAGCACTTTCTCTCTGGACCTGTTCCTTCTCTTGGTGAGCCTCTGTTTTCCAGGGATAAACCACTGGCAATAACTTCCTAACTAGTTATACTGAGGACCCTCTCCCCTCTGGAGTTTCCTCTGTTCTGGGGATACCTGACTGAGCTCTTATAAGACATTATTAGGCCCAGGTACTCCTTATCTAATTAACTGCCACCCAGCTACTTAGGCAATTAACTATGCACAAGTGGATCTGGATTGGCTCATTCTCCTTAATGGCTTTTCTCACAGATAGGCTGAGCATTTGACCCTCTCAGGGAACAGCACCCACAACAAAAAGTAACGAGGAAAAACAATTTCACAGCTTTTTGTAGCTGTATGGAGAATCTCGACTGAAATGTAGCCTCTGCCTTTGTAGCCAGAAGAGAATGGATCTGAGCTAGATCCTGAGCCTGTCCCTTTGACATCTCATGGATGTCTAGCCATCAGCACAAGTTCAACATGACTAAAACAGAGCTCTTAATCTCTGCATACACACACACGCTCCTTCTCCAGTAACTGCTTTCTGGATCACTGTGGACAGGGAGCTTGGAAGCCCTGGGATCCCTGACTCCAAAGTAATCTGCAGGGTAGGGCTACCTCAGAGCTGAGACCCCTGGGGTTCCTGGCACTGAACTCCCCAGCAACCTCCCTGGTGAACTGGAATGAAACCAAGCAGATTTCTGACAAAAACCTTCCTGTGTTTTGTCAGAAGTTCGTTAAAACTGATGTTGCTATGAAACATTTCTATGAATCAACATTTTCTGATAAAAAGCTGCTTCACTGGAAAAGTCCCAGTCAGTTTCTGTTAGAAGAAGGAATTAATTTTGTAAAATTCCATTTTAAGGGGAGGGTCTGTATCGTAAGATCCCCTTGCTTTAATGACCCAAAGGTTGGACTACTAACCCTAACCTGCATGCCCAGGAAGCACAGAAAATTTCAAGAGAAACTGAATAAGCATGCAGATTTTTGGAACAGAAAAAGAGTTCAATCTTAACGACAGCAGTGCACCAGCGCTGCTCTAATATTTACTCTGGAAAAATATTTTTAAGGAAAAAACAATCTGAGCAAAACTGCTGATGGGTTGTGAATTCAGTTCAGATTCAAACCACAGCTGACTGTAAATGTCTTTGTGCTTTGAGACAAGCAGTTAACGCAGCACTATTTGGTAAGGCATATTTTGAGATTAAATCAGCTCTTGTAGATGTATTGTTCTGAAGGGAAGAAAGTATAAGAAATCTATGTTAACGACTATAGAAATTATCTTTTAATTATTTCTAAGAAACAGCAAAAAAAAAAAAAGGTGGACTTTTCACATAGAAATTGACTTGCTCATTTTGTATCTTTTCTTAAAAAGCTTTTTCAAATATGTTTTTAAATGGCCAAACCTATCATTGTTCCTTAGTAATTAGCCACCACTCAGATAATGGCAGGCAGCCATCATCATATTGAATAATGCTTTCTATACATCTATTTGTAGTTTGCCGAGTATAAATTTTTGTGGTCCTATGCCATTTGTGGTACTCAAAGAGCTTTTTAAAATTAGTGCCATGTCATTCTATTTTTGGAACATGAATTACTGAAAATATGTGTGGTCTTAAGAGAATTTTGCATTAAGATTATTTTGGGGTCCAAACTTGACAAAGCACTTACAGAAGTGCTTACATTCCATTAATGTAAATAAGATGGAACACAGGCATAGGTGTTTTGCTAAATACAGATGACATTTGGTTGATACACAGAACCTAAGGTCTTCCCTAGCATTCAGCATCTTGGGAAAATGCATATAGGAGAAGAAAACTAGAAACATCAGAACAAAGCATAGAATAAAGCTGATTATTTATTGAGAAGAGGAAACTTTCCCCCCCCCCCCTGTGGCTTGTCTCTGTCTCTCAAACAGATCAGGCCTATAAAAGTCAGTGTTCTTTTTTATTTTCTTTTTTTAGGGGATTTCTCATTGTACAGTGCTTGCAGAGATAAGGACAGCTAATCCATCTAGCTGTCTCCCTATTGACTTTCCTCCTTAGATATAAATCAAAGAGGAAAGATGCACTAAGCTTTCGTAATTGAGCACCCACTGAAGTCAATACATTTTGCTATTGACTTCAGTGGGTGCTGGACTGAACACCTCACACGTCACAATACAACAGCAGCTCTTAATATAAACTGATTATGCACTGGCCAACTTCAGTGCTTAAATATGTTGAAGATTGTCTAGCTATATAAGGGATGTGTTGCCTCATACCTTCAGACTTCTCCTTGAGGCTATTTCCTTCTGGGCTGAAGACTGACAACATAAATCCTAATGGGTGGTGCCATAAACTCTACTGCACTCATAAATGCTTCAGATAGGCTAACATTGTACAATGGTAGTATCCTAGTTATCCATATCTATGCTGAAATAATTACTTTGAGTTCTAGTGATGAATGAGCTTTGTTCATAATTTCTACAGCTCTGTTAAGGCAGGTTGTTCATCAGTGACAGGAATAGTGTTCTTATTACTCTGGTTAGTGTTAATGATGTCTGCAGTAGTCCTGTAATATAATTCTAACACTACCTCTTTACACTTTGGATATAGGTAATATATGGATAAAAACCAAATGATATATCCCATACCTGAGAAGTCACTAGCTATCAGTGAAAGGTTCCTTAGCAATCTATATAAAGCAATTTCATAGTGTACTACTCTGATTTAAGACTAAGCCTTCTTTAAAATCTGCTACTTTACAAGAAACTTCACTGCAATCAACACATTACAACCCAGAAAGAGTCTCACATACAGTTTCTGAGTTATTTATAGCTTTGTAGATTTTTTCCTACCCTTGTTCAAAAAAAGTATAAGAGTCACCAATGTTTGTATTGATGGATTGAAATGGTGAAACCTTATATCCTTACTCATTTTTCTGTTTTTCCATGATCCTGGAGGTTGCTGGGGGCTGATTCTACCCCTGACTTAAATGAGAGTATTCTTGGATCTGCCTAGTAATGCTGATGCCTAGTAAAGTTCCCAAAGGGCCATTTCACCAGCCAAAGCTCTCCATGGTGCAGCAGCACTCTGGCCACGTCCCCACTTTTACATATAGTTTCAACATTCCCATACATGCAAGGGGCTAGGAGGGGGTATCACTGAAAAAGATAGCACAGCTACTTCCCAACTATGCAGTCCCTTTATGGCCCTTTGCCTACAGTAGGGCTGCCATCACATTATTACACTCACAAAATCCATAATTGCTATTAAAGGACCACTTCTGAATATGTCTGGTGATGGCATTGACTTATGCTGTCATATGTTCTGTTATTAGCCAGGATGGATGTATCGGTTCTGTTAAAATAAGAAAAACTCCAAACCTTCACCATTCCTCAATCCAAACCCCACGCTCTTGGAGATGAATGAAAGTTCACTTAGGAACCAAGGATTTTTGAAATCCTAATATGACCCTGAGACAATCCACAGTGGTGCGTTTTATTTTAGGGAACTGTTATCCTACTAAAGCACTAGAGTTTCTTTCTTTGGGTTCAACTCAGTGGCCTGCATCCCTAGTTTACCACAGAAGGACCAAATTAGCATGCCGCTTTGCCACTTAGGAGCTTACACCCCAGATTGCTCTTTTGGTGGTATCCCTTTCTCCAACACTGTTGAACCATGGAAGAATGGATGAATTGTCTAATCTAAATGGACAGAGAACACACTATGCTCCTCTCCACTGTCCTCTTCCATGGAGGTTTAGGGTCAGGAAGAACACAAAGACTGAGAAATCCCAGATTCTAAGTGAATCCAAGGTCAACTTTACCACCTGATGGACTGGGAGTGTTATGACCTTCAAGAACTATCTTGGGAACCAGAAGGGAATGTCCATACTCCAGAGCTTGTACTCTCCTTTCATCAAAAGAACACAGAAAAGTCATGTCCTAAGGCACCCTCATGGAGGGGACATATTGTCAGGGAGCCAGCTGCAGCAGAGTCAGTGTCCTAGTAACACGCTAGGCATGGCTGGTCCTAGCAGGAGCTGCCTCATCAAGTGCACTTCCCAACTGTTGGAGGGGTGGAGCTCACTACTGCTTGACCCAGCAACAGCCAGAACTCACTGGCTGCTCAACATGTTCCAGGCCCACAGCTGCAGTTGATCGTGCTCCTGCACTACCTGCTTTTGTGTCTGCTTCAGTCCCAGCCCTTTTCCATTCTTGACACCCCTCGATTTGCTTCCAGATCATGTCTCCAGATCACCCATTGGCTTTGGAATTAAGCTTCTGATCCCTGGCTCTGCTCTTGACAACATCCCCAGGTATCTTGTGGTCCTGATCCTTGATTCTAGCTTGTTTCTACTGTAGCCTCCAGGTTGGCTACTCCCATGGGTCTGACCATTAGGCCTGACTGCCCATTTCGCAGTCATATGCTGACAATCAGTCTGTAAAAATCCCTGTTTAAAACAATGTCTGAAATGCACTGATCACCATTACAAGTATCCTGTGCACAAGAAATTATACATATATGCAAATTATTCACAGGTTTTAGCCAGCTGAGGATATACCATGCTGCTAAATTTAGGCCTTTAGGTCTTGATCATTAGGTGTTCTTTGTCTCTGAAGGAGAAGGAGAAGGAGAAGGAGTTCCTTTTCAGCTACGTTTTTAGGACTGTTTCTTTAATGCCAGTTTCCTTGGCTGGAAAAATGCAAGGTGATACAATTTGCTGACACTTCAGTAACAATATATTTATATTGCCTAATGCTATTTTCTTCTCCTGTATGCATGCAATAGCATGAGAAATCCTACAGTGATCACATAATCTGTACTCTGCAGTTGAGGGTTTTTTCAATGTATTTTATAGCTGGCAGTATAGCAATGAGAGAGAAAATATGCTGGTGGGGCAAATCACAAAGTGTTATCAGTGCTGCTCTGCCCTGCTGGTAATGCTCTTAACAATAAAGAGTTTCTGCAATGCTATTCCACTATTTCACATACCTGAGAGCTATAATTTTTCCCCCTGCTCAATATATGGGAAACTGTGGCTGCCTCTCCGCCACTTTCTTTTTATAGAATATTATTTTTCATCTTCATCATCCAAACAAAGGGCTAAAGCCAACGGATCTGAACTCACTACTTTTTGTAGTTATGCTTTTCTCTTCCTTCCCACTGCCAGCTGTCCACTCAGATCCATTGTGCCAGCTCTCAGCTCACCTTGTGCCATGTTAGACTTTGCTGGCAGTTCCTGCAACCTCTTTGATCCTCTTACTACACCCCCACAGGGCAGCTTGCTACTGTTCCTGATTTCAGAGTAGCAGCCGTGGTAGTCTGTATCCCCAAAAAGAACAGGAGTACTTGTGGTACCTTAGAGACTAACAAATTTATTAGAGCATAAGCTTTCGTGGACTACAGCCCACTTCTTCGGATGCATATAGAGTGGAACATATATTGAGGAGATATATATACACACATACAGAGAGCATGAACAGGTGGGAGTTGTCTTACCAACTCTGAGAGACCAATTAAGTAAGAGAAAAAAACTTTTGAAGTGATAATCAAGCTAGCCCAGTACAGACAGTTTGATAAGAAGTGTGAGAATACTTACAAGGGGAGATAGATTCAATGTTTGTAATGGCTCAGCCATTCCCAGTCCTTATTCAATCCTGAGTTGATTGTATCTAGTTTGCATATCAATTCCAGCTCAGCAGTCTCTCGTTGGAGTTGTTTTTTGAAGTTTTTCTGTTGTAAGATAGCCACCCACAGGTCTGTCATTGAATGGCCAGACAGGTTAAAGTGTTCTCCCACTGGTTTTTGAGTATTATGATTCCTGATGTCAGATTTGTGTCCATTAATTATTTTGCGTAGAGACTGTCTGGTTTGGCCAATGTACATGGCAGAGGGGCATTGCTGGCACATGATGGCATATATCACATTGGTAGATGTGCAGGTGAACGAGCCCCTGATTGTATGGCTGATGTGATTAGGTCCTATGATGATGTCACTTGAATAGATATGTGGACAGAGCTGGCATCGGGCATTGTTACAAGGATACAAGGATAGGTTCCTGGGTCAGTGTTTTGTTCAGTGATGTGTGGTTGCTGGTGAGTATTTGCTTTAGGTTGGGGGGTTGTCTGTAAGCGAGGACAGGTCTGTCTCCCAAGATCTGTGAGAGTAAAGGATCATCTTTCAGGATAGGTTGTAGATCTCTGATGATACACTGGAGAGGTTTTAATTGGGGGCTGAAGGTGACAGCTAGTGGTGTTCTGTTATTTTCTTTGTTGGGTCTGTCTTGTAGGAGGTGACTTCTAGGTACTCGTCTGGCTCTGTCAATTTGTTTTTTTCACTTCAGCAGGTGGGTATTGTAGTTTTAAGAATGCTTGATAGAGATCTTGTAGATGTTTGTCTCTATCTGAGGGATTGGAGCAAATGCGGTTATATCTTAGAGCTTGGCTGTAGACAATAGATCTTGTGGAGTGTCCTGGATGGAAGCTGGAGGCATGTAGGTAAGTGTATCGGTCAGTAGGTTTCTGGTATAGGGTGGTATTTATGTGACCATCGCTTATTAGCACAGTAGTGTCCAGGAAATGGACCACTTGTGTGGATTGATCTAGGCTGAGGTTGATGGTGGGATGGAAATTATTGAAATCATGGTGGAATTCCTCAAGGGCTTCTTTTCCATGGGTCCAGATGATGAAGATGTCATCAATGTAGCGCAAGTAGAGTAGGGGCATTAGGGGACTTGTTCTAAGTCAGCCATAAAAATGTTGGCATTCTGTGGGGCCATGACGGTACCCATAGCAGTGCCGCTGACTTGAAGGTACATATTGTCCCCAAATGTGAAATAGTTGTGGCTGAGGACAAAGTCACAAAGTTTGGCCACCAGGTTAGCTGTGACATTATCGGGGATACTGTTCCTGATAGCTTGTAGTCCATCTTTGTGTGGAATATTGGTGTAGAGGGCTTCTATGTCCATAGTGGCCAGGATGGTGTTTTCTGGAAGATCACCGATGGATTGTAGTTTCCTCAGGAAGTCAGTGGTGTCTCGAAGCTAGCTGGGAGTGCTGGTAGCGTAGGGTCTGAGGAGAGAGTCCACATAACCAGACAAGCCTGATGTTAGGGTGCCAATGCCTGAGATGATGGGGCGTCCAGGATTTCCAGGTTTATGGATCTTGGGTAGCAAATAGAATACCCCTGGTCGGGGTTCTAGGCATGTGTCTGTACAGATTTGTTCCTGTGCTTTGTCAGGGAGTTTTTTTAGCGGATGGTGTAGTTTCTTTAGGAAATCCTCAGTGGGATCAGAGGATAATGGCCTGTAGAATGTGGTGTTAGAGAGCTGTCTAGCAGCCTCTTGGTCATATTCCAATTTATTCATGATGACGACAGCACCTCCTTTGTCAGCCATTTTGATTATGATGTCAGGGTTGTTTCTGAGGCTGTAGATGGTGTTGTGTTCAGCATGGCTGAGGTTATGGGGCAAGTGATGTTGCTTTTCCACAATTTCAGCCTTTGCACGTTGACGGAAGCAATCTATGTAGAAATCCAGTCTAGGTCACCGCAGAACTGTATCATGCTCATGGGTCTGGACGGACAAAAGGAGAGGCCCCGAGATAGGACAGACTCTTCTGCTGGGCTAAGAGTATAGCTGGAAAGATTAACAATATTGCTGGGTGGGTTAAGGGAACTACTGTTGTGGCTGCTTGTGGCGTGTAGCAGTTTAGATAGTTTAGTGTCCTTTTTCCTTTGTAGAGAGGCAAAGTTGATCCACCAGGAGTTGGTGGGAGGTAGGAGGGGGGGATGGTTAATTTCTCCTTGTTTTAAGATCCAAGGGGTTTGGATCTGTATTCACCAGGGAATTGGTGAAGAGTCTCTCAAGGCTACCCAGGGAAGGGAATTAGCACATTTGGGAGTGGTGGCAGCGGACCAGATCTAAGCTGGTAGTTAAGCTTAGAAGTTTTTATGCAGGCCCCCACATTTGCACCCTAAAGTTCAGAATGGGGAAGCAGACTCACGAACATGATACAGTTCTGCGGTGACCTAGAATCTTACTTTCGACGTCTCCGACTCAAAGAATATTTCCAACATACCTCTGAACAGCATACTAACCCACAGAATCCCCGCTACCAGCACTACAAAAAAAAAGGATTCTGCGTGGACTCCTCCGGACGGTCGAAACAACAGACTGGATTTCTACATAGATTGCTTCTGTCAACGTGCAAAGGCTGAAATTGTGGAAAAGCAACATCACTTGCCCCAAGTACTCCTGTTCTTTTTACTGTTCCTGATATTCCCAACCCCCTTTTGATCATTCCTTTGCATTTTGATGGGTCACCCTTTTCCTCTCTCAGTTTTATGTTCCTTGGAGCTATTCTGATGCTTTTTCACAGCTCTCCAGCCCTCCCAATGTTCTTACTGATTCCATAGAGACTCTTGAAGTAGTAAATTGATGTGATAATGGGATTTAGCCGTTTTGATATTAATGGGAAGTAGTGGTGTTGCGGTACTTACATGCACTGTTCCAAAAATTTACCCTTTTCCCTGTTTCTACTTGTCAGATGTGTGCCTACTAACACCTCCAGATTTCTAGTCAATGTCTCACCATCATTCAGGACTTTTCATATGTTCTCTTTAATATCTTGATATTAAGCTTCCTGAAGGCACATTTGATAGTTCAAGCCTCTTCTGCTCCATAACGCTTTCTCAAATCCCACTGTAGCTTGTATCCTATAGCATCTATACATTCTTTACATTCCCATCTTCCAAATTCTTCTTACAATTTGTGTGTGTCCTCTTTGATCACCATTTTATTCTTCCCTTGGCTTAGCATATCCATAGCCCACCCTATATCCATCAGTAGTCATGGTTCTGGCCAACTTTTGCTTGTAAGATAACCCTCCTTTAAAAAGTATAAATTATGTTAGTTCCATATTAAGGACAAGGCTTCATTGAATATAAAAAATGATCTAAAGAAAAATCAGGCATACTTTTTGTCTCCTAATTAAGGCATTGTTAAACTAGCATAATTTAATATAGACAAGAGAATGAATAAGTCTTTCCCCCTCCAATATATTTATATAAGGAAACCTCATCTCACCTAATCCACAAAATCTATAACAGCTATTTCCTGAATCAGCAAGTAATATGCTATTTATTTTCTGTTGAAATATGACCTAGTATATATGAAAGAAAGATGGAGTTCTATGTAAAGTGCTAACAGTTAGCATTATCAGTCTTTGTGTAGAAAAACAAATTATTTTTTTTTTTGCAAAAACATATATGCTTCACATTCACTTCCCTCTCACACTTACAAAGATTGCTTTATTTTATTTCAGAAAAGATGAGATTAGGTGAAAAAGAAAATGTTCCCTCTCATCCTTATTTCTTCTGTATCTCAAAGAGAGAGAGAGAAAAAAATCTCATCTCTTCCTTGAACTAGACTCCATGTACCAGCTAGCAGCAGAAATTTCTCAGTGGCTTCTGTAAGTAGCAAAATTAGGATAATTAAATGGCAGGGGAGAAAGCAAAATTAATTAGATTGGTAGAAAGTGCTTCAGAGAGAGAGAGAAGAGAGGGGAGTATGAAATATTGAGTTGCCCAAGAAGCAAAAACCACTAAGATGCAAGAAATAATATGTGAGAGACAGTGTGTGGGCCTCATTCTGAGACCCAGATGGGGCTCATGAATAGTTGAGGTTGGTTACATCTGAACTTGGGTAAGAAAAATTGACCCACCAATGTGTTCTCTGAGCCAATTGGCAGTGACAGGTAAAAATCACTCTCTGTATGTGACTCAAAACAAAATAAGATAAAGCTCCCCTATGGACCTGCCTCCTGCTCATAGAAATCACACAGCTGATGATTTTGGACTCTAGGGTGTATGAGTTAGATAAATACATATGACTTATATACCCTCTATACCTGCTACCCCCTGGCTTAAAGAGAAGCTTCATAGGCTATATAATCCATTTCCACCTGAAAGAAATATTTGAAGATCTGCTGTGACATCTTTAAGCTGAGTGGGGAAACTGTGCTTCAAGGTTGAACGTTCCTTAATGTTCAGATTTAGTACTCTGTCCCCCCTTCCCCACCCCCCACATTACTGATTTGCAACCAAGACAATAAGTAGAAATGCTGGATAAAATATAAAGGAAACCTCATTACATGAGATTCAAGTCCTATCTGCAGTTTAACATTTCAGGTAGTATGGATTAATTTTAGAAAAACTGGTGGGGGCCGGAGTTTTAACTGATTAACAGGGTGTGATTTCCCTGAATTATTACATTTCTATCAAATCACTAACCCATTTGAGTTTTGTGCATCACTAGACTACTTGTGCATGTTCTTTCAATATTTTGGAAGAGGATATGGTAATATGAGTGGCAGTGAGGCCCAGTGAATTGGTCACTGGAGAAGGGGTCAGTTGACCTGGGTCCCAATCCTAGATCTGCCATTAACATGCTGTGTAACCCTGGACAAATCATTTAACCTCTCTATGCCTATGAATAATAATAATACTGTTAAATACAGGCTTTTTGTTTGTTTGTTTCTATTTGCTTAATGCCCTTAACAGTTTTCATTTGGACACTTATTTCTCTACCTTTTCACATCAGGTATAATCTGAGAAGTGTATCATTGCCATAATTAAAAGGTCAGGCTACAAGGACACATAGCTTTACATTTCGCTTCCATTTCATTAGTCAACATAATGAATAACATGGCAAATGTCAAAGTCATTGTTCTCTTGAAACAGACCCACACAATGTTACAAACTATTGACCAATATCTCTGTTTTCTGTGCCATTCAAAGTACTAGAGCATCTTGTTCTTCAGAGCACACACCCAGAAATGGAGCCAATACCCAGTGTTGAGCAAGCAGACTTTTGGAGAGGTTGACACTCCCATATTCAAGCCCTCATTTTGACACATTCATTTTCAATGGTTTTCAGAAAAACCTGAAGATCGGAGCCATATTTCTGGACCCAAAGCGGCATTTTACACAGTGTGGCACACAGGGCTCTTAGTTAAATTGTCAAGAGTGCTCCCAGCATGAATAGTCAATGTTATTTACCTTCTCCTCAACAAAAGATTTTTTCAAGTGCACCTGGGAGACAGAGTTAGCACATTGAAAAGACAAACCAACCATCTATCTCAAAGCTCCGTGCTGGCACTGATGCTTTTCAATCTGGACATAAATGACCTTCCACTCAAGCAGCCCTACGGGTTCACATACACCTAGGACATTTGCTTAGGCATCCAAGCACAGCTGTACCCAGAACTTGAAGACTCCCTAAAAGCTGGCCGCATTAAGATGGCCAAATACTGTAGTTGGTGACATTTACAACCAACTCTTGACCAAGACATTTTTGAGTGTGTTCCATCTTTACAACACTAGAGCAGATCAAGAACTGAATATTTTTCTCAGTGGACATTCCTTGAAATATAAATCCCACCCAGTATACCTCAGAAAAACCTAGATAGATCTCTCACATATCTTAACCACCAGAGGAAAACTGCAGCTATAACAACCCACTTGCCCTGCCCAGGTTTCTCTGCAACATCGATGTGGCATGAAAGTCTGCAGCTGACATCAGAAAGCAGGCACTTACAACTGATCCAAACATACATGTACACACTTTTGATTTACCAGGCTGCTCATGGGGCTTTCTGAACCAATTTCAAATGTCCCAGGGTCAATGTGCAGCCAGCCTTCACACCTGGGACCAACTAGCAGACCGCAGATGCGGCTGTGGACAAAGACAGACAATGTCACACATCGCTGATGAATGCCTTCTGACCAAATTTGAGAGAATTATTGTCCCCAATAATTTATCTTATTATTTATTATTATTTGTTCTGAAATAGCATCTAAAGGCCATCAATCAAAGATCAAAGTTCTGTTGAGTTAGATGCTGTTCAGACCAGAAATGTAAAGACAAAGCCTTCTCCAGAGAGTCACAATCTAGATTATGCCAAAACTTGCAGGGACAGGAAACAAACATGGGTGTGATGGGATAGGCAGGAGGAGGGGAATAAGCATGTTATAAAATACAAAGACTTCTACTTATTGTATGTTAGCTTCCACTTCAGCAGTACCAGTCATGAAACATAGTTCTTTCACCTGTAACCCTGAATGTAACCCTGAATGATATACAGTACAATGTTTGCCATTTTAAGAAGTCAACATTAATGAATAATTAACTATGTCACAATATTTCAGGTACCACAGTACTAATATTTAGAAGCAAAGACACTGTGGTATGATAACTTTTGGCAAAAGTTGACGTCTTTGTGGAGATCACTGCATACTGTTATAATTTATATTTGATTCTTAATATCAATTTTGGATGAAAATAAATGTTGAAATATTGGGAATTCACATGGGATGGAAATTCTAAATTTCAGCCAGATCTAGTGGATCAGATCAGTGTCCATCTAGTCCAATACTCTATCTCAGATGGTAGCCACTACCAGCAGCATCAAAAGAAGATGCAGGAAGCCCTGCAGAGGCAGTTACAGGAATACTTGACCAAAACAAAAACTGCTTCTTAACCCCCATTAGTTAGAGATTGGATTATACCTGACACATAAGGTTTATATCCCTCCCCAAACTCTTTATTATTTCTTTTAATCCTCACCATAATTATGGATATTCTTGTAACCCTTATCCAATACTTTTCTGAACACCGATGATAACTTGGCCTCCATAATATGTTTTTTATTATTATTTAAAATGTATATTACAGTATCATCCAGAGGCAAATCAAGCTGGGACTCTGTTGTGATATGTGTTGTACAATAGCATAGTAAATGTCAGGCCTTGCCCCCAAAGAGCTCACATTCTAAATCTTGTGTCAATGAGTTCCACAGCCTCATTGTACACTGTGTGGGAAAAGTATCTCTGATCAGTGTTTGCCACCTTTCAATTTCATTGACTATCACATAATTCTTGAAAGTTGAGAAGGTGATTGTAGGTTCCCGTGCATGCTACTACACGCCTTGTATACATGGTGTAGGCATCTAGTTACCCAATTGCATGTATAGTATCAGGGGGTAGCCGTGTTAGTCTGTATCCACAAAAACAAGAAAAAGGAGTCCGGTGGCACCTTAAAGACTAACAGATTTATTTGGGCATTTTTTACCCATGAACGCTTATGCCCAAATAAATCTGTTAATTGTGTGTATGAATGTAGTTTGTATTTGCAAATCTGAGTAAAAACAAAAACTGTTTTGAAACAAAATACTGTAAAACCCCCATGCTTATCTCTAGCATAGGTCCCCTTAATCTCTCTCTCTCACACACACAAAACCCACAGTAGTTTTAAACACACCAAATCAACAGTTTGCAACCCAATACTTTTAAAACCCCACACACTTACCTCTAGCATATGCCCCCCTGAATCACTCACACACTCATACAAAATAAAATCCCCTGAATTATCAGCAACAATTTAAACACTAACTAATTAAAAAACATTTTAAAACACACACATGCTTTTAAAAGCCAACTGCAGAAAGTTACCTTCCACCACAGGGTAAAAGGGATGCTGGCACATGCTTATTCTGTTTTCCCCCACGTGTATTTGGGCCTTTGGGTTAAAGAACAAGCAATATTTTTAGTTAGTATTATTCCCCAATTGCATCAAATCCCTATGCAATTTGTGTTATTCCTAGTGTTTGTTTTTTTTTTTTTTTTAAATTTAACAGTATTATGCACAACTATAGTTAAAAATGGGGTTTTACCTGGCCCTGGTGAAAAGCAGCTTGAAGTTGCTATTTCCATGTTGAACTGATCACACTGAATAAAGATAGGTACCTTTATTTAGTAATGACAGCATGGACAAAGAGTGACATTGTATAATATATATTTTCAGAGTTAAAAACGAGCAGGATACTTAGGCTACACTACGGGGGGGGGGAATCAATTTAAGATACGCAAATTCAGCTACGGGAATAGCGTAGCTGAATTCGACGTATCTGATCTGACTTACCCCGCTGTGAGGACGGCAGCAAATCGACCGCCGCAGCTCCCCCATCGACAGTGCTTACCCCTACCTGGACTGGTGGAGTGCGCGTGTCGATTCGGGGATTGATTATCGCGTCCCGACGAGACGCGATAAATAGATCCCCGAGAGATCGATTTCTACCCGCCCATCCAGGCGGGTAGTGAAGACAAGCCCTTACAGTGAAGACAAGCCCTTAGTCTTGCATCCAGCAGCTATTCTGTTCAAGTTTCTGTTGAAAGAGGAGTATGTCCAAAAACCCTGAGGTTTTTATACCATCCTAACTCTTTGTTTCAGAGTCTGTAGTTAGCAGGTTGATTCAATCACTTACAATCCTGAATTAAAAGATAGTTAAGGAAATTAGGCACCCCTCCCAAAGTTCCCTTTTGTGATCTGAGGGGTGTGGGAATTAAGTTGTCTGCAAAACTAAGCTGCTTTTTTTTTTTATTTTGTTAAAATACATTTTTCTGTTTCAATGAAAAAACAGTACTGTAAGGCCTTTTTACAGTACTAAACAGTAAATCACCATACACAACAATCCTTAGTGTTACTGATACAAATGAATGTCTTGTTTTGTTTTTTTTGGTTTTAAACATGTTTCTTTCATGCTTAAAGTTTTGGGTTGTTTTGAAATAAAATGGATGTGTCACAACCCTAGTAAAAACCCTACAAATACCCATAGCTTTTAAATGTTTTTACAGCAAATGCTTGTTCTATAAAAGTATGGTGGAGGTTTGTAAATCCTTGAAACATTTCAGTTTTGGGTTAGACCCTTGTTTATTTTTGTAAATATATTATTTTAATGACTTTGAGTTGATAGAAAGAGGACCCATAGCATTCAATCAACTCCTGGGTTATATTTAAAATGTCCAATAGCGTTCTACAAACACCTGGGGTTATATTTAAACTGTCCAATAGAGTTCTACCAACTCCTGGGGTTTTATTTCATTTAATATTAATCAGAGCTCACCATCCTCATCCCCCTTACTGTGAATGTACACCCATCAAACTTAATTACTAATCACTAATACAACAAGGAGTCTGGTGGCACCTTAAAGACTAACTGATTTATTTGGGCATAAGCTCAACAGGGTGAGTCAGCTCTATTGTATTCAAATACATGTCTCAAACATCCCTGTTTTATATAGAGGGCTTTTTTTTTGGCTTTTATTTTAAACACGGGGGGGGGGGTGCCTACAAGATTCTACTACACACATTTCAGCTTTTTGCTGTAAATGGGTCTCTTTTACACAAAGACACAAAAGCTAGTTTCTCACAAACTATTTTTTTAATTTAAAAGACATACAGCCCCTTGAAAACAAACCAAGACGCTCCATCAAAACTTTTATCTTACCTAAGGGCCACGCAGACCTTCTAACAGAAACACAGATAGTCACAAAGAACTTTTCAATAGGTATTTTTATTTACAGCTACCAAGTTTTATAATGCACGTTTGTCCCCTCACCATTCACTAACATAATCCTTTTAGATTTCATACAAAGAGTCTTTTTCTTAAGCAGGGTTCTGTAACTTTTTGTGCAAACCAGATGGTCAATATAACGCTGTAAGCAAGCATCTTCTGGTTTGGTCATTTTCTTTAAAACACTGTCAGGATCTCGACCGAATTGCACAGCATTTACCAAGGTCACCCCTTGTGCTAAATTTTCTTGGGTTCGGCACAGATATTGCAAAGCATAACCTATGGCAATAACAGTGTTTAATAATCTTTGCAAACACAGGTCAGCACACAGGTCCTGGAGCTTGCAGTTTATATCCTCCGAAGTCCTCACAATCTTTGAAAATCTTTTCCCTAAGGCTTTTCCCTAAGGCAGTGATTAAGGACAGCATAAACAGCAACATGTACAATAGAATGCATGGCTTTCTTATGCTCACAATGTGGCACTGCCTCAGTTAGTTCCATGCCAAGCCTCCTCTTTAAATTTACATAGCCATCATCCTCGACGTCCTCGATTCATCTTTGCTGTCTGATGCAACGCTGTCCAGGGCCTCTGGGTCCTCTAGACAGGCATCATTGAGCTGTTGAGCGATTTTCAGAAAAGAAACAACTGTAAACCCCCACTGCTTGTTTTTAATTTACACAACCCTGGATCGGTTCCTAACCCCATTAGACCCTAACCTCGACCATCACTTCTTAATCGTTCATTTATCTGAGCGATGTCGTTTATGTTCACCTTGTCCACTGGTAATTCCCATGAGCCACAGTCGCCTTCCTCCTTTAGGGGGGTTGACAACGAAAGGCCGTCATGCTCGTCTGTCTGCCTCACGAGTTCTTGGGTTTCAGGATCGGGTTCCGGAGTATCCATCAACAGCTGGGACAAAGCGCTCCTCATGGCCGCTCCCTCCTCCTCCTCAGAATAGTCACTGGTGCAGCACTTTCTCCATGGGAAGTCAAAGGCTTTTGGAGCTAAAACAAAGTCCAAAGTTCTCACAGGGGTGGTGAAGGAGTCCATGTTTCCTCTCAGCCTTTCCACGATTTCTAAAACATGGGTTCTTGGAATGAAATGGCCTCTTCCATGCGGCTCTGGGACTTCTGGGGTGGTGCTGCACTCTGATTGGTAGAAGGCAGTGGGAGGAGTTCTTAGAGGGGTCACATGACATCTTTGCATCCGGTCATGTGTCCGTCTTGACCCCAGAGGATGGGTCTTAGGGTGACATGTGGGTGGGGTCTGAGGGGGAAGAGGGAGCGGCTTATGTTTTATTGACGGTAGGCCCCGTCAAATCCAAAAATGTAGACACAAAAATGTGGTACCTAAAGCTACTCCCCCCATTTTGGGTAAAGCCCCTTTGAAAATTTGGCTTTACGATGTTCATACATTCCACAGCAAAAACACTTTCTTCCTGTAGCAATGAAAAATTCAAACAACGTTGTTAAGTCAAAATGGAACAACAGCATGTACAAAAAAGTTGTCTTGCACACAAGAAATTCTTCCGCTTGCAGTCTCTTGCTAGAACAGGAAAGGACAAGATAGGAGAGTATGCTGTAGAATATTAATAGAAATAATTATCTACGTGAGGATCACTGTGAATAAAGTGTCTATATTTACATAAGATAAACAAATGTTCCAGTGAATGTATAATTTCTGTGCTCTTGCTGAAATATTGGAGCACTTTTTAATTAATGTAATCAATGTAAGGAAGAAAATGGAAACACTTAAAAATCATTATTCAGAGGTTAGGTATACAAAATGAGCTTTACTAGAAATGGTACTCATCCAATATCTTCAATCCATCAGAAACACTAAAAGTAGAATTTAGTGCTATAATTCACTTCATTACATCTACAGGAACCCATTAACACCATATATTCAAAGCTAATCCTGCTCTTCTCTAGTTGAAACTTCAAATTATTAATGGACTTGTGTACAGTAAATGACACACAAAAACATCAATAGTTTGGAAGTGCCAGTTTCTCAACAAGCTGCACCCAAAGCTGCCTAATGGCTCTTGGAGCTTTAGTAGGTAATTAAAAGACTTCCCTCTTTGGAAATGGGCCAGAAGGAAAGCATTCAGAACATTCTACTTGCACAGCAAGGAAACAAGCTCAGGGAGGAAAGATAATACTTTGCCCTTCTATAACACCCTTTTCCAGGGATCTTAAAGAAATTAATAATCCTTAATGCATTAGATTTTGCAAGAACCCTGTTAAGTAACTATTCTCCCCTTATAAGGAAGAACAAAAAGAAGCACAATGAGGGCCTATTTTTCAAAAGTGTCCACACATTTTATGTGCCTCAACTTTGGGACAAATAACCAGATACCTATTTTTCAGAGCTAGAGAGCACCCTTCACTCCACTGGAGTTGACGTGCAGCACCTTTGAAAATCAGACCCTAGATGTATGCAGTGAGACTCCCAGAATTAGTGCACACCCATCATGACATTGAGGAGCCAGTCACTTGGAGATGGAGCTCTGATACTAGAGATGTTTGCTTATTTTCCCATACACTCCCAATTCAAAATTTGTTTTTAGTAAATATGGGCACGTTGTCCCTTTATATAAGTTTCTCTTCTCTCTACTGTACCCACTCACATCCTGTATCTTCTCTCATCATTAGCCATAGCATGGAGAGAAATTAGTAGTTTATTTTCAAATGTGCAATTCTATGTAAGGCTTCATTTTCTTCTTTTAGCATTATCCTTTTTGGTGCTTGTGGGAAGGTAATAGTGATTAATGAGATGGTAAGGAGGTCCAGATTCTAAGATGTAATTGTTTACACAAATTGTCAAATAAAAATTAAGAAGTAACTTTTCCTCAGTACTCTGGAGGCTTCAGCAAAGGACAGCTTGGTACCAGTGACCATGGTTAATAAATAAACCCACAATTTTCAAGGGGTTGGTGTGTAGGCAAATAGCTAAAAATTGTGACATTTACATGTACTATTTACTGGTTTTGCAATCTAGAGTAGAGCTTTGAAGCCTTGGAGTCTCATAGCTACTTAGCAAAAATTATACTGTGGGGGAGACAATGTTATACAGGAGGGAAGTTTTACTGTTGGATTTTGGGGGTGGGGGAGGGTCTAAGAAGAGAGAAAGGGAAAAAATGAATGAGTGTTTGGCATGATGAACATGATGTTGAGAAAACCAGAGACAGAGAGGAAAGAATACATTGAGAAAGTGGGAGAAGAAGGAGAGAACATAACATACGGATAGAGAGAGGAAAGACAATGGGGATAGAGAAATGATGGACACTGAAAGATGGAGGATAGATATAGAAGAACAAATAAGTGTATTTAAGGAAGATAAAGAGGAAACAAACTAACAGACAATTGAATAGATAACTAATATTAACAATAAGTTGATATACAGCTAAATGACTGTGTGCATATACTTGGTATGAACAGGGTTCCTCCCTCTTTATGGACAGTAAACCATCCCTTCCACAAATTAATTTTATCCATTGACTTATTAAGAATATTTTGAAGAGTGTGGGTGAGTGGGGATTTCTTTATTTTGCCATAAGTATGAATTAGATTTTACCTATGGCATGCAATTTCATAAAACATCTATGCAAGGATACCTGCAGATCAATGCCACCTTACTAAAACCTTGTCTTTCCCCTCTGCAAAATTCTCCCTCTTTGAGCCCCCGGCATGGGTAGTATTTTCTTCCAACCAACCACACACATACTCTTCTGTGCCAAAACCCACACAAAATGGTCCATCCCATTTCCGTGGTACTTCAGTGTATGTGGAGAGTGCACAGCAAATTAACTCTGGAGACAAACTATAAGGCTACGTTATTTTCCTGTTCTTTTTTTATAAGTATTTTATTTATAACTTTTTAATACAGACAAATATGAACACAAGCAAAATCTGGTAAAAAGAACAAAGAAGAGAACCTTCTGGGCACCAAATAAAAAATCTAGCATAACAAAATACAGAAAACAAATGGAATAAGAGTAGGGAGAAAGTGAAGATAAGAGCACAGGAGGCATGAAACTTGGAGGTGTATTCAATTTTTAGAACAAAGTTTCGGTAGGACTTTCTCAGGATTTAAAGTTCAATAGTAATGTCTTCAGTAATAATGCTACTCCATATTAAATGACAGGAGAAAATAAAAAATGAGAATATTGGAAGCTAAGCTCAAAAACTGTCTGCAACAGTGCTGATTAGGTTTTGGCAGCTTTTTTGGTATGGACATGAATAGAAGATCAATGAATTCTGAACCCTGTGTATACTAAGAAATACCACTACACATCTGCTGATCACGTGGCTGCCAAAAGCTTCACTGAAACAACGAAACCATCACAGATGGACAGAAACCGAACATCCATCCAGACCACCTGAAGGATCTAACCAGAGATTGATCCAGATGGCACTAGATCTGCAAGGAGGCTAAGTGTTTGGAATTTGCCATGATGATGAATAATCTCTTGTATAGGTTTCCATTAGAAATATTGTAGAAGCCTTTCAATTTTGCCTCCTCCAGAGTACGTTATGTTAATCATTCATAGAAAACCTGTCTTTCTACATGTTTGTAAAGTGCCTAACACATTCTGGGCACAGTATAATTAATAAATAACAATACCTTAAAATGATAGGTCTCGGTCAAACTTCTTTCTCCAGGCATTTCCTGTGCCTTTCATAGCTAATAAAATATTTCTTACACAATGCTATGCCTGAGCAGGAAATTTTATGGATGGAAATTGCAAAATTTGCATTAAGCCAAAGGCTCATTCTAAAAGCTTAGGCCAAAAGTCTGCAAACACTTTACATGTGAGTAACTGTACACACGTTGAATTCAAGGGGAGTATTTATATACATGAAGTAACTCATGTATATAAGTGTTTGCAGTATTGGAGGCCTTAGGGATCAAGTATGGTTTTTAAGAGCCTGATTGAGACTGGAGAGCATAGGATACTTAGTATTTAATTGCATTTCAGCAGAGAAATACTATGTGTTGATATACAGCACATAGAAGTAGCAACTCATTTAGTGACTTCCTGATACTTTACTAGTTCTCCTCAATGCAAGTTTTCCGTCTTATAGGATTTTTTCTCCACAATAAGGCTTTCTGAATCCCTAATGCAAAACTGACTGTTCCTTTCTGTATCTCCCACTGCTCAAGTTAATGAGCACTCTCACCTCACTCTCACTGTGTTTTCCCTTTCTTACTCCTACAGAGGATAACACATTCTCACACTTGTCCTGCAAAGCTGAGGTTCTCTACTTTTGCCTTTTGGGATGGTGTAGTTGACTACGGGAATTGGTTGTGGGAAGCTAATGCAGCAGTGCTTAGAGTGGAACATAGGAGGTGGCAGCTGCTGTGCAGAATTCTTAAGGCTGGTTGAAAATTGAGACCTTTTTCTATTGGAAAACTTAAATATTGAAAGCTCTGTAAGAGTGGAGCTCTACTCTGAAACAGCTGAGGTGCCCTGGATGGCAGCCTCCTCTTTGTTTTCTTTCCCATGTCCCCCAGGTTGCAAAAGGAAGCTTCATTCTGACTCTGTCTCTGAGAGAAAGTCACCCTCTTCTTTGTTGACATCCTGAATTAGTGGAACTGTTGCAGCCCTGCTGAGCAAGTGGGGGCTATAGCTGCAAGATCTCCCGGACCTCAGCACATGAAGAGCAGGGAAGGGTCAGGTCCAATATATCCAATACTACATACTGGCTATTCTGGCTGTGTGAGCATGTAACATTCTGGAGAAGTAACTCCATCCAAGGACCAGCACAGGCTCCATGGGTGTCCTTAACCTTAGGGGAGGCTTGTCAGTGGGCTGTAGATTTGAGCCTTAGTGGAAGGAATGCAGCCCTTTGTTCTCTTTCATCTACTATTGCAGTGAAAATTTAGAAGCTTGTACTGAGTATCACTCAGTTGAGTACTTAGATGAGTGCAAAAAATCCCTGCTAAATTATATGGTCATTGTTTGCTTTATATAGTACCAATTTCAGAGATATTAAAGACCACCTCCAGTGTTCCCAAATCAAGACACTTAAATCAATCAATGAAATGTCTGAGAACATTGTGGGGAGGATGGGGAGGTTAGGTTGTATAGAAACCCCAGTGTATACTGGATATTGGAAGATTTCATTATGTCTTTATTGCTAGATTTTAGTAATGTTGCTGAAATGTATATACTCTGTACTTGAGGGGATTCTGCTAATTTGTATTTCTCAAAAAGCACACTAGCTGCAATTTAATTACATTTTTAGGTCCATTTCTTTGATTAACAAGCTAATTTTGCTCCCATATGGCTTCTAAGATTTAACCCAATTTAATTTTTAAGACTTTATATCCCCTTAATCCTCCACCACAGAATAAACAGAAAATATTTACAGCAGAAAATATTTAATTCTGTTTCTGATCATGAGAACTTTCCTGCTCCTTTCCAGAAAGATATTCTCCCTCCTCCCCTGAAATTACTTATAAAGCTCCTATGAACAGAGAAGGCAAAGGTCATGCTTGGACCTGGATTTTATTCATCCTATGGAATTGTCTGCTGAACCAAAATAAATCTGGAATCCACAATACATTACATATTTAATTAGAGATCTATAATTTATAACAAGTGCTTTCTCCAAGGTCTTCATATCCCATTTATTGTTTAAATTGATATGAGTAATAGCTACCTACTTTTTCCAAACACATTCGTAACAAATCACATACTTAAGAAAATAGATTCATAGAAATGTAGGGCTAGAAGGGACTTGAGAAGTCATCAAGTCCAGTCGCTAGTGCTGAGGCAGGACAAAGTAAACCTAGACCATATGTGAGAGATTCAACCTGTTTTTTTAAAAACTTCCAATGATGGGGATTCCACAAACTCCCTTTGAAGTCTATTCCAGGGCTTGATTACTCTTACACTTAGAAAGTTTTTTTCCAATATCTAACTTAATCTCCTTTGCTGAAGATTAAGCCCAGTATTTCTTGTCCTACCTTCAGTGGACATGGAGAACAATTGATCACAGTCTTCTTTATAACACCTCTCTACATGGTTGAAGACTGCTATCTGGTCCCCCCTCAGACTTCTTTTCTCAAGACTAAACATGCCCAGACTTTTTTAACCTTCATCATAAATCAGATTTTCTAAACTTTTTATCATTTTCCTTGCTCTTCTCTGGCCTCTCACTTATTTTTCCTACATCTTTCCTAAAGAGTGGCAACCAGAATTGGACACAGTATTTCAGCTGAGGCCTTATTAGTGCCAAGCAGAGTGGGACAGTTACCACTCATGTCTTATATGAGACACTCCTGTTAATACAACCGATAATTATATTAGCTTTTTTCACAGCCTCATCACATTACTGACTCATATTTGATTTATGATACACTATAACCCTAGATACTTTTCAGCAGTACCACCACCTACCTAGTTATTTCCCATTTTGTAGTTATGCATTTGATTTTTCCTTCCTAAATGAAGTACTTTACACTTGTCTATGTTGAATTTCATCTTATTGAATTCAGACCAATATTCCAATTTCTCAAGGCCATTTAGAATTCTAATCCTGTCTTCCAATGTGCTTGGAACCCCTCACAGCTCAGTGTCATTTGCAAATTTTATAGGCATACCTTCTACTTCATTATCTGTGTCGTTAATGAAAATACTGAATAGTACATGACCCAGGTTGACCCCTATGGATCCCACTACATACGCCCTCCCAATCTGATAGCAAACCACTGATGACTACTCTGAGTACAGTATTTCAACCAGTTGTTCATGGGGCTCATAGTAATTTCAGCTAGACCACGTTTCCCTAGTTTGCTTATGAGAAGGTCATGTAGGACTTTGTCAAAAGCCTTACTAAAACCAAGATATATCACATCCACTGCTTCTACTTTATCTAGTAGGCCAATAATCCTGTCAAAGAAGGAGATTAAGCTGGCTTCACATGATCTGCTGTTCACAAATCCATGTTTGCTACTCCTTATAACCCTATTATCCTCTAGGTGCTTACAAATTGATTATTTAACAATTTGTTCCAGTATTTTCCCAGGTATCAAAGTTGGGCTGACTGGTCAATAATTCCCCAGGTCCTCTTTGTTCCCCTTTTTAAAGATAAGTACTATGTTTCCTCTTCTCCAGTTTTCTGGGACCTCACTCATCCTTCAGCAGTTCTCAAAGATAATTGCTAATGGATCCAAGATTTCTTCAGTTAGTTCCTTAAATTCCTATTGTGAATTTCATCACGCCATGCTGACCTGAATACATCTAACCTATCTAAATATTCTATAACCCATTTTTTCCCCTATTTTGGCTTCTATTCCATTCCCCTTGTTAATAATATAAATTGTGTTGGGTATCTGCTCACCATTAGCCTTTTTAGTGAAGACTGAATCAAAATAGGCATGAAGCTCAGCTTTCTTGATATCATAAATTATCAGTAGAAGATCTACATAGAGGACTTAAGCATTTAGATTTAAGTTTAGAAAAGGCTACGTTCTCTATTAAAATATTTTATTATGATGTGCTTCCTTGCAATGTATAGGAGAAGCTTTTTTATTTTTATTTATTTATTTGAGCAGGTGCATCAAGAAAAGGCCTAAAACACCAAATAATAATAATAATAATAATAATAAATTAAAAGGATCTAAGCTAATATTATAAGTGTAAATTTTAATTTTTTTCTTCCTCTTTTAATTGAGAGTAGTCCTCACGTAGGATCCACTCCAGCAAAAGTGCTTAACTTTAAACACATACTTACATTAACATCAAGAGACTACTCCTCATCTAAATGTTTTGCTAGATCAGGGCCTAATGGTACAAAAATGACAACCATTGAGATAAAAATGGGGAAATGTAGTGATTAAAACTGGAAATTGGGAGTTAGGACTTTCAGGTTCTTTTCCAAATTGCACTACTGCCTCTGTGTGGGCTATATTGTGCCACCCTGACTCACATAAAACAGTAGCTTTTTCCATGAACACTTCCATTGATCTTTGTGAGATTACACAGTAAAGTGTTAGCAGAGAAAAGTATTTTTTCAGATAGCCAGGGTTCCAAAATCTGGCCTTGTGAAATCCTGGGTAAGGTACTTAACCTCTGTCTGTTAAAAGGGAATAATATTTAGAGCTCGTTGAAATTTTTTGTTGAAAGTATTTTCTTTTTAAATTTAAAAATACTGTATTCATCAAATGGAAGTTTCCACAGGAAATGTCTAATTGTGAAGCTTTTCCCGAGGGAGAGCAAACAAGTCTTTAATTTTTTTTTTTTTGACAAAACTGAAAACTTTTTCACCTTTGTTGAAATGTTTCATAGAAACAAAAAACATTTCCTGATCAGCTTTAAAAACACTTCCCTACCTAACAGAGTTGATAATTAAAAATAATTAGTTATTCTGTTTACAATTCTCTGAGACCCTTTGATGAAAAGAACTCAAATAAACACAAAGTGGTAAAGCAATAATAGCATGATCTGTAAAATAGGCTGAGCATACATAATAGAAGCTATATGCTTCCCTATGCTACTTTTCTGATGCAAATTAGTCCTCATCTAGACCACTTCCAGATAAAGAGTTTCAGTTGCTGTGCCTTCATTCAGTATCTGACCTGTCATCCAAGACTGCAGACAAAGACATCTATAGATGAAGTATTCCATTTATCAGTCCCAGTTACGGGCACCTAAACTAACTGCAAAGAACGAAATTTAGAGATTAATAACATAGTGATATCAATTTTACTTATTGGCCTCTGTAGAATGTCTCTTATCTTCAGGGCCCAAATCACTTTTCATTGTCCTCGGGTCCATCAAAAAGATCAGAAGGTAAGATCCTGAAAATGGAAAAGCCTAGCTATTGACGCTGTTTATAGGATTACCCCTTTTGTCTTGCCAAAATTCAGAGTCTAGTAGGTTGTTCCAGTTAGGAGAAGAAATTGGTTATAGATATTTTCTTCAATTGAGATTTGTTTATTTACAGTGGATGTACATAGTCTTGCTTTTCCAAACGCAAGAGGAACCAAGATGAAATATGAGCAGCTTCTTAGCTTAGAGCCAGAAATCTCTTTAGCCAGCCCCGGACCCCCAAACTCTCTAGCTTTTTCCAGGGTCAGACACAATGCTTACAGGTTGCTTCTGGGCTTCCTTGTTTTTTGCCTCTGAGTCTCACTCAATTCTGTCTGTTCTCAGAGTGTTCTGCCTCCCCCCTCCACCCCCAACACACACAAACACATCCTGGTCAGAACAATAATCAGTAGAACCCCCTGATTCCATGATGCTAGTTTCTGGGCATACCTACATTGCAGCTAGGAGGTGTGATTCCCTGCATGGGTAGACAGACTCATGCTAGCTCAGCCTGAACTAGCATTCAAAAAATAGCAGGATGGACACAGTGACACTGCAGGACCTGGGCTGGGCAACCTGCTTGAACTCGGGGATAGGGTGGGATTGGACTTAGGCAGTTAGCCCAAGCTGCCACCATCACCGCAATGTCCACTCTGCTATTTTTAACACCGTAATTCAAGTCTGTCTACCAATTCTGGAAATCACATCTCCCAGCTGCAGTGTAGATATCCCTATCAGGCCTTGTTTAAGGTGTGGCCCCTTAAGTGTTTCTTACAATTTATCTTAAGTGAATGATATGTTCACTCCTAATATCAAGGAGGTTTCCAATCCAGGCAGTCACCAGTACCTCTCAGCATAACAATATCAAAGACCATACCTTATGAATTTTACAGTATTCAGTATAAATACAGTATTTTTATTCTATTGTATCTCCATTGGATGTCAGAAATATTTCATCTAGCTAATATATTTCTGTGTAACTTACCACAGCAGTCACTGTAGATAGTTTCTTGACTTTATTCCGTAATTCTGATGACATTGCATTTCATTTAATACATGAGTAAAATGTATGCCAATATATACTCTCCCTTTTGAACCTTTTATATTCCATTAAGCCATTTATTAAATGTGACCCCTCACATTTATTTAGTGCTTTTCTTCCATCTTTAATAGCTGTATTACATTTTTATTCCACCAAGGAACAGGGATTTTATTACCTTTGTAAGCAGATGGTTTAAGAGTGTTTTTACTAGCTTTTCTTATAGCGGCATTCACCACATTAGCATTAAAATGATCAATATCACCATCTGTATAAATCTTCCTCAGCTGTCTCACTACAAATCTTTTTATATAATCCCAGCTAACCTTAAGAAACTCTCTTTCAGAAGAAGAAACTCATTGTATCCATGCACCCCTCTTTGGAATTGTTTGGTTAGTTGGAAGATGATTGAGCCCCACTGTGTACAAATATTCAATTTGCAAATACACCAGGCCTGATAATCAGTTACTCTCTCCCTATATTTGGAGCAGCAATGAGGGATAAGAGGGGAGAGGCAAGCTGCTATTATGCTGCCTGTATTCTGGGGCTCTTCGGAGGCCTGCCCAGTCCCAGGTGTAAGTTAGATAGACTCAGAGTTGCCATAGCACATGCTCTGCTTCCCATGGCACTCAGTGGGACCTAAGAAGCAGAGAATTGTTGAAGTATACTGCACTCTCATCATGACCCCTCACACTACTGGCCTGCCCTCAACAAGTTCCCTACACCAGGAACAGTGCTGGGAGCAGCACTGGTATAAAGCCCTTATGTTAGAACTGCACTCACTGGAGGGGAGGAGGGGGCCACTTCCTCCACTTTATACTGACAGGGCATCATAAAAAGGGCTTAGAGTAACTAAGAACCAAGCTTGCTACATTCCATTGTGTTATTCAGTATTGGTGGCACAAGTAGGCACTTCACATCTAGCCTTCCAAGAGCACATAATACAAGGCTAAACTGCTGGAAATGAAAAAAATAAAAAATAGCTAGTGCCACAGGAAAAAACAACTGGACCTAAGCACAGGAATTACCTCCAGGATTTGTACATAAACCTAGAAAAGCAGTCACCTCCATCTAAACTGGAATGTTGAATCAACATAGCAGCTGAGAACTCAGACATGGAAATGGCAGCTCCAGACACTGCAAATATGCTATAAATTGTTAGACTAGAGCAGGGGTTGGCAACCTCTGGCACACGGCTCGCCAGGATAAGCTTTACCTGTTATGACACTGATCTATAAGCATTCAAGACAATTTTCATCTAAGTTATCAGTGATTCGGAAACAGGTCATGCCATTTTTTTACATAGAGTGCCATACTTAATGTAATTAGACAGTTCTAAAATAAACTGGAGCTGAAAGGTATTTATTTGTGGACAGTTCCACAAATGGTCAGTCCAGATAGCCAATACTTTTATTAATATTTCAATACTGAGTTAGATCCAGCATCAAACCTCCTCAGGAATATCATCTTGATCATTCTCCTCTTGTGACTATTCTTGATTCTGCTCAGCATCTCCATCTTTTGTGATGTTTCTCCATACTATCCTACCTGGAAGTCAGTATCATTAGCTTTTTCATTGACACCTGATTCAAATAAAATTTTTAAGGAGACCAGATAGAAATTAAGTTATGAAACACTATACTGCATTTTTAGTGCCTTCCTTAATTTCATAAGATTACAGAAGAAGTGCTACAAAAAAGAGAGAGAACAATAAGTGGGAGGAAATGGGGACAAAAAGCTGTAAAGTTTTCCCCTGATTTGAAGACTGGTTTGCTGCTCCCACAGCAGATGGAGGGACAGGGAATAGAAGAAAAGCAATCTCATTAGTGGTAATTCTATGGAGAAGAGCTGAGCTTGTTGTCTTAAACAAATTGAATGTTCTTTGTACTTACACTATCAAAAACCATGAATGATCATAGAAAATTTTAAAATTAACCTATGAAAATCCTATGCTGTGTTTTACAATTGATATCTGGTTGAGCAGGGGCATGCACAAGTGGGGGCAAACAGGGGCACAAGCCCCCCAATAATTGGTGGGGCACAGAACTCCTCTGGCTTGGGGGCTGGAGGAGCTCTGTGACACCACCACTCCAAGTACTTGTAGATACATTTAATCAGATGGCTCCAAAGTGCATGGATTTTCATTAAAATGCTGTGTACTGCTGTTTATTTCGATGCATATGATGTATGTGCAAATCATAGAATATCAGGGTTGGAAAGACCTCAGGAGGTCATCTAGTCCAACCCCCTGCTCAAAGCAGGACCAATCCCCAACTAAATCATCCCAGCCAGGGCTTTGTGATATGTTTATGTTGATATGGTTTAATGCAGGAGTTCTCAAAATGTAGGTCAGGACCCCTAAGGGGGTTGCAAGCTTATTACATAAGGGGGAGGGTTTTGTGAGCGGTTAGCCTCCACCCCAAACCTCACTTTGACTCAAGCATTTATAATGGTGTTAAATATATTTTAAAATGTTTTTAATTTAAGGGAGGGTTGCACTCAGAGGCTTGCTATGTGAAAGGGGTCACAAGTACAAAACTTTGAGAACTGCTGGTTTAATGTGTATAATGTGCGTGTTTAACATGTCCCTTCAAAAGGGTTCAAATTTAAATTCGTGCATATGTCCCTGTGGCTGAGCAAACTAATATTGTTTCCTTTTACTCTTGCCCCTTAAATTTCTTGGCCTCAGTGTTTTCTCTAAAATGATTTGGCTATTTCAAGCAAACAATGAAGATTTTCTCATGCAAGCTTCCAGGAACTACTATATTAGTATGTTCTAATAACTGGTTGGGAGGGATGGACTGGTACTGCTACCTATATATGGCCATCATGATTTCACTAAAGGTCCCTAACATATGTGTAGCAAAAACAATGAAATAAAGGTCCAGAACAATGTAACCCTTCTGGGTGTGGTGTTGTGTCCCATCTAGTGGCACTGAGTTCACTTAGGGAGAGTTAAATGTGTCTGCTCTACAGCCTGAGCTAACAGGCAGTTGGCTTTTAGCTCATGGGGTAGAGGCTCATGCACTGAGCTCCACAGCTCGCAGGTTCAATCCTTCCTGCTGATGACCAGGGTCTGTCAGCGTTACAACAGCAATAGGATACAGTATGTGGCTTAAGAACAAGATGGTGATTTAAAGTCTCCCAAGTTCATGTTTACGATTTGGCTGTGTCATAAAGTGGCCCCACCTAGAGCACCCTACAGTAACAGGCTGTGGCAGAACAAGTATGAATACCTCAATTTCCCCAGTAACTCCATGCAGACTTTTTTGATACTGTAATATCATCCTTTGGGACAGTTTATTACCAAAACATAGTTCAACATAACAAATTTTTCTCACACCCTATGTAAATAGTACTTAAAATTCCACATCTTTCCATCAGTGTAGTACAGACCATGTTCCAGTGTCTTCTGCCTCTCCTGGGGCTCTTCTTCAGTCATCCCTGCCCTTTCAGCTAGAGTGCAACCCTATTCTTCCCAGCAAGAGCCACACACCACAGACTCTCTACTGGGAATTTTTCCTCACCAAGGGACTGTCCCTAACTGATCCTCCTGGCTCTTAGCCCTCTCTGGCCTTCTGGCTCATACACTCCAGCATGAAGACATCAGCAGGTAAGCTCTGCTGCTCCCTTGCCTTCAGCTCTCTCTGGCCCTTGGTCCCCCACTCCAGCTTAGAGCCAGCAGGCACCTTCCTGTGCTGTTCTCTGACTTCCCTCCCTGCTTTTCTGGCTTGTGGCAGTCAACCAACAAACGCCTCTGCTACTCTCCTGCCTTCAGCTTTCTTCCAGGAATCTCCAGGTTTCTGGAAACTCTAGATGGTCGGTCGGTCGGTCGGTCGGTCAATCTCTCTCTCTCTCTCTCTCCCTCCCTCCCTCCCTCCCAAGCTCCTCACACCTGCTCCATTTCCCACCTGATGTTCCCTGGGAGTCCCAAGGCACTCCTTCCATTTATATGGCCCAGGTGCACACTCTTAAGCCCAATGGAGATCAGCTAACAAACAAGTTACAGTTGCACTGGCCTCTTCGCTCTAAGTAGGCCAATGTCACCCTGTGACAGATTGCAGGGTTGAAATGAACAACAAGCTTTTTCCAATGGCCAACAATGAAGAAAGAGATGCTAAGGACCTCTAATCTTTCCATAGATACAACAGATGCCATTAAATAGCACTTAGCTAATACCTTCTCTTTCTATCAGTATCGTGTGTCTGGTCCAGAATTAGAAGATGATTAAAATTTTGAATAGTCTTTCCTCATAAACATCCTTGAATTGCTATGAACTACAATGTTCAGGCTATACAAGATCACTCATAATCAAAATTGTAACTAAAGGAATAATTAAGGCCCTATAGCTGTCCAACAAGTCAATAAACAACAATCAGTTTTTCATTATTTACAGTTAAGACAAGTTACCTTATTGCCATCCAATTTTACCAGAGCCTTTAGCTTAATTATAGCTAGTATAACTACCTCAGGGTTATGTATTTATAGGTGCCTAATGGCATTATATTACAAAAAAGGGCCTAAAGAATTCTCTAAAGCTCAAAGCAAATATTAGCATCACAATACAGAGAAATTTGGCAGAATAGTTGTTTGGAGGTTTAATAAAAAATGATTTGCACTTTGATTCTGTAAAATAATCTACAATTTTATATTGAATTATACTGCCTTATCAAGACCCATACAACAAACTCCACACAATATGCTCCCTGTTACAGGTCAGATTGTCCTCCAGTAATTCTGATTCTTATCTGGCCCCATTACCATAGTACCTGAATGTCTCCAAATCCTTAATGTGTTTACCCTCACCATCCCCTCTGTGAGGTAGGGAAGTGTTATTATCCCCATTTTACAGATGGGGAAATAAGGCACAAAGACACTTAATGACTTGCCAAAGGTCACACAGCAAGTCTATCATAGACCACAGAACTAAACCTAGGTCTCTAGAGTCACAGACTAATACCCTACCCACTAGATTCTCCTTCCTCAATGATATACAACAGCTCAGCAGAATGCAATCAGTCTCCTGTATCTTATTCAGAAGTTAAGTACAGGTGAAGTCCTTCCCAGCACTCCTCCAAATTTAGAGAGAGTATTTGGACATGTAGACCCTTTCCATCATTTTATCAAGCATAAGTTATCTGATGTTGTCAAATCACAATCTTTGAAAAATATCCGGCATAATTAGCATTCATGGGAGTGCTGGCTTCAGTGTATGCAAATCTGTCTCCTTCCTCTACATTTGCTTCACTACACAATGTTTATTTGCATGTGCATGCACCTCTGTCTGATACATTAGTATACGTTTTTAATGTGCATTAAAGGCTAACCTGTTTGATGTGAGGTAGATAACATCATTGTACAGAAAACAAAGCTGTAAAGATGTTATTAAAATACTGCTCCTCTCTTCTGAGAGACTGTAGTAATGCTCTGTGTTTGATGTAAAGATGAGGAATATTGCATTATATCAATAAATATAGACTTTTTTTTTTCCAGGAGGCATCATTTTAAAGTACCATTAATATGTATCTACAATGTTTAACATTTTACTTTTGTTGATTAATAATTCACCTTTTCAGTCTGCTGACAGTTTTCTCAAAACAAATAAACCATTAAAGCTTCTGAAACCACTGAGTTCAGGACCCTTAAAATTATTTTTTTTGAATGGTTAGAAATTAGAGAGCAAATGATGCTTAGGACACCTGTATTGACACAATCAGAGAAAAAGCAAATGCTGCTATTCAGAATTTCTCTACACACATGAAAGGAAAATAAGGGAGAATTACAGAATTCCAGATGAAAGGCTATGTCCAGGAAGTTAGGGGGATGCATTTGTCTTATGGCATTTGAATTTTCTGCCTGGATTAACACAGCCAGTGGGGTCCTGCTGGCATTTCAGCTGAACATATTTTGTTTAAAAATTAAATACCACATATAGTGTTATAGGAACCTTTCCTATGTATGGTAAAAATGACTTTAAAACCATGAAAGCACTTTCAGGTTTGTAAAAGTTTCTATTTCGCATTTTTCCTGTTTATTTTAAAAATACATTTTAAGTCAATTTAATGCTCATAGAAAATATTTCAAATTAGCAAACCTGTAAAATGAAAGGTTTCAGAGTAGCAGCCATGTTAGTCTGTATCCGCAAAAAGAACTCCTGTTCTTTCTGTAAAATGAAATTCTCTGTTTATCCATGGACAAGATTTACCATGACCAGTGATAGTACAAACATCCCACAATGATCCACCAGATGACCTCAACCATACAGCAGATACAGCAGTGCAAGCTTCCTACGCTGTCCCACTAATCCTTCTATCTTGAGGTATAAGCTCTGAGGGGGAGAAGATAGTTCAGCCCAATGGCTCCCCTACAATTTTTTCACTTGGTATGCACATACTGAACCACTCTCACTTTAAATTAGCATTATGACAAGTTTCAGAGTAACAGCCGTGTTAGTCTGTATCCGCAAAAAGAAGAACAGGAGTACTTGTGGCACCTTAGAGACTAACAAATTTATTAGAGCATAAGCTTTCGTGGACTACAGCCCACTTCTTCGGATGCATCCGAAGAAGTGGGCTGT
>NC_048299.1:137684248-137842472 GCF_013100865.1 Trachemys scripta elegans
CTTAGAGACTAACAAATTTATTAGAGCATAAGCTTTCGTGGACTACAGCCCACTTCTTCGGATGCATCCGAAGAAGTGGGCTGTAGTCCACGAAAGCTTATGCTCTAATAAATTTGTTAGTCTCTAAGGTGCCACAAGTACTCCTGTTCTTCTTTTTTTAAATTAGCATTGTGCCACTCAAATTCATCCCGGTGACCCCTCGATCATGACTTAGAGACGACCGGGCCAAATTTCAATCACAGCGCCACCAAATTTGGGGACCATCCCAAACAGTGGGCCCAGGGCAAACTGCCCATTTTGTCCCCACCCACTCAGGTGGCCCTGCCCCTGTGAATGGCTTGCACCATGCATAATGTGTATATATCTGTAGGAGCCATCTGTTTCAGACTTCCAGCCCAATCCTGTTTGCACTGAAACCAAATGCAAAGCTCACAATGACTTCAGCAAAAACAGATTCTTCATGATCATTTAGTCTTTGGCAAATGATTGTTTCTCTGACTGTCAAAAAGTTGACTGATTTGACGGTTTGTTAAATGGACATCTGTTCACCTTGACAACAAGACAACAAATCATTTCACATAGGCCACAAATGTCAGAGAGGAATAAACCTTCAGTTACAACTAAGTCATCTGATCTAATTTAAAAAGAAAATAAACGATTGAATTATTTCTTCTTAGCCATTAAGCTGGTAATATTTCTTTGAAATATAATGAAAGATTTAATAAAAAATTGCCATTTTCCAGGTCCTTGTTCCAACTCTGACTGGCATTTTGTGTTGTTTTAAAGAAAGGGGAAAAAAAAAACATTGAGTAATCTCAAAATGTCTTTGAAGTTGTTTTCATCAATATTTCATTCTTCTTTTACATTTCTAAACAACTGCCTCTGCTGTGAACTCAGGGAACACAGTTGGAATTTCTTTTGATCATTTATGATTTGGAAAAACATCATCATAAGCAACATTATAATCATCAAAGTGGCAACTCTTTAATTTCTATTTCATTTCAATTACTCAGGGATATATTATGGTTAGCAGTATGTATGCATGTTAAAGGAAGACTATAACCCTGAGTGAGTGAGTGAGTGAGTGATGAGTGACAGGTAAAATTCTTTAATGAATTAAAAAAATATTTAAAAGATGTATTTAAAAGAGAGAGAGAGTATAGGTCTCATTCTCTCGCCTCATTTTCTCAGTAAAATAGGAGATTTGCTATTAACTTCAGTATGAGAGAATCTGGCCACAAACTGTTCACATCTCAACACCTGAAGGAGTTATTAAGTTTGTAATTTCAAGGTTCAGTAGTAAGGCCTTGATTCAGGAAGGTGCTTAGTTAAGTGTAACTTTAAACATGTAGTAAATCCCCTTGGACTACTCAGGCCCCAAGATGGTATTTTATATGTATTTATCAATGCTAAATAATAATAAAACAGAGAGAGATTAATTATGAGAGGTTAAAATGTGTTGATTATACTGTTACATACTTCTAGCCATGTTGTTTCTTCCTGTAGAGAAACCCATGGGAGGTCTAACGCTACTTGAAAAACTCTGAACAATTGTGGAGTTTCTGAGGCATCAGATGTTCAGAAGATTGGGGTTTCTCTCCTGGTGGAATGAACTGGAGATTTCACCTTCCTGTCTCATAGATGACTGTGAGGAAATCCACAACTATTGGGGATCATCATTCAAATGCTAGGATGTTCTTGAAGATTGCCACGCACTCCATCCTAGGATTTACCCACCCCAATCTGGCAATGAAGCACAGTTGTTCCCAGATGAGCAGTGCTGCCAGTGCCTCATTACCTGAAAATGTCCATAAGCAGTTTGTCAATGGAAAATGAAAATCAGATGAGCTAATGCAGACAGAATGCTCATAGGTAACCTCCTGTGGTTTCACCATAGGTGATACCACTTGGACCAGCTCTTAACTGGCCATAGTGTTTTAGCCAGCAAGCTATTTAAAAAAATATGTTTGACAGGGAAAATAAAGATAGACAATAAGGAGGACTAAAAGGGCAGATAAATCAATATTTGGAAAATTTGAACACTTTGAATACAAATGAGCTAATCTAAATTATATGGATCCTGGGGTAATGAGGCAATTAGAAAATACATTTACTAGGAACAATTTTTGTTTGTTCTTTTAAGTTATAGACAACTTGTGAAAGTATAAAAGAATGGAATAAAGAAAGTGTGCTACTCATCTCCAAAAAAGGAATGACTAAATTACTATTCTATAAGATGACATCCTATATCCCTAACAAAATTATGAAATAACTAGTGGGGCAGATAAGGGTAATCACCAAATTACTAGAGGATAATGGAACCATGAGCAATCAGCAGCACAGGCGTACAAAGAACAGATCTTGCTTGATGAATGTTGTGACAATCAAGATCCAGACACCCAAAAGGGAGAGCAGAAGGTTTAGGCCCCAAAAATGAGCAACTGAACCAACTGATTGCATACTGTATTGTTTTACTATGGAAGTATATCAAGTAAGATCTTTTATGAAAGCTTGTAATGTTCTGAACTTGATGGTCATTAATACACACACACACACACACACACAGTGGTTATGAATTTATGTATCTGTGTATATAGAGAACTATACTCATAAACTTTGGCTCCACCTCACAGAAGGGCAGTAAGCAATAATACAGGGAAAGGCACCTCTGAACAAGGTGTTTACACAAAACTAGATTCAAGTAGCAATCCATTGTACAACACAGGAAAAGACAATGGTAGACCATTAAAGTTAATTGAAAGACATTGAGATATCCTGGCTATCCACTCAAAATGGAATTTCCCCCAATCTGAATAACCATGAATCACCATGGCAGGAGACCCGCTCCCCTCCCCAAAAAAAGGTGTGTGTGTGGGGAGCCTTTTAAAGAGAATGCTTGAAACTGAAGATTTAATCCAGAAACTGAGGCCTGGTCTACACTACGATTTTAGGTCGAATTTAGCAGCGTTACCTCAATTTATCCCTGGACCCGTCCACATGAGGAAGCTCTTTTTTTCGACTTAAAGGGCTCTTAAATCGATTTCTTTACTCCACCTCCGACAAGGGTATTAGCGGTGAAATCGGCCTTGCTGGGTCGAATTTGGGGTAGTGTGGACACAATTCGACGGTATTGGCCTCTGGGAGCTATCCCAGAGTGCTCCATTGTGACCGCTCGGGACAACGCTCTCAACTCAGATGCACTGGCCAGATAGACAGGAAAAGGCCCGCAAACTTTTAAATTTCATTTCCTGTTTGGCCAGCGTGGTGAGCTGATTAGCACAGGTGACCATGCAGAGCTCATCAGCAGAGGTGACCATGGTGTCCCAGAATCGCAAAAGAGCTCCAGCATGGACCAAACGGGAGGTACGGGATCTCATTGCTGTATGGGGAGACAAATCTGTGCTAGCTGAACTCCGTTCCAGTAAACGAAATGCCAAAACATTTGAAAAAGTCTCCAAGGGCATGAAGGACAGAGGCTATAACATGGACTCGCGGCAGTGCAGCGTGAAAATTAAGGAGCTCAGGCAAGCCTACGAAAAAAACAGAGAGACAAACGGCCACTCCGGGTCACAGCCCCAAACATGCCACTTCTATGATGAGCTGCATGCCATTCTAGGGGGTGCAGCCACCAATACTCCAACTCTATGCTTTGACTCCATCAATGGAGTAGGATGTAACACGGAAGCAGGTTTTGGGGATGAGGAAGATAGTTCAGAGCAAGGAAGCGGAGAAACCGGTTTCCCCAACAGCCAGGAACTGTTTCTTACCCTGGACCTGGAGCCAGTAACCCCCGAGCCCACCCAAGGCTGCCTCCTGGACCTGCCAGGTGGAGAAGGGACTTCTGGTGAGTGTACCTTTGTAAATATTAGACATGGTTTAAAAGCAAGTGTGTTTAATTATTAATTTTCCCTGGCATTCACGGCCAGTACAGCTATTGGAGAAGTCTGTTAACATGTCTGGGGATGGAGTGGAAATCCTCCAGAGACATCTCCATAAAGCTCTCCTGGATGTACTCCCAAAGCCTTTGCAAAAAGTTTCTGGGGAGTGCAGCCTTATTCTGTCCTCCACGGTAGGACACTTTACCACGCCAGGCCAGCAGCACATAGTCGGGAATCATTGCAGAACAAAGCATTGCAGCGTATGGTCCCAGTGTTTGCTGGCATTCAAACAACATCCGTTCTTTATCTCTCTGTGTTATCCTAAGGAGAGTGATATCATTCATGGTCATCTGGTTGACATAGGGTGGTTTTATTAAGTGGACATTCAGAGGTGCCCGTTCCTGCTGGGCTGTTTGCCTGTGGCTGAACAGAAATGTTCCCCGCTGTTAGCCACGCGGTGGGGGGAGGGGTGAAACCATCAAAATGCGACCTTGTAATGAAAGCACATGTGCTATGTAATGTTAACAGCAAGGTTTATTGTGAAAGAGTGTACCCATTTTTCTATAAAATGTGTCTTTTTAACTACCACTCTCCCTTTTTTTCCCTCCACCAGCTGCTTATGTTTCTCTTTCCCAGAGGCTAGCGAAGATTAGAAGGCAAAAAAAATGCACTCGGGATGAAATGTTCTCTGAGCTCCCACATTGACAGAGCACAGCAGAATGCGTAGATGCAGACAATGTCAGAGTGCAGAAAAGCACAATATGAATGTGAGGAGAGGTGACGGGCTGAAGAGAGTAAGTGGCGGGCTGAAGATGATAGGTGGCGTCAGCTTGTTGACAGAAGGCAGGAGTCAATGCTCAGGCTGCTGGAGCATCAAACTCATATGCTCCAGCACATGGTTGAGTTGCAGGAAAGGCAGCAGGAGCACAGACCGCCACTACAGCCCCTGTGTAACCAATCACCCTTCTCCCAAGTTCCATAGCCTCCTCACCCAGATGCCCAAGAACGTGGTGTGGGGGTCTCCGGCCACCCAGCCACTCCACCCCAGAGGCTTGCCCAAGCAACACAAGGCTGTCATTCAATAAGTTTTAAAGATTTTAAGTTTTAAAGTTTTAAAGTGCAATGTCCTTGTCCTTCCCTCCTCCCTCACCCCACGCACTGCTTCCTTCCTTCCCCACCCCTCCTGGGCTACCTTGGCAGTTATCCCCCTATTTGTGTGATGAATTAATAAAGAATGCATGAATATGAAGCAACAATGATTTTATTGCCTCTGCAAGCGGTGATCAAAGGGGGGAGGGGAGGGTGGTTAGCTTACAGGGAAGTAGAGTGAACCAAGGGGGGTGGGGAGGGTTTCATCAAGGAGAAACAAACAGAACTTTCACACCGTAGCCTGGCCAGTCATGAAACCGGTTTTCAAAGCTTCTCTCATGTGCACCACACCCTCCTGTACTCTTCTAACCACCCTGGTGTCTGGCTGCACATAATCAGTGGCCAGGCGATTTGCCTCAACCTCCCACCCCACCATAAACGTATCCCCCTTACTCTCACAGATATTGTGGAGGGCACAGCAAGCAGTAATAACAATGGGAATATTGGTTTCGCTGAGGTCTGTCTGAGTCAGTAAACTGCACCAGTGCTCTTTTAAATATCCAAATGCACATTCTACTACCATTCCGCACTTGCTCAGCCTATAGTTGAACAGCTCCTGACTACTGTCCAGGCTGCCTGTGTATGGCTTCAACAGCCATGGCATTAAGGGGTAGACTGGGTCCCCAAGGATAACTATAGGCATTTCAACATCCCCAACGGTTATTTTCTGGTCTGGGAAGAAAGTCTCTTCCTGTAGCTTTTGAAACAGACCAGAGTTCCTGAAGATGCGATCGTCATGTACCTTTCCCAGCCATCCCACATTGATGTTGGTGAAACGTCCCTTGTGATCCACCAGTGATTGCAGCACCATTGAAAAGTACCCCTTTTGGTTTATGTACTCGCTGGCTTGGTGCTCCAGTACCAAGATAGGGATATGGGTTCCGTCTATCTCCCCACCACAGTTAGGGAATCCCATTGCAGCAAAGCCATCCACTATGACCTGCACATTTCCCAGAGTCACTACCCTTGATATCAGCAGCTTTTTCATTGCGTTGGCTACTTGGATCACAGCAGCCCCCACAGTAGATTTGCCCACTCCAAATTGATGCCCGACTGACCGGTAGCTGTCTGGCGTTGCAAGCTTCAGAGGGCTATCGCCACTCACTTCTCAACTGTGAGGGCTGCTCTCATCTTGGTATTTTGGCACTTCAGGGAAGGGGAAAGCAAGTCACAAAGTTCCATGAAAGTGCCCTTACACATGTGAAAGTTTCGCAGCCACTGAAAATTGTTCCAGACCTGCAACACTATGCGGTCCCACCAGTCTGTGCTTGTTTCCCGGGCCCAGAATCGGCATGCCACGGCATGAACCTGCCCCATTAACACCATGATCTCCACATTGCCGGGATGCATATTTTGTGAAAAGTCTATGTCCATGTCCTCATCACTCTCGTCACCGCGCTGCCGTCGCCTCCTCACCTGGTTTTGCTTTTGCAGGTTCTGGTTCTGCATATACTCCAGGATAATGCGCATGGTGTTTACAGTGCTCATAATTGCCGCAGTGATCTGTGCGGGCTCCATGATCCCAGTGCTATGGCATTTGCGCTGAAAAAAGGCGTGAAACGATTGTCTGCTGTTGCTCTGACGGAGGCAGGGGCGACTAATGACATGGCTTACAGGGAATTAAAATCAACAAAAGAGGTGGCTTTGCATCAAAGAGAAACACAAACAACTGTCACACAGAATGGCCCCCTCAAGGATTGAACTCAAAACCCTGGTTTTAGCAGGCCGTTGATTTCATGGATGGAGGGAGGGAGGAAGGGGGAGCAAATGAGTACAAAACAAATCGGGTCTATTCCTTTTTTTGATCCACTCTATCTATCTTTTACATCTTAGGCTGGCAGCAGATGGTGCAGTACGACTGCTAGCCATCGTCATCTCCTGGGTGCTCAGCAGAAGATGGGAATGATCTGGCTGAATCACTCCCATGTCTGCCCAGGCACCCCGACCGACCTCACAGAGGTCGCCTAAAAGAGCACCTAGGAGTATGACGACAATGGCTACCAATCGTAATGCACCGTCTGCTGCCAAAAGGCAATGAGCTGCTGCTGTGTAGCAATGCAGTCCCACGTCTGCCAGCACCCAGGAGACATACGGTGACAGTTAGCTGAGCGGGCTCCATGCTTGCCATGGTATGGCGTCTGCACAGGTAACCCAGGAAAAAAGGCGCAAAACGATTGTCTGCCGTTGCTTTCATGGAGGGACGGAGGGAGATGGGGGCCTGACGACATGTACCCAGAATGACCCGCGGCACTGTTTTTGCCCCATCAGGCATTGGGATCTCAACCCAGAATTCCAATGGGTGGTGGAGACTGCAGGAACTGTGGGATAGCTACCCACAGCTACCGACAGTGCAACACTCTGGAAGTCGACACTAGCCTCGGTACTGTGGACGCAGTCCGACGAGTTAATGCACTTAGAGAATTTTGTGTGGGGACACAAACAATCGACTGTATAAAAATGATTTCTAAAAAACCAACTTCTATAAATTCGACCTAATTTTGTAGTATAGACATACCCTGAGAGACAGACTCTAGGCAGGAAGTTGTCCATGAAAGGCTCGATTTCTCCTATAGCTAGGGGGTGTACTAGGAAATGGTTCAAAGGTAATAGGTAACTTGTATTAGGAAAGGGATTTTTATTTAATATGGAATTGTAAAGCCTAAGATTGTGTTTTTTTGTTTATTTTCTATGTAACTTGTATATGTCTCTGTCCCCTTACTCCACTTTTGAATCTTTGGCATTTTTCTATTAAACATACTTTTTGTTTATTTTTGTCCCAGATATGTTGTTGGTGTCTGAACTGTGTGTAGTGTGTGCCAAAGTGAACTGATAAATGGTAGGGACTAGTTTGGCACCTTTGGGGTGATGAACCAGAGAGGAACAGACTGAATATCTGGTAGTAGAGGACTCAGGGAAGACAGATTTGGTGAGACTTGGGACTGGAAGGGCTGTTGGTGTCACCCTGGAAAAAGTAAGTAGGCTAGAGGAAGCCAGGGTGAGACCTTGTGCTTGTGGGTTGGCTACTGGTGTCAGGGATCTGAACCATAGCAGCACAGAATTAAGGCACCCCAAGTTTACAGGATAAGCCATGACAAAACCCCTTATTGGTCTGGGTCAGGGATCAGCAACCTTTGGCCTGCTGCCCGCCAGGGTAAGCACCCTGGCGGACTGGGCCAGTTTGTTTACCTGCCGCATCTGCAGGTTCGGCCAATCGCGGCTCCTACTGGCCACGGTTCACCGCTCCAAGCCAATGGGGGCGGTGGAAAGCAGCGCAGGCCGACGGATGTGCTGGCCAATGCTTCCCGCCGCCCCCATTGGCCTGGAGCGGCGAACCGTGGCCAGTGGGAGCCGCAATTGGCCGAATCTGTGGACACGGCAGGGAAACAAACTGGCCTAGCCCACCAGGGTGCTTATCCTGGCGAGCCACGTGCCAAAGGTTTCTGATCCCTGGTCTGGGTGATCTGCAAAATGTCACAATGGTGTAGTCATTGCAGGAGTTGCACGCCAATATCAACAAACTGATGTTCACACTGCACACACTTTCTGAGCAGACACTACAGATTCCAAGTGACGGAGCAAAGTACAAGCTTACAATTTATTATTTTCTTTTGTTTATTTCAGGTTATGGGAAATACAACAAGGAAAAGGGAAAATGAGCCCTTGGATACAATGGATAAAAAGCAGCTTTGAAGCTTATGTTTGACATATGTTTACCTCACAAGGGGAAATCAGCGGACTCTTAACCCAGAAAGAACAAATCATAACCCTCTAGGAAAAGGAGGTGGGGAAGGCCCAAAAGTGCTGGGAGTGGGGAACATAGGGTAGCCCCAAGAGGGGAGATGGATTTTTTTAGCATATGTACAGTCCTGGGGTTGGGAGATAGCCCCACAAAGGGCTAACCAATATGCAGGATTTCCCCTTGAAGCCTTATCTCACCAGACCCTGAGGTACCAAAATCCCAGAAACATGATTAGATTAAGAACCCAGGTTGGAGGGAAAGGAAAGTCAATAAATGAGTATATGCAAAGGTTCAAGAAGGAGTTTAAGTGACACACTGGGTAATGAACAAACCAGCCTCAAAACCAGACTGTCTGAGCAGAAGGCATGGTATGATCAAGATACTTGTAAACATCCAGCTGTAATAAAAAAAAAAGTGGTATTAATGTTAAACATTGTGATAAGGGTTTTGATACTGATGTTAAACCTTGTGATAAGATACATTATGCACAATTTTTGGGAAAAGCCTCTGGACATGCTAGACTAGTCCACAGAGTGTTAAAAGATGCATAAAACTTTGCAAGGGCACATATGGGTAACACTACAAGGTTTAGTAACAGTTGGGAATTATATTGTTAAAACTCAAAAGGATCCTACCACATACTGCCTTCAAGTTAGTCAGTGACTAACATTGTTGCAGTAAACAAAGGGACGGGGAGGCAAGACACACTGTACCTTAAAGTAGTGCCCTATGCCCCCATATTCATCATTCATATATATTTGTGATATTTCATACAAAGCATGCCATGTAAGATATCATAAGAAAGGTCATGATCTGCTGAAATCCATTGTTCTGTCAAAATATGTATATCGTTAGTGTGTATGAATTTATGAGATTTTGATGTATGGTCATTATTGATATATGTGATGAGTTTGGGAGTTGCCCAATGCTAGTTCTCCAGTGACAACAACAAAGGAGATAACCAACACCCAGGTGGGCATTGAACAATCATCACCAGCCACTGACCAGCAGGGAAATAGTAAATAGTAGATTTACAATTCAATGACAGTTGCACAGGACCACTCCAGCGAGATTGCTCAACCCTGTGAATCAGCAAGGCCAACCAGCCATGCCTGGGCTAATTTCTTTCTAGGGACATGGAATAAGAGTATAAAATAAGGGACAGTGAACAGCATCATGAGGGCAACTTTCTCCTCCATTACCTATGCTGAAGGCGACAAGAATACTGGGAAGACAAAGACTTGAACTGAGAAGCCCAGGCTTAAAGGGAAAGCCTATGTATTAAAGACTCTAATCTACCTGTGACATCCAGTGGGGTGAGAAAAACTTTGATCCAAATACTGCTTAGTCTAATAAGGTTTAGTATTTAGACTGTGTGGTTATTTTTTAATTTTCTTTGGTAACTACATATTGACCTTTTATGCCTATTACTTATAATCACTTAAAATCTGTTGTCAATAACCTTATTTTTATGTTTTATCCTTACCAGTGAGTTTGTCTAAAGTGCTTGGGAAATATGTTCAGGTTACAAAGGTTGGTGCAAGTCCATATTCCTTTGACGAAGTGGTGAACTAATTAATAAACTTTCATTGTACAAAAAATGGTCTGGAACAGTGAAAAATGGTATATTCCTGGGGTGCAAGGCTGGGGGCTTGGGAGATTTGCTGGTGTGATTTATGAGTGGCTCAGAGAGCATTTGTGCAATTTAGCTGGGTGTGTCTCTGCATTCTGGTGGCTGAGTGAAAACAGTGCCTGGAGGAGTTTGCAGCTTGTCACTGGCAACACATTGTGAGAGGCAGTCCAGGCTGGAGAGTTAAGGGGGCACAGCAGTACCACAGTTCCAGGCTGTACACTGGGGATACCATCACACTGCATACTTGGTGCCTCTCAGAATTTGGTCCCTAAGATCTAATCCACAACCCACTGAAGTTAGTGGACTTTGTATCAGACTCTAAGTATAGAAATCCTAATAAGCTATAGGCCTGCAGTCCTTAAATATCCCAAACTCTCACTGATGTCAATGAGTGGTGTGGTTGTGAAGGGTATGCAGTTTCAGTCTTTGTAAGACGTAAAAAACTTCCTGAAATCTTTTTGTGGTAAAGCTGAATGGAGTCTTTGACAATGCCTCAAACACTATAAACCATCAAATTGAAATGTTTATATTTCCAAATGTTTTGTAGTGGGAGGATCTCTTCTTGTTTATTGTATCTGTGTGGGTTTTTTTTTTTATATTTGGAGAAATACATAGGTAATTCTCCTTCCATTTATTTTCACTTTACCAACCACAGAACACAACTGAGCATAGGATTTTATGGGAATAACTCTACTAAGCAGCACTGTGTGAAGTTAGTGACAATACTACCATATGGTATATATTTGTCTTCACTTTTATGTCTTCTTTAAGGTCATTGTCATACACAGTTCTGAAATTAAAGTTGTGTCTTTTATTTCTTGTTTTTGAAGACCAACTATTTTTTTCCTCTTGCACCAGAGGATAATTTTATGATACTGATTTTTTTTTTTGGCCTTTAGCTTCTGTCTACTCGCTCTCTCCTTCTTCCATTCTCTCCAAATCCCTTCTCATCTCAGTTCTCCTGCACCAGCATAACTCACTTTATCTTCAGATAATTCAGAGGATAGGAAATTATAAGAAAGTGAGGCGCAGCGTGGGCTGAGGAGGCTTACCTGGAGCAAGGCGCCCCCACTGGTGGTCAGGGGTGCCCATCCGCTGGGTGCCGATGCTGCCTCCTGCCCAGCCTGGGCTGGGACCCTCAGACTCCCCAGCCTCCGCATTCGAATAATGAGAGGGCAGCACCCTCCTGCCTGCGCTGCCCCAGGCTTGGCAGGGGCCCAAGAGCCCAGGGAGGAGGCGGGGGCCACACAATCTGTGCGTGGGTACAACGGGGGAGCCCATCTGTCTGCGCAGCAGCCAGAAACCCCTGAACCAAGCCTGCCAATTCCCCCCCACACAGCTATGCCAAATGGTATGAACCACTGGGGGAAGGCGGGGACAGACACACCACACTGCCTCCTGCTCGCTGGCTGCCTCTGCCTGCTCTGCTCAAGGCAGATGTCTGCTGTCCTCATCCCATCTGACATCGTGATGTTGAAGCGTGGAGCCCCCTAAAGCACGGGGCCCAGAACGGTTGCCCCAATTCGCCCTACCCAAGGGATGGCTCTGTCAAGACCATCCCTTACAGGTGTTTGTCTAACCTGCTCTTTAAAATCTCCAATGATGGAGATTCCACAACCTCCCTAAGCAATGTGTGGCTATAAGCTTTATTTACGGCACACTATTCAAACCCTTCCTCAGGGGCTTTTCTATGGCATTCAGCACTATAGTATCTGAGTGCTTCACAAATACCAATTTATCTTCACAGCACCTGTTAGTTGATAAGGGGAGCTGAGGCACAGATATTAAGGTACAACATTTCCACTAAGTATGGAAGCCCAATTTGAGACACCTAAGATCTGATTTTTCAGAGTACTTAGCATTAAGTAGCACTTTATGCATTGAAAGCACAACTCCCATTGACTTCAGTTGCAGCTGAGAGTGCTCAGCACTTCTACAAATCAGACCCCAGGGTATCAAGTCAGCCACCCAGAAAATGAGGAACACACAATTAGTGACCACCTGTTGAAAATTTGAGTTTAGCAACTTGCCCAGCATCATATAGTAACTCTGTGACAGAAACAGGGATAGAATCCAATTCTTCAAGGCAGCATTCAACTGTCTTAATCATGAGACTGTCTGTACTCTTCCTGAATCCCCTGGGCTCATTCACTACACACCTTCCAACTTCTGCAAAAAACTTAGTCGGTGTCTTGCAGCCTCCTTTATTAGACAAACCTGATTCATCCCCCAATGAGGTCCAGCTTGTGCGTTGAATAAGGCATGGGCCCTGTAGAAAAAATAGTATGTTATTACTTTATTAAAGATGTAGCTCAGTCGTTTAAGCATTGGCCTACTAAAGCCAGGGTTATGAGTTCAATCCTTGAGGGGGCCATTTAGAGAGTGGGTGCAAAAATCTGTCTGGGGATTGGTCCTGCTTTGAGTAGGCGGTTGGACTAGATGACCTTCCAACCTTGATATTCTATGAAGGGAGCTGAATTAAGATTGCACAGGCAACCTCAATTCTGGCATTTCCTAATTTAAGAGTGACTGACTTTGCAATCTTAATGTTCTTAGAACATAATTTTCTGTGTAAATATAAATAGGTAATTATCTGATTCGAAGGGTAAAAAGAAGTGAAGAAGAGGCAAACAATAAAACTATTCTTTCTATGTGTCTGATATTATCCCTTTCAGATTCCAAAACAGAACAGTAATATGTATCAAGTACCTCTGGTAGCACTGGAAAGTCAAGTTTCTTGGAAATGACTTGTAAAAAGTCTAAAAGTCTAAAAGACTGTATGGTAGAGGAAGGGGCAATTGGATAGAGGGGAGGCCAATATACTTTAAGCATCTGGGGTGAAATCCTGGGCCTATTGAAGTAAATGGCAAAACTCCCATGATTTCAGTGGAGCCAGGGTTTCACTCCTGGAGAAGGATGGAAAAATCACTTGATTTCTTTTGCATTGAGGGGAGGAAATCAACAAAATTGTAAATGATTCTAATTAAGTGGGACACTGTCAAAACAAGTTTTGTCTACTGATTGCAATGGAGCTACACTGGTGGAAAGCTGGAGTGATGAAATGGTAAATCAGATCTACGATTTTTAACTTGACAGCATCACCTTAAGAGAGCTTTTATGCTCCAATTTCTTATTATTAAGGCTCACAAAATTTTAGCGGGGTTCTCTCCCCTAGAAATCCATATATGACCTTGCTTTAGAGACATTATCTCCAGCCCTTCTAGGATCATTGGTTTTTCATTTAGTTCCTTTTAAAAAATCAAATAAAAGCCAATATATATTTGGTGACATTATATAGCTCAGTTATGCATATTTATAAGTCCATCAGTTTCAGAATTTGGTTTAAAAAATGTTCAAAAGATGCTGACATTTTTGGAAACTGAAAAAAAGAGCCTATAAACCATGAGAATAATAAAATGTTCTGTATATAGGCAGGTTTCTTATTACAGAGAACATCACATGCTGGAACCCTAGACAATCAGGGAGGTAATAAAACAGCTTCATAGAAGCCAAGACTTCTTACTTTACCTATATCAGGTTGAATCTGTATGCAATAAAATGTTCAGGGAAATCATTTTTCCTTAGAATAAATTGCTACTAAAATAGGAGTTCTTTGACAGTACTAGCAGTGGTAAATACATAGAAATTGATTACAAACTCCACAATCGTTTATTTTTTTTAATTATATCCCCCATTTTTGAGAGATTAAAGAGGATACCTTATTATTAATTCTCATGCTGATCTTTTTCTAGTATTTTTAGTTTGTAGAGGCTTGCTATTATGCATGATACTCCATATGGAAAGAAAACAGACACATGATAGATTCATACATGTATTATAGATTCTTACACCTGTGTATCAAGGGGATAGACTTTAAGGTAGAAAATTGCTTTGCTCAAATAAACCTAATATTATTAAATCTATTATAAATTGATAGATGGGAAAGCAATATGGATGAAATACCCCGTAAAATTGATAGTTGCTGTGGGTCATGGAAAAAGCTTAGATGCTCAGGTAAATCAGTATGATCTATTCTGGAACCATATATTAAGAATCAGCATAGGAATTAAGTTCATGTTGGTAATACTTGTAGCGCCGTATTACTATCACAACTGCCCTATTAAGAGAATAAAAGAATTAGCTAAGTAATTTCAAGCTGCAAAATCAATATACCAATAATTTCACAGGATTGGAATTTAACTTGATGAATCAGATTACTCTCTTTGTCCTGACCTTTTAAAATAAATGTTTTAATTAGTTTTAAGAAGAAGTTACCCAAGCTGGAGATACTTAGCATGACTTGCTGCTTACAGGTATAAGTATTTATAAAAGTATATGTAAGTCAACATTTTCAAACATGGATGTGGAAAGCTACATTTCTAATTTCATATTTAGGCACCTATATACAACTGGCCTGATTTTCAGAAGTACTTACAACCCACAAATCCTATTGCAGTTTGGTTCTACCAAACAAATGCTTTGATTCAGAATGACACAACCTGAAATGTAATATTTTATGGAAAACTTCAGAATTTTGTAGAAACTGCATTCTCCATTGAAAAACATTTTGATGGAAAATTCCTGATGGCTCTAATAGGAATAACTTGGGGTGTCTCTGATACAACTGTATGGCAATATGGCAAATGTTGACTTTTTAATGGAGACTTCACTATAGGATATGTCATACATATATCTTTGATATCTGTAACTTTGAAATAGCTGATTCAGCAACATTGTTGCAATGCTTATTTAAAAGTAACCCCCCAAAAAAAATATTAATGCTGAACTGATGTATAATAAATGTGATTCACAGATACTAAGGTTGATTAAATTACTCATCAACATACCATCTATAGGTATGCTGATTTCCAGGAACATGATTTATTCCTAGTACTGTATATGAAATAAAGTAACATATACAACCATTTGGCTTAGATATTTTTATCTACAAGTCATTGTACACTCAGGATGTTCGTAAGCGTGTCTTACTGGACTCTTAAAATAAATGAGGAGTGATGGAGGGGTTTCCATCTATGAATAGTTATGATAATGGGCAAAGATGAACCTTCTAAATAAAAGGAGCTCTCCTGTTGCTGTTTTTCACTAATGGATTCAAGTCTTCATTTCACTCCATAACATTAATTGCTATTCTCTGTTACCATTGTCTGCTGTCAGCTCCAATTTATTCACCTCAGCAGCTATGCACAATGGTAATACAGTAACACAGTCCCTCTTGCATTGTTTCTATAATGAGTTATTAACATTCCACTCATTAAGAAAATCAGTTTCAGTCCTATCTCTTATATGTCACACACTCGCTCTTACTTACAGAAATCCGTAATCATTAATTTCAGTAACATGCTCAGTTTCTCACCTGATGATCACTCTGAGAAGACATGCTACCTGTAATTTAAGGACTAGGTGAGATATTTTTGACTTGGAGGTTAGGAGGTTGTGAATCTGAGTGATTCCTTGGTTCATTAATCTTACTGTTGCCTCTCTTCAATATGGCGTACAAATTATAGACTAATAACTTATTCAAAGAGGAATAATCAGTAACTATTTCTTTTCTTACTCATCTCTCATACCATTTTGCCATTAAACATGAGGTCAAGTAATTTACAGCTACAAAACTACCTAAGATAGTTAAGTCCCAAGCAGGCTGTGAAGAGTTACAAAAGGATCTCACAAAACTGGGTGACTGAGCAACAAAATGGCAGATGAAATTCAATGTTGATAAAAGCAAAGTAATGCACATTGGAAAACATAATCCCAACTATACATACAAAATGATGGGCTGTAAATTAGCTGTTACCACTTGTCATAACTATAAAGGGAAGGGTAAAAGCCCTCCTGTGTACAATACTATAAAAACCCTTCTGGCCAGAGACTCCAAAATCCTTTTACCTGTAAAGGGTTAAAAAGCTCAGGTAACCTGGCTGACACCTGACCCAAAGGACCAATAAGGGGACAAGATACTTTCAAATCTTGGTGGGGGTGGGGGAAGGCTTTTGTTTGTGCTCTTTGTTTTGGGGGAGTTCGCTCTTGGGACTGAGAGGGAACAGACATCAATCCAGGCTCTCCAAATCTTTCTGAACAAGGCTCTCATATTTCAAACTTGTAAGTAAACAACCAGGCAAGACATGTTAGTTTTATCTTTGTTTTCTCAACTTGTAAATGTACCTTTTACTAGGGTGTTTACCTCTGTTTGCTGTAACTTTGAACCTAAGGCTAGAGTGGGGTCCTCTGGGCTTTTTATGTTTGATTACCCTGTAAAGTTATTTTCCATCCTGATTTTACAGAGATGATTTTTACCCTTTTCTTTAATTAAAAGCCTCCTTTTTAAGAACCTGATTGATTTTCCCTGTTTTTTAGATCCAAGGGGGTTGGATCTTGATCCACCAGGAGTTGGTGGGAGAAAGGAGGGGGGATGGTTAATTTCTCCTTGTTTTAAGATCCAAGGGGTTTGGATCTGTATTCACCAGGGAGTTGGTGAAGAGTCTCTCAAGGCTACCCAGGGAAGGGAATTAGCACATTGGGAGTGGTGGCAGTGGACCAGATCTAAGTTGGTAGTTAAGCTTAGAAGTTTTCATGCAGGCCCCCACATCTGTACCCTAAAGTTCAGAGTGGGGAAGCAGCCTTGACACCACTCAAGAAAGGTCTTGGAGTCATTGTGGATTGGACTCTGAAAACATCCACTCAATGTGCAGTGGCGGTCAAAAAAGTTAACAGAATGTTGGGAATCATTAGGAAAAGAATAGCTAATAAGACAGAAAATATCATATTGCCTCTATATAAATCCATGGTATACCCACATCTTGAGTATTGCATCCAGATGTGGTCGCCCCATCTCAAAAAAGATATATTGGAATTGGAAAAGGTTCAGAAAAGGGCAACAAAAACAATTAGGGGTATGGAATGCCTGCCATATGAGGAGAGATTAATAAGACTGAGACTTTTCAGCTTGTAAAAGAGACGACTAAGGGGGGATATGATAGAGGTCTATAAAATCTTGACGGGTGTGGAGAATGTAAATAAATAAGTGGCATTTACTCCTTCTCATAACATAAGGACTAGGGGTCACCAAATTAAATTAATAGGCAGCAGGTTTAAAACAAAGAAAAGGAAGTATTTTTTCACATGACGCATAGTCACCCTGTGGAACTCCTTGCAAGAGGATGTTGTGAAGAACAAGATTATAACAGGGTTCAAACAAGAACTAGATAAGTTCATGGAGGATAGGTCCATCAATGGCTATTAGCCAGGATGGGCAGGGATGGTGTATTTAGCCTCTGTTTGCCAGAAGCTGGGAATGGGGGGCAGGGGATGGATCACTTGATGATTAGCAGTTCTATTCATTCCCTCTGGGGCACCTGATGTTGGCCACTATTGGAAGACAGGATATTGGGTTAGATGGACCTTTGTATGGCCGTTCTTATCTTAAAAAGCTATTTTATAATAACAATATGTCCCATTATGTCCTTATTTCAACTCAATGGACTTTATGTTCATTTTGTTATGAATGGCTGTCAAATCATGGGACAAAATTCATCCATGGCATAGCTCCATTGACTTCAATTGAATTACGGCAGGGATTAATCTGGACGTACTTTTTCTGTGTGACATAATGTGGACCAATTACTGTAGAAGTACAGGGTGAAATCCTGGCCCCATTAAATCAGAATCATAGGACTGGAAGGGAGCTTGAGAGGTCATCTAGTTCAGTCCCCTGCACTCATGGCAGGGATAAGTATTATCTAGACCATTCCTGACAGCTATTTGTCTAACCTGCTCTTAAAAACCTCCAGTGACCGAGATTCCACAACCTTCCTACACAATTTATTTCAGTGATTAACCACCCTGTTAGGAAGTTTTTCCTAATGTCCAACCTAAACCTCCCCTGCTGCAATTTAAGTCCATTACTTCTTGTCCTATTCTCAGAGGTTAAGAAGAACAATTCTTCTCCCTCCTCCTTGTAACAACCTTTTAAGTACTTGAAAACTGTTATCGTGTACCGTCTCAGTCTTCTCTTTTCCAGACTAAACAAACGGATTTTTTTCAATCTTCCCTCATAGGTCATGTTTTCTAGACCTTTAATCTTTTTTATTGTTCTTCTCTGGACTTTCTCCAATTTGTCCACAACTTTCCTGAAATTTAGCACCCAAAACTAGACACAATACTCCAGTTGAGGCTTAATCAGTGCGGAGCAGAGCGGAAGAATTACTTCTTGTATCTTGCTTACAACACTCCTGCTAATACATCCCAGAATGATGTTCGCTGTTTATGCAACAGTGTTACATTGTTGACTCATATTTAGCTTGTGGTCCACTATGACCCCCAGATCCCTTTCCACAGTACTCTTTCCTAAGCAGTCATTTCCCATTTTGTATGCGTGCAACTGATTGTTCTTCCTAAATGGAATGCTGTGTCCATATTGAACTTCATCCTACTTACTTCAGATAATTTCTCCAATTTATCCAGATCGTTATTAATTTTAATCCTAGCCTCCAAAGCACTTGTAACCCCTCCCAGCTTGGTATCATCTGCAAACTTTATAAGTGTACTCTCTTTGTCATTATCTAAATTGTTGATGAAAATATTGAACAGAACCAGACCCAGACCTGATCCCTGCAGGACCCCACTCGTTATGCCCTTCCAACATGACTGTGAACCACTGATAACTAATCTCTGGGAATGGTTTTCCAACCAGTTCTGCACCCACCTTATAGTAGTTCCATCTAGGTTGTATTTCCCTAGTTTGTTTATGAGAAGGTCACGCGAGACAGTAACAAAAGCTTTACTAAAGTCAAAATATACCACGTCTACCACTTCTCCCCCACCCCCCAGGCTTGTTACCCTCTGTCACTGGGCCTCTCACCACACTGGCACCTCCTGCTGCACGTTTCCGGAATTAGCTGTGGTCAGCAGATGTTCCCTCTGGTGGTGATGGCTCTCCCGTCCTCATCTCTGCCTGCAGACCCACTGCAGTTCCAGTCTCTCTGACTCTGCTTTGTGGCACAGCCCTCCAGGGCCAGTGTGGGGGCAGACACCCCATCACACCCTGTCAATGAAAGCTATCAGATTGGTTTGACATGATTTATTTAGGGGAGGGATAGCTCAGTGGTTTGAGCATTGGCCTGCTAAACCTAGGATTATGAGTTCAATCCTTGAGAGGGCTATTTAGGGATCAGGGGCAAAAATCTGTCTGGGGATTGGTCCTGCTTTGAGTAGGGGATTGGACTAGATGACCTCTTGAGGTCCCTTCCAACCCTGATAGTCTATGATTCTTGACAAATCCATGCTAACTGTTACTTATTATCTTCTAGATGTTTGCAAATTGTTTGCCTAATTATTTGCTCCATTATCTTTCTGGGTACAGAAGTTAAGCTGACTGGTCTGTAATTCTCTGGGTTGTCCTTATTTCCCTTTTTATAGATTGGCACTAAATTTTCCAGTCTTCTGGAATCTCTCCCGTCTTTCATGACTTTTCAAAGATAATCGCTAATGGCTCAGATATCTCCTCACTCAGCTCCTTGAGTATTCAAGGATGCATTTCATTGGGCCCTGGTGACTTGAAGACATCTAATTTGTATAAGTAATTTTGACCTTGTTTTTCTTTTCCTATTTTAGCCTCTGATCCTACCTCATTTTAACTGGCATTCACTATGTAAGATGTCCAATGACCACCAACCTTCTTGGGGAAAACCGAAACAAAGAATTCATTAAGCACCTCTGACATTTTCACATTTTCTGTTATTTTCCCCCCCTTATTGAGTAATGGGCCTACTCTGTCCCTAATCTTCCTCTTGCTTCAAATATATTTGTAGAATATTTCTTGTTACCCTTTATGTCTTTAGCTAGTTTAATCTTGTTTTGTGCCTTGGCCTTTCTAATTTTGTCCCTACATACTTGTGTTATGTGGTTTATATTCGTCCTTTGTAATTTTACCTAGTTTCCACTTTTTGTGGGACTCTTTTTTATTTTTAGATTATTGAAGATGTCCTGGTTAAGGCAGGGTGGTCTCTTGCCATACTTCCTATCTTTTCTACACAGTGGGATAGTTTGCTTTGGTCCCCTTAATAATGTCTCTTTGAAAAACTGCCAACTGTTTTCAGTTGTTTTCCCCCTTAGACTTACTTCCCATGGGATCTTACCTACCAAGTCCCTGAGTTTGCTAAAGTCTGCCTTCTTGAAATCCATTATCTTTATTTTGCTGTTCTCCCTCTTACCATTCCTTAGAATCGTGAACTCTATCATTTCATGATCACTTTCAGCCAAGCTGCCTTCCACTTTCAAATTCTCAACCAGCTCCTCCATATTTGTCAAAATCTAATCTAGAACAGCCTCTCCCCTAGTAGCTTTCTCCACCTTCCAAAATAAAAAATTGTCTCCAGTACATTCCAACAACTTGTTGGATAATCTGTGCCCTGCAGTGTTATTTTCCCAAAAGATATCTGAGTAATTTAAGTCTCCCATCACCACCAAGTCCTGTGCTTTGGATGATTTTGTTAATTGTTTAAAAAAGCTTCATCCACCTTTTCTTCCTGGTTAGATGGTCTGTAGTAGACCCCTACCTTGAAATCACCCTTGTTTTTAACCGCTTTTATCCTTACCCAGTGATTTTCAACAAGTCTGTCTCCTATTTCCATTTCAACCTCAGTTCAAATGTTCACATTTTTAATATATAAGGCAACACCCCCTCCCTTTTTCCCCTTCCTGTCCATCCTGAGCAAGGTGTACCCTCCTTTACCAATATTCGAGTCATGTGTATCATCCCACTAAGTCTCTGTGATGCCAACTATGTCATAGTTGTGTTTATTTACTAGCATTTTGAGTTCTTCCTGCTTATTCCCCATACTTCTTGCATTCATATTCAGACATCTAAGATACTGATTTGATCCCCCACCCCAAGTTCTGTCTTTTCTCTCCTTTATCCCTGCTCTAACAGCCCATGCTCCCCACCAAATTCTGACCCTTCTGCCAAGTCTCCATGTTTTTGACTTACCTGTGGGCTTTGGTCACCTGCCCCCTTAAAGTTCTCCTCACTAGGTTAGCCAGTCTGTATCCAAATATGCTCTTCCCCTTGCTCGATAGGTGGACCCCATCTCTGCTTAGAAGTCCTTCTTCCAGGAATAGCATCCCGTGGTCAAGGAAGTGAAAGCCCTCCTGGCGACACCATCTTTGCAGCCAGGCATTCACCTCCAGGATGTATCTGTCTCTGCTTGGGAGTTTTGCAGTGACTTCAGTGGGGCCTGAATTTCAACCACACTGTGTACATTAATCAAATCATGTCAAATACATGTTATACAATAGAAGTGTTATGAAAGGATGATTCCATAGAAAGCACTACAGAGTTATGAATGTTTATGCAACAAAATAAGGCACTCAGAAATTAAGAAATATCGATTGTAACAAAGCTCTGTCTTCTTGAAAATTATCAAAATATTTTATTGTCTGCTGTCATTTTTTCCTGCAGATTGAATGATGCTTACTGACTGAGGCAGTTTAATATTTTTATCCTAATCAGTCAATTTGTTGTCTCAATGGCCATACAGTAAACTCTATATGCAACCATTTATTTACCAAATAGAGTTCTTGGCCAGATTTTCAGCCAGTTTCACACTACTCCAGCAGCACAAAGCAGTCTTAAATCCATCTTTAAGTGCCCCTTGAAGATTCCCCTTATGCAGAGCAAAGGACATAGAGTAAGGGCAAAGGACATTGCTGAGTTGTTGTAGAACCCCAGTGACCCAAACTTGTTTTTCATTGTCATTGCCTTTTACTTCCTCCTTTACCTATCTCCTTCCCCTCTTTCTATCCCTTCCCCCATTTCAGTGTTTCCATTCTCTTTCTTCTTCATTGCTTCCTTTCTCTCACCCTCTTGTCCTCTTTCCCAACTGTCACCTTCCCCTTTTTTCTATGTCCTCCTCAATGACACTTCTATTTTTATTTATCCTGTCTCCTTATTCTCCTGCCTTTCCTTCTTCCATTCTTCTTTCCTTTCCTCCCTCACTCTATTTTCATTTCTTTCCCTTCCTTTACCTTTACCTCTTCTTTCTTACTCTTCCTGCTTTTATTATATCAATGAGTTGCAACTCTCTGAACAAGTACTTTGGAGACGCATTTTCTCTTCCTTTAAAGACAGGGGTTGTTCATTGAAATATGGAATGGACTCAACATTGCTTCAGGGATGTAGTAGTGAGGTGGCCAATATAATTGAAAATTCACACAATAAAAAGTCATGAAAACAACTAGAAAACTCATAGTGCTTCCTTTCAGTATACAGTCTACTACTTCAGAAATCAATTAAATTGCAAGTTTTGCTTTTATAAGCAAAATCTCATTTCAAATAGATTTTAGCAAATACTTCTTTATGATAGGGAATTGGTTCCATAGGGAAACACTAAAATGAGGAAACATTATAAGACTATTGTAAGGTATTATTACTTCTCTAGTAAAATAAGTATTATTGGAATAGAAAATATACATTGTACTTACTGTCAAGAAATCAATAGCAACAGCTTTCAAGAACCCAAACCTTTACAATCCCAGATAAAAATCACCAGTTTAAAGCTCATGTGTTTTTGTTTTGTATTTAATAAAACAGCATAAAAATAATAGTTGCACCCAGGAGCTTTCAGGTTTCAGCTGACAAACAGCAATGCCCTCCAGGTGCTGTGATCACTCAGTGAACGACATGTAGAGACACACAGAGCTAAGTTGCATGAATGCTCTCTAAGACATTCATTAATCATACACAGGGAAAGACCAGGAAATCTCCTTAGACCCAGACTTACACCCCAGAAATATACCGTCTTACATTGCTCAAGACCCTCTTGAACAATGCAAGCTCATTAATTAGTTCAGCACTTTGTCAAAAGATAGTGGACATGTTCCAGCCTTTGTAATCTGAGCAGATTTCCTAAACAGTATAGACAAACTCACTGGTACAGATAAAACATTAAAATAAGTTTATAAACTACAGAAAGATAGATTTTAAGTGATTGTAAGTGGTAGGCAAAAAGGACAGAAATAGCTACCTAAGAAATAAAAAGAAAACACACATTCTAAAGCCTAATCTTTATCAGACTCAGTAAGATTTGACTCAAACAGCTTTTCTCACCCCACTGCATGTTGCAACCAGATTACAGTTCTTAATACACAGGTTGGGACCAATCTCCCCAGTTCAAAGTCTTTGTCTTTCCAGTGTTCTTGTTGCTTTCAGAGTAGGTGGGTGAGGAGAGAGATGATCTCATGGTGCCACCATCCATTATTTTATACCCTCAATCCATGTACCTGGAAAACTACTGCCTCAAACATGGGGTCAAGTGTCACATACATCATAGTAAAGAGATGTAAGACAATATATGGTTAAGTATTTGTAAATATTCTACACAAGAACATTTACTGTATAGTCTACTGTGATGGGGTCTATCAGGCCTTGTCAGCCCTCTAGCACCCTACTCAAGGAAAACTTACTCAGACTTAGGGTACGTCTTCACTACCTGCCGCATCGGCGGGTAGCAATCGATTTATCCGGGATCGATATATCGCATCTCGTTAAGACGCGATATATCGATCCCTGAACCCGCTCACCGTCGACTCCGGAACTCCACCAGAGCGAGTGGCGGTAGCGCAGTCGACGGGGGAGCCGCGGCCGTCAATCCTGTGCGGTCTGGACCCCAGGTAATTTGATCCAAGATACTTCGACTTCAGCTACGCTATTCGCGTAGCTGAAGTTGCGTATCTTGGATCAATTCCCCCCCACACCAGTGTAGACCAGCCCTTAGTCTTCCAGAGGCCTAGAACACCAGGAGAAGACACTGACCATTCAAGAGCCAGCAGGCCATTTAAGAAGGTTTCTCATAGCTTCTCAGAAAGGCCTCAGTCTGGCCTCCAAATTTCTCATGCAATTTTGGGTGCAGAAACATCAATCCATTTTTGAGCATGGATTGGGAAACTACCTTGTTTAAATGCATAAGTGGAGAGAGACTGGGACAGAGGATAAGATCCTCAGTGTAAGAGCAGAACCCCAGGGCCAGGTCGGAGACTTGCCCTCAAATGCTGCTACTAAGCACTCGCCTTTGAATTTTGTTTGGGGAGAGTGGTCGTTTCTTTAGGCCCTTGTATGGCCACGTGGGTAACAGCTGGCAGATGATGTCTAACTCCATGTGCATGTGCCATGTAATTATTAACAAATCTTCTGCTTCTTTTTGTGCTAAAATAATTTACTACTGAAAACAAGAGAAATTCTTTATTTAGCAACTTAAAAAAATTAAACATCTTTGTTTGTGTCTTTTCTTAGCATCTTTGTAATGCTATTACTGATATTTCATATCTCATGGGTTATTAATTTACTTTAATAATATAATTTATGTTTTTTTGAGGAATAAACCCATTGATACCATCACAGAAGTAGCAGAGGTTAACATAAAGAATAAAAATAATTTACAGATATAGAAAAAAACATAATAAATAATTTTAATAAATTAAAGAGTAATTATTTGAAATAATACTGTCTGACATATTCACTAATTAGCAATTGTTTAATAAACATATTAGACAATACTACTTCAAAAGACTATCTTCATTCATTAATTATTTGATATTTTTCTTTATTTTAATTAATTTTACTGTATTTGTCAATCTACTATTTATGTAACTGCTTCAGTGTTTGATTTTTTTTCTTTCTTTTACATTTATTGTGGAGCTTGATTTTTTTTTTTTAAGCAGATGTTGTTCAACTCCTATTCAAAAATAAATATGATGATTGAGTGAATTTGGAAGGTATATATTGCCACCGGGAGTAAGTGACACATCTGTCAATATTTTTTGTGTGGCAAAATCAAGACATACAGTATCTTCATTCTTTCAGAATATGTCTGGTTTATACAAATGGATGATTTTAGCAACAAAATTATTGAGCTGGAAATAATGTGAACAGTGCCTTTGAAGAAGATCAAAGTTTTATGAAAAAGATTTGCAGTATAAGGGTTCCATGATATACAAGATCCTTAGTTAGCAGTGTTCATGCTGAATTTTACATCAGAAGGAATACAACAGTTTGCACCACCTTAAGTTTACCTCACGTTGTCATAACTATAAAGGGAAGGGTAATAACCCTCCTGTGTACAATACTATAAAATCCCTCCTGGCCAGAGACAACAAAATCCTTTTACCTGTAAAGGGTTATGAAGCTCAGGTAACCTGGCTGACACCTGACCCAAAGGACCAATAAGGGGACAAGATACTTCCAAATCTTTGTTGGGGGGGAAGGCTTTTGTTTGTGCTCTTTGTTTTGGTGGTTGTTCGCTCTTGGGACTAAGAGGGACCAGACATCAATCCAGGCTCTCCAAATCTTTCTGAACAAGTCTCTCATATTTCAAACTTGTAAGTAAACAGCCAGGCAAGTTGTGTTAGTTTTATCGTTGTTTTCTCAACTTGTAAATGTACCTTTTACTAGGGTGTTTACCTCTGTTTGCTGTAATTTTGAACCTAAGGCTAGAGTGGGGTCCTCTGGGCTCTTTAAGTTTGATTACCCTGTAAAGTTATTTCCCATCCTGATTTTACAGAGATAATTTTTACCTTTTTCTTTAATTAAAAGCCTTCTTTTTAAGAACCTGATTGATTTTTCCTTGTTTTTAGATCTAAGGGGGTTTGATCTGTATTCACCAGGGAATTGGTGAAGAGTCTCTCAAGGCTACCTAGGGAAGGGAATTAGCACATTGGGAGTGGTGGCAGCGGAACAGACCTAAGCTGGTAGTTAAGCTTAGAAGTTTTCATGCAGGCCCCCACATCTGTACCCTAAAGTTCAGAGTGGGGAAGTAGCCTTGACATGGTGGTAGCGGTGGGATCATTTTAAACCAAAAGCCAGTAAGATTTTTTTTTCTCCTTTCTAGCTGCTTGGAATGCAGAGCTAAAGGTAGATGCATATCTGATCTCTCCTTGCCTGAAGGCAGAGATGTTAAGTTTTTTAACAAGGGTCTTTGTTAAAAGAATGGTTCAAGCAGTGAGCAAACAGCTGGCAAAAGGAATTTACAAGCTGAATTGTTTGTTTTTCTTTCTACCTCTCGGGGATAGCTAGTTAGAAAATCTCTGTTACCTGAGCAGCCTGAGCTAAGTGCATCCCAGTTTCAGTGAACTGCAGAGGTGGTGTGACCCAGCACAAGAAATCAGGAAAATGAGTACCAGTGAAGTAGCTAACAAACTAGAACTGGCCAGACTAGAAACAGAAGAAAATGAAAGGAAACATCAGAGACTGCTCCAATTAAAAGAACTCGAGAAAGCAGCTACTGAAAGAGAAGAGAAAGCCCAAGAGGAGGCCCACAAGAGAGCTATGGAGCAAAACGAAAAAGAGATGGAGCTGAAAGAAAAAGAGATGGAGGAGAGAGAAAAAGAGAGGAAGCATGAACTGGAATTAGCACGGGCTAGGCCAGATATACCAGCCAATCCTAGCAACCCCTCTCCAGGTACCACTTCCCATCCCAGAAAATTCCCTACCTATAAGGCAGGCGATGATACTGAGGCCTTCTTAGAAAATTTTGAAAGGGCCTGCAACCTCAATAAGGATTCTAAGCCAGCTCTCCTGGACTCCTTTCCCCCTCATGTTATTCTCCCAGGGGATCCTGCCCATCAGTTCCCTGAGGGAGTCATAGTCTGCTTTTCTGAAGTCCAGAAGTCCAGCTTCTCCTGTTGACACAGCTACTGCCTCTTGGGGATCTGGATTAACTACACCAACAGGAGAAGCTCCTCCATCAGCATAAGAGCATCTTCAGATAAGCCCTCCAGCAGCGCAGCTGCACCGGTGCAGCAGCGCTATTTTAACACAATGTGAAGAGAAGTCCCCAGACCTGAAGAAGAGCTCTGTGTAGCTCAAAAATTTGTCTCTCTCACCAACAGAAGTTGTTCCACTAAAAGATTTTACTGACCTTCCTTGTCTTCTTTATTCAACATGGCACTTAGGTATACACATAAAGGCTTGCTGAATTGGAGCCATAATTCTGCACACACTTTCTACCACAATAGATTCCCTGTGAGTGTTTAATTGAAGTCTCTCTCATAGCCGTTTTTCTAAAAATGAAGTTACATACTGTTAATCTTCCTCTTTTTATTTTAATACTTTACATACTCAAGTATAATAAGTTTGTATTAGTTCAACTAGCATGTTTTTTTCCCCGTAAGATTATAAAAATATTAGTGCACATCAGCTTTCCCCTTTTTTTTCTTTTAGAGATGCCGGTCTGAGTCACAGCCTGATCAAAACTATCTACTCATCCTTTTACAGTGTTCATGTGAGAGACAATATGTTAGCGAAGGCTGTAACAGCCATTAGATTGTTGTTGTTGTTTTTTTACTTTCTTCTCACTAACATTCAAGGGGTGGTGTGAATGGTCTTTCACCAGAGGAGGGGCTGTGAGAACGGAAGTGCATGGGTCTCCAAACATGGAAGAATTTGACAACGCTTTTTCACCTTGCTTTCTTTGTTCTTTGGCCACATGGCCTCAATATAAAATATACTGCTATGTGTGTTATTGCCAAATTCAATGGTTTATTTAATAAAAGTCTCCACTAGACTGGAGTTCCCATTCCATAGCACCAATGGACTGTGTGCCAGACCCTTGTGGCCCAATGAACAGCTAAGTTTGGGAACTACAGTTGTGCAAAACACTTTGCATGAAACAAAGGGGGGAGGGTATGTAACATATGATTTGCCAGTTTTACAATATATAAGAATATGTTTTGCACATGAGCAAAATATATATACTTCTTACTTGAAGATATTGTATTTACTTGATAGTTTTTAATTTTTAGCACAGTTATTTCAATCCTATACAAAACATTCCTGAAATGCAAGTCTTTAGAAACTGTTCAGAAAGAAAAAGGCTTTTGTCGTGACAAGCATAATAGGAAAGGCCATCCAATCACGGTAAAAAGCAAATTTGCAGATGCCATTTTTTCCCCCACTGTTCACCACTCACTATTACAAAAATGATATTCCTGTGAGAGATTCAGTAGCATTTCTCTTTTAAAATACTGAAGTCAAAAGAGACATAAACATTGGCGTCTCCCAAAGTCCTAGGTCCATGTGTTTTGAAAAAGAAACCCTACTTACTTTATTTTCACAGAAAAATCAGAGCCAAAGTGCAGGAATTATGACCAGTTGCTAAAATGATCAATTGAATCTGAGTTACACAAACAATTGAAGAACATAAACAATACTGTTAAGAGGATGCCATGCAGGAAGCCACTGTATTGTACAATAACTTTATTGAACCTACAGACCCATGAACAGTACAACATATCCTATCTATCTGCCACTAGATGGTGCACTTCATACACTATCTATATAAAAAAAACCCTCTTGTAACAAACAGCATGTGGCTACATGTCCGTTCAAAACGTACAACTTCAAATGCTTACATACTTTGATACTTCAGATGTCAAATACTGCTTTGGAACAGTCTACAGACCCAGGGCTATATCCTGCAAATGGATCCACAGAGGTGGATTGCTGCACACAGGCACAGCAGCACTGATTGCAAAGGGCTGTACATGGCTGCTTGGCCAGATACATTAGTAGGATCTGGCCCTAAGAATATTTCATAGAATGCATTTTGGTGACCATATCGGAGAAAAAACTCTACTTTGTTTATTCATAAGCCGGAGTGATGGCAGAGTTATTTGCAAAAATAATTATCTAATAATTATTCTTCATATCTGAAAATAAACATATCCTTAGCTAAATAAACTCTAAGGCTAAAGTCATGATGTTTCTAAGTAATGAACTCTAAGGTAGAAGCCAGAAGTCTTCCTTATGCCAAAATATGGTTATTACTAAGTTAAGGGAAGCATTCTCAGAAGTTATGATTATGGTGTGATGTGTTCTTGCTCTTCTCATCTTACATACTGCTTCTCCTCCGTTCCAATTAGCTATCCTCTATTTGGACTTTTTGTAGCTATATACAAACTGCAGAAATGCTGGAATAAGGGAAATGTCCCTCTAAAGAAATTATAGTGAATCAGAAAAGTCTATTTAATGAAAATATTAACAAAAATAAAATTACTACTGTTAAACAGAGAAAATAATTGTTTGATTAAAGCTATTGACAAAATGATTAAAATTATGGGTGATATTGTAGTTCTATGAAAAATAAGGGCATGGACTAGATAAATTACCAAGAGCAATTTCTTTGGCAAAGAATTCTGTGATACTACTAAAATTACCTGAATCGGATCAAGGATTAGTTTTAAAGTTGCACAGGAAATTAGAAAATCAGTTTATGATTGCTTTAAAATTATTGAAAACATATCTTGAAAGATGTAGGATCGGACACTATATAGTACACACATTCAAGATTTATAAAATAGATGAAGACAGTAGTCAGAAAAACCTTGGCAGGCATAATACATACATACCTTTCAGGAAAGATTTCTAAAATCAGATGCTAAAATAGCACCTTTTATACAACATTCTGTTTCTGGAAAGCCTAAGTGATGGTTCACTAACTTGCTGGAATTCCTTACTTAAGGAATTGAAATTCACACCATCCAAGGGAAGAACAGCAGGTAAGGACCAGGGAAGAACAGCTCAAAATGTTTTTTCACTCTCTAAAGTAAAAATTACTTAGTCTTGATGAAACTGAAAAACATGATTTTTTCAACTGCAGTTTTCAGTGAACCTTGTATTTCTAAATGTCTCAAGCTTGATAGGCTGTCCAGAATAAGAGCTAAGTGTGATCAATTAGAAAATAACCATTTAACCCAGAAACCTGATTTATTTCATATCTACAAATTAAATGTGTATTTCAATGTATTTTTATTAAGCTTTAAAACTTGTTATTTTTATTTAAATGAATTAGTTGACTGAGAACATTAATGACATCCCATAGATAGGTAAAGGAGTCATATAAAACTTTTCAGAACAAGTAATATACCTGTAGATTTTCAAAGATGGACATTTAAACTGTACCAGGCATGGCTATTGCGCATAACCATAACTTGCATTGCATGTTCAAATAAGCACTTACAGTGCTGTCCTCTCCTGCAGGAGATTACCTAACAAATAGCATGAATTTTACTGATCAGCACTGAGTTCTTGAAAAATATAGTCTGCTGGTGAGGAGGACTTTAAGTTGACAGGATTCTGGCCCCAATTTGCAAAATAATCCCTATTCAGAAAAAGCCCTTAAGCATACATTTAAGTCCCATTTAAGTCAATGAGATCTAGGCATGTGCTTGAAGTTAAGCTCATGCTTAAGTGCTTTCCTGAATTAGTCCTATATTCAAATATGTATCCAATATTATATGCATGCATTTGGGTTGTGCAGACACAACAGGCGTAGGTATAAACTTAGCAAGGGGCAATGTATGTGACCATTTTTTAAAGACTCTGATTGTCAAACCACAGGCTTTTTTCAATGTTATATAAGATTATTTTTTTTAAATCACTATTTGCTGAGATATGCTTGCAGGTGGACTGAGATTAGCAGGAGCAGGTTTACATGAGGTGGTGCTGGGAGTCATTATGCCAATGTATGGCAGTGGTAAGCAAAATGCTTTCAGGAGCAGTGGGGTGGCTGTGAGGTGGGCCCCCTTACTAACCTTATGGCAAGGTGTAGCGTGTGTGTCATTTGCCATGCCATTGTGCAATACGAAGGTCCTTTGGATGAGATGGCCTCCAAGTCCTAGGAAATTTTCCCATAAGGTAGTCAGGGACAGCTGAGGATGCTCTAAACCTTGGGGAGGCACTTAGGAAACTGCAGGGTCAGGCCCATAATTTTACCCTAACCACTCATCAGTAGCAGCCCTAGGATCTGCCAACAGTTAAGATACTGAGGGAAGAGCCTCACAGGATATATCTGAACCACACCATTGTAACTCCTTTCCTTTTTTCTTCCCTCCCTCCCCAGGTTGATGCCTTCTTAAAATATCTTCTTACATTTGATTTGCTTTTAATACTTTTATTTCTAAACTGCTTTCACGATCTACCAGCAGTTTACCTGTCTGCCACTGTGGCAAAATTAGCAATCTGTCTTGTTAGTTGTCAGTGATTCACCATGTAAGCCTTTAACAGAGCAAGGCTGAAGAAACCAAATAGCTCAATAGTACAGGTAGTGGGGAAAACCTACCCCCTATCTCCAAAATATATAAAAAAATAGTTGTTATTGGACTAGTGTTAGACCTTCACTCTTGAAATTGCCCTGTGCTAGAAGTGCTGTTGAGAGACTGAGGAGCTGGGTTGATGCACTGAATACTACTCAGTTGCTAAAAAGATAAGTTTGATGGAGGCTCTAGAATGAGAATGGGTCAAAGTGGGTGGTAGGGGAGGGATCTTCGTGGATCCTTTCGATAGGGATATCAAGGCTTCACACTGATGAGACAGATGCAGAATACATGTTTTTGGGAGATGAATGAAGAACAAAAATAAAGAGATTAGTTATTCTCAAAATGGCCAAAATATGCATCTCATTAAAGATAGAAGCTCTACCATAGTTAAGGTTGGGAATAGCTTATTATTTAACAACCAATTTTTTCTAATTGCTCTAAAATACACATTTATTTGGATTGTCATAGAAATTGCTGTGCCTTAAATTGCCCTCTGATATAAGCAATAGCTTAGTGTCACAGGGATGTTATGTAATTGCTAATGGAAGGCAAACTGGTACCCATAATTGTGAAAAGGAATAGGGGTTATCCACGAGATACGGACTTTGTTACAATGTGGTCCACACCCTACAAGGAACTTTACCCTGAGGTAAAGTATTGCATCATTTTTATTGGGGATATGGGAGTAAAACTACTGTTGAGTGAAATGATTTTCTGTAATGAAAGATTATAGCATAATTTAGCTGATATTTTTCACTGGTTACATTTCATATTAAGAAAATTAAAAAAAATAACTTTTAGCAACATAAGGAATTCTGCAGTATTTGGATTATAAGGGGAGTCTACTTAAGTCATTTGGAAGGATATCAGTTTTGTACTTAAATCTAAACTGAAAAAAAAAGTCACTGGTAAATAAGCATGAAGAAAGAAGGCGCCAAATCCTGTTGCCATTGAACTCAATGGCAAACCTCTCATGAAGGAACAGGCTTTGGCCTAGGACCCACTGAAGTCAACAGAATGTCTCCCATTGGCTTAAATCAGACCCTTAAACAGCAATAAGGTTAAATGCAGCAACAAGCAAAAGGAATGGGTTAGAAAGTTCGTAAGGGGAACACAAAATACGCTGAACTGTGCATTAACTAAAGCTGGCTGATACTATTTTAATGAAATCTGAAACTTAGACCAGATTCAGCAAAAGCTTCTGATGTTTGACTATTTCAGTGAGCCCAAATCAAGATTCAAATAAAGTTGGGTCATGTTTTGACCAAGCCTAAGTTAGTTAAATATTTCGGAAGGAAATTGTGTGAAACTTTGTAGTTCTTCAGTATTTCAACCTGAATTTTATTTTAAATTTTTGGGAATTAAACTGTGTAAGCTGCAACTGGGTCATTTTGCACAGTGTCAGCTCTAATTTTGCTATCTTTCTAAAATCTTTAATACTTAAACTGTTAGTTGCTATTATTTATTTTTGTTGTTTTTTAAAACCCACATATTGAGTAATCAATCTGCTTAGAGATGATGGCCAATTTTTTCACATATGTGTGCCTAAAGCAATATGCAGTGTTGTTGTAGCTGTGTTGGTCCCAGGATATTTGAGAGACAAGGTGGGTGAGATAATAACTTTTATTGGACCAACTTCTGTTGCGGAGAGAGACAAGCTTTCGAGCTTACACAGAGCTCTTCCTCAGGTCTGGAAACAAACTCCTCTCTGAGTTAGGCCTTGTCTACACTACAGATTTTTGCCAAAAAAAGTTATGCCAAAGTACAGCAACCACTTTAATTAAACTGCCATTGCATGTCCACACTATGCTCCTTGTGTTGGCAAAGTGCATCCATACTGGCAGCTCTTCATTGACACAGAGAGCACTGCACTGTGGGAAGCAATCCCATTGGTCAACTGGCTGCAGGATGCTTTGAGAAGGGTTTGCAATGCCTCATGGGGGCAGGTACAGCATCACATGATGAAGGTTTTCAATCCCATCGTTCCATAAGCCACCTAGTAGATTGCCAGCTGCTTTTCAACTGGTGTGTCTTGGAGGGGAGAGGGGAGAGTGTGTGACAAGGAGTGTGTGTTGGTGGGAGGCGGGAGACAGAGGGTGTGTTGGGGGACTGTGTGAGAGAGTGTATGTGGGGGGGGGAGTGTGTGTGTTGGGGGAGAATGAATGTGTTGGCATGCTGTCTTTTTAAATTCAAACAACAGCCAGAACCAAATAATCCTGAGGCAAAGGGAAGGGGACACCCCCCCTCTATCAGCCCCCGCCTCCCTCCCTGGCTCCGCACAGCACAGCAGTCTCTTCCCTTCCTCCACCCCCACAGCAGCAACCTGCCTGCCACTGTGTTCCTAGCTGTGTTCCTAGTGCCGGGGAGAGCAGGGTTCCACATTAATGCTTCTGAGATTCCTTCTGAGTTCTCCCAGATCCTCTTCTGCCCACAGGCCAGTGATCCACCTCTCCCCTGTAGTCCAGGCAGGAGAGTGTCTTGCTGTTTTCCTGCTGAGAGCAGCATGGTCAGTATATGAGCTCTCCACACTGAAGAATAACAAAGCTTCCAGGAGCTTTCAAAGGGGAGAGGTGCATGGCAGCAGGGAAGCAGAGTTCAAAACAGTGAGCAGAGTGGTCATGGTGGGCATTGTGGGATACTGGGGGAGGCCAGTTATGGTGACATAATGAATGGCAACGTCTACACTGATGCTTTGTCACTTTAACTTTGTCACAAAAAGCCCTATGCCTCTTGGTGGTTTTATTTTGTTGGCAAAACAGGAGAGTTTTGTCGCAAAAAGTGGTGTTGTAATATGTACACCTCCACCCTTTTGTTGACAAAACTGTGTAGTGTAGACAAGGCCTTAGTTTCTCAGACCTGAAGAAGAGCTCTTTGTAAGCTCGAAAGCTTGTCTCTCTCCCCAATAGAAGTTGGTCCAATACTATCTCACCACCTTGTCTGGCTAAAGATAAGTGCATGACCTGATTTCCAGAAGTGTTGAGTATCCACAGTTCATATTGAAGTCAATGGGAATTGGGGGTGTTCAACTCCTTTTGGAAACTAAGCCACCCATTTACATGACTAAATTAGGCAGATAAGTCCATATGTCCACGCACCCACTTTGAAATTTTTACCTGTATCTTTATGAAATCCAAACAGGAAACTATGGACTAAAAAGTAGGACATTTCCTTTTTAGGGAAGAAATGAATGCACAGAAGAATGTATGCATTATCTAGCCTATCTTACTTAAAATTGGTACAGTTTCTATGGAATTACAGTTTTGAAAAGAGATAAATATGAAAGAAGAAACCACCATGTCATAGGCCTATACACTTTCAAACAGCAAAGTTTTCCTCAGACAAGAGGTGCATCTCATCAGCCAGCTTGTGCATACAGTCTCAGTCCTGTAACACTACAGTCCCATTTAATTTGCAGAAAAGTGGTGTACTCTAATTCCTCCTCCAAAGATTTTTTCTGCACTGGCTGTTTCCTTAACAATTGCCAGTGTTGTATTTCCAACTGTGGCCTAGTATACTGTAGATCAGTGGTTCTCAAACTAGGGTCACCGCTTGTTCAGGGAAAGCCCCTGGCAGGCCGGGCTGGTTTGTTTATCTGCCGTGTCCACAGGTTCGGCCGATCATGGCTCCCACTGGCCATGGCTCGCTGCTCCAGGCTAATGGGGGCTGCAGGAAGCGGCGCAGGCCGAGGGACGTGCTGGTCGCCCTTCCTGCAGCCCCCATTGGCCTGGAGCGGCGAACGCAGCTAGTGGGAGCCATGATCTGCCGAACCGGAGGACGCGGCAGGTAAACAAACCGGCCCAGTCCACCAGGGGCTTTCCCTGAACAAGGGGTGATCCTAGTTTGAGAACCACTGCTGTAGATCATCATTTTTAACACCAGGCATCCTACCCTTGAGACAACACAATGACTTAAAAAAAAAAAAATGCCCAAGGCCAATCTACACCAGCATAAGTACCAGTGCTGAAGGTAGTGCAATAGGAGAATTGCCAGTGTAGGCAAGGCCAAGGAGCATATACATCTTTCCATTAATTCTTAGTTTAGAATTTTTACCTCTCAAATTGCTGGCCTTGAATACAAAAGAATGCCATCTGAAATTTAGTTGTCAATGATGGCCATACTTTTGCAAAATGCCATTCTCTGAACAAAATACAATGCTCTGTTAAGTGTTTATTTGTTTGAGGGGAGGGATAGCTCAATGTTTTGAGCATTGGCCTGCTAAACCCAGAGTTGTGAATTCAATCCTTGAGGGGGCCACTTAGGGATCTGGGGCAAAATCAGTACTTGGTCCTACTAGTGAAGGCAGGGGGCTGGACTTGATGACCTTTCAAGGTCTCTTCCAGATCTAGTATATATATATATATATATATTTAAAGCTGCTTACAAGTTGGGATCATTGGTAATTGTTATAACTCTTGGCTGCAGTCTCTTTACCTTCTTGTATAGAACTGCATTGTAAAAGCAAGAATTCTATTTTTTTTTCACTTTTGTTAGAGTGCTTTCTTTTCCCTTTTTGTTTAATACTGTACTAAGAACATTAACTTAAAGATAAAATATGTTACAGTCACTATGTAGCAACCAGTTAAGACATCACAACCATAGGGATTAAGACACCAGGCGGGGATGGTAAACATGAAGATAGTGAACTGCTAAGAAATCTACATTCCTGTTGCCATGCAGGTTTTACATTCACAACAGATTTATTATGCATGGGCTGTTTAGTTTCATTTTCATATAGATGCTGCTAGTACTAAGAATCAAGGCAAGGGAAAAACATGGAGCAGAATTATTTTTACATAGGTTTTTAATAAAGATCAACATATTTTTAAGTGGACTAAATAAATATTTGGAGTACTGTACATGAAAAATGTTCTTACATCAATTTAAAATGCACTTCCTTCAGTCTAAGCCCAAGCTGCATTTATAGAATATGTGCTAAAAATTTTCTTTGTTGAACAGTATATTAAAAACACTTCAAAGCAATTTCTGGAGGGAATTCAGTTGTATTGCTTTTCCTTTCAGTAAAATCTGATAAGGTCATTTGGTACCAGATTACACACTACGCCTAAGCAAATTAAGGTTTTTGACACCTGGAGACAGCTGAAAAGTGCTATGCTTTCTTCAGGGCCTGCCAATCTCTGTTCAGGAATCTCTGGGAAATTGTTATATAATGCAGATTTTTCTTGCTGCATTGTCAGCTTCACAGGCACAGTACTTTAACAAAAGCCCTGCAGGGGACTACATATTCCAAATGTACTTACTCTACCTACAGCAGTACTATTGAGTTAGTGCTAACACAGCAGCACACACTTGTGCTGCCATAGGCCCTGTCTATATTAAGGAATTACAGGATTAAGCTGCACTACTGTAAAGCTACCTTTGTACCCGGCAAGGGCTACTGCATTGGCACAGCATTTTCAGAAGGGCTCAGCTTTAGCCTTACTCTGTTCCCATTGAAGTCAATAGGAGTTTTACCATTGACTTCAATGGAAGCAGAGCTAGGACAAAGTCTGAGAACTTTTAAAAACCCCACACCACAGGGCTTGCACTAGTTTAGCTACACTGAGGTTGTTACGCAAGTGTGAGCTTCTTAACTGGACACACCTCCATTGTTAGATGTCCATTTACAGTTGTCACCAGGCCAGTGGACAAAACATGGCTATAGCCTAGCCCTTTCCATACAATGCAAGGCTACACCTTAGCCCAGTGGTTCTCAAATTTTTGTACTGGTGACCCCTTTCACTTAACAAGCCTCTGAGTGTGACCCCCTCCCATAAATTAAAAACACTTTTAAATATATTTAACACCATTATAAATGCTAGATGCAAAGCAGAGTTTCGGGAGGAGGCTGACAGTTCATGACCCCCCATGTAATAACTTCATGACCCTCTGAGGGGTCCCGATCCCCAGTTTGAGAACACCTGGCTTAGCCTTTCCCGCTCACTCACACACACCACCTCCCTTGTGCCCACATAAAAGAATTTCCCTGAATGTTGAGAAGAAAAAGCTGGCTTTCTTTTCTCCTCTCAGACTGAAGTCTCCATTTTTTTTCGTGCCACTTCTTACTGATGAGCAAGGGAACTCCTGTGTGCTGGGCTACTCCTCTCCACTGTTACCTGCCACATTACAGGCCTAGATTATGGCTTTTGCTTTAAAAAAAGTAAATAACTGGATTAGGAAGATGTATCTTTACCTTCTAGAATGGTGTTACGTATAAACCCATCATTTACCACCTTAAGCACTGCAGTAACTACAGTATCCTTTTATATTTTAAATAGGAGATACTGTGGTACCACACTCAGTGCAGCATGAAAACATTTTTAGTTTTAAAAGATCCACATCCCAGAAGGGATATTGGGGGACCAACACTTCTTTAGCTGTGTCTTCACTGCAGAAAAAGGTATAGCTCTTGCTATATGAATCCTAGTGGAGTCAAGTCAGACATAGTTTTTATCTTGATGTAGCTAGTAGAGGTCAGTCCCATTACCCTCACCCCTCACTTCGGCTAACCTCCACTAGCTGCACAGAAACTACAGTTCCTTGTCTCCACTAGGAATTTATGCCAAGATAGCTACATTGACTGTAAAAACACATATTTTTTGCAGTGAAGACTTAGCCTTTCTGCACAAATAACTTTATAAAATCTAGGATCAGCCCTGTTACAGGAACTGAAAAATATTAAACCAGTGAACAAACCTGGACTGATTTTTAACCTCTTCTTCATTGTCTCGCGCAAACCATGTGACAGCAGGATTGTTCTTCACTTATTCAGTGAAACGTCCTCCTTCCTGACAAAGCTCGGATTTCTCTGTGGAGGGAGAAAAACGTGAATCCTGCTATCTCTTGTGAGAAAACAAAGAAAAAAAAATCACTATATAAAATTGTATTAGCTCCGTATTCTTCTAAAATCACAAAGTCTATATAAAAGTGAATGACTTGTACTACTCAGCTGCAACAGAGTCATCTAATAAGGGATCTACAAAGTGTTTTCCATTAGTTGCAAGATACTTCAATGTAGAAGAAGACATAAAGCATTTTTTAGTTGACTTTTATGGTGACCCTAATGAAACTTTCCAAACCATTGTTGCTAATATTTTACAGAAATTGGATGACAATGGCTGGATGTACAAAAGGTCAGAGAATATACAGGAGACAATAACTGTCAATTATAGCTTATACAACAGTGCCTTCCAAAGCTGAAACTTGTAACAAGGCATACAAGAGCTAAACTAAATGTAGACATCAGAAGTCAGAGGGGACATTTTTCAAAGACAGCCAGGGCAGTTAGGCACCAGGAGGAGTTGGGTGCCTAGCTGGCCTTTGTACCTTTAAAAATGTTGTACTCAGTCTCTATTAAGCACAGCATGATTGAGGGGTGAGGAGAGATAAAAGGAGTGCAAAGAAGCTGATTGCATTTTCTTGTTTTTTGGGGACAGCCCTGGTGTTTAGAGCAGCCTAAGGGCTGCTGTAATTTATGCCAAGTGGTGATGACTCCCCAAGAGGCAATCAGGAACTGGTAATCCTTGGACAGCAACATGCTTCATTGACTCCTATACCTGCTGTCATACTTCAGGGCTTCCCCTATACTGAGAACTGTTGGGTAGGATTAGGGCAGAAGCAAGGCATTTATGGAAGGGTTGTCAAAACAGAAGCATGCATGGTTCTCTGACATGCTGGCACTAGACAGATATCACTTTTCTAGTCATTGTCAGACTAGGAGAAGCTTCTCTCCCTCTTATAAAATACTTCAGAGTCTAGATGAGGATTAATGCCAGATGTAATCTGGAAATAATTTAGAGAACAATGATATCTGAATGTACCTGACTGTGTTACTTTCTCCGTTATGCTTGGAAGATTTGTCCTGAGGCACTTGAGATGCACATATTCTCTCTAAGAAACTTATATAAACAGACAGCTGGTTTAGACAAGAAGTTAGAAAATAGATACAGAGGCAGATTTTCCACCACAAGGGACAGATTCTTCACCACCCTACAAACACAAATAAAAAACCCAATGATTGAAAGAAAGGTGAATGATTTTCTTGCCTTTTGTGAACATTCCCAGAAGCACATCAACCATAATGATGACTCAAGTGCCAACAATTTGCAGAAGAAATTGTTGTTCTTCCTACTGAAGAAGTGCACATTTACTGTATTCAGCAAAGAAGTAACCTTATGTAAAGTGAACAATGTGGATATGAATCAACTACATGAAGCATTGTGTGTGGTAAATTATTTATTCATTTCCCGTACAATGTCTCAGGTGACAAAATGCATCAAAGCAATGTAAATATGATCATCAGATTCAGGAAATGATCAGCACCTCAAGAAAGTTGTCTCATTATTTCTTTTCAAGCAGCAAAGAATACAGTGAAATAGTTTCTGAAATTATGAAACCAGCTTTGCATGATAGATATAGCAGACTTGATGTGATGGCAATTGAAAACAAAACTTATTGGATGGGAAGTGTAAGGACAAACCACAACAATGGATCCTGTAGATGAGAGAGAAGAAGAAAAGAGACTGATTACAGGAACACCTCCATTACAAAACTGATGGAAGCGGAGAGGAACAAGTACGCATGCTGGCACCTATGACCGTATACTTTGACTGCCACGCACCACAATGCTGTAAGTAGCAAATATTTATATATATTTTTTATTAATACATTATATATATTTTCTTCTGTATATAATCATACTGGACTGTTTAGCCCATAGAAAAATGACCTTTCTGGACAGTACCTTTTTGTCACCCTAAATTTTACCTATGCTGTCAGACTGACCTAGATGGTGGTGGGTTTTTTGTGTTCCTCTCAGAACTCCAGAGACCTGGTCAGTAGGCCTGGTTTGAGGGTTCATGTTGTCACAGCTTGGAAGATGTTTAGTGCAGGAATTCATTTGTATGAGAGGAGAAGTTTCCTGACATTGCAGTCAGGATTAAAGGAGGGCTTTCCCAGAAAAAGAGAGAGGAAGGGACTGGGGTTTCTAATGTCTAAGTCATTAAGGAGCCACCCTCTTTTCCCCCATACATTCAATCCTTGTACCAGGGAAGCTCTGGTGGGGTCCCAGTACTATTTCTGTGTCAAGGTAAGGGTTTGAGAAATGGGAGATGGAGAGAAGAGGACTGTTAGCAGCTCTCCCCAGGTACCGTTGATGGCTGAAGAAAGGTTGAGTTTTTGCCATTTAGTTTCCTCTATGTGTCAAATTACTATGTTGCAACCTAGTTAAAAAACATAAGTGGTGACTTGTCTTGCTGCAACATCCAGAACTTCAGTGAGACTGCTCATGTGCTCACAGCAAAGCACACGTTTATATGCTTTACTCTATCAGGGTGAGAGTGCTCAGCACCTACAGAACCAAGTCCCAATTGTGGTTTTGGGGCAGAAGGAAAGATATGGTGTCCTATTAAGCACCCTATATTGATCTGTATTACTCCTAGCACAGCGGTTCTCAAAGTGTGGGTCATGACCACAAAATGGGTCATGATCCCATTAAAATGGGGTCACCAGAGCTAAAGCCCAAGCCCAACAGTCAGGGGTCAAAGCCTGAGGGCTTCAGCCCAGGGTGGCGGGGCTCAGGTTACAGACCCCTGACCTGAAGCTGAGGCCTTTGGCCTTTGTCCCCTCCACACCCAGGGGAGTGGGGCTTGGGCTTTGGCTCCCTCACCCCCACCCGGGGCAGCGGGGCTCAGGCAGGCTAAGGTTTCGGTCCTCCCTCCTGGGGTCAGATAGTAATTTTGGTTGTCAGAAGGGTGTCATGGTGCAATGAAATTTGAGAACTCCTGTTCTAGCATAAATAAGAAGCAACAGTTAGGATCATAGCTCGTCACAATACTATAATGTATGTTATGCTTCATGCTTTTTATCTTCTTGTAGTCTCTGTGTCATGAGCTAGACAATAAAGCATCAAGGTAGGGGGTTGCATGAGGCTCTGGAAAAGAGCAACACCTAAACCAATACTTTTCAAATACTGGGGCCTAAATAGTAAATAGTCAAATTATTAATTGAACATAATTTATCTGACTGTAACCTTTTCTTCTGTTCACAATTATCTGTTTACAGTTTTTGACATTAATGTATTGGCTTGTTATTTTCAGTTGTTCAGTGAATAGTTTGTGTCATAAATTTTATCCCTTGTCATTTCATGAACTGGACGATAGGAGATAGACATTGATATTGATCCAAAACCTCTTATTCATCTTATAATTTTTACTCTAATTTTAGATTGTTACAAACTTGCCTTCATTTTTGTTGATTTAGAGATACCTTTATTTTCATGCTGGGATAATATTATAGTTCACATGCTTATGTTTTTGGTCGCTTATTTAATTAAATAAAATGTTCAAGCTAAATAAAGAAATTCCTAGGAAATCTCCAGTTTCTGTCACTCAGTAACCAACACCAAAAGTGACAAAGAGAATAACATCACATTAGCCATGAAACCATATTAATCATCTCCACATATGAGAGACTCTAGAATGCATCTTCATATCTTTTATTTTGCTTTAACATTCTTTATTTTCTTTTATACTATGTTATGACAGATGAGTTAATTATTGTGATTGGTACCTGGTATAGAATCTCTGTATTGTTTACATAAGAGAAATCTCTAACTGAAAATTCTAAATGTACTAACAAATCTAGTTGCAAATCTAGCAGCCATTTGGTCAAAAGGCAAATAATCAACAAGTATTTCTTCTTCCCTTTTCAAGACACCAGTCATCATACTCGTTCACTAGCCCATTTGTTTATAAGCCGACCCCCCCAAAATGGTTAGGTAAAAATATCAAAAACTGTATGACCCTTTCATAAGCCAACCCTATATTTCAGGGGTTGGAAAACTTTGGCTCCCGGCCTGTCAGGGTAAGCCGCTGGTGGGTCAGGACGTTTTGTTTACTTGGAGCGTCTGCAGACCTGGAGCCCCTCAGCTCCCAGTGTCCGTGGTTTGCCGTTCCTAGCCAATGGGAGCTGCGGGAAGGGGCTCCATGCCTGCAGACGCTCCAGATAAACAAAACGACAATGTATTAGATATTCAAGTCAATGATTTCATATAGTTTACAATCATCAAATTTTGGTGTAGACCCATTTATAAGCCGACCCCACTCTTCGATGCATCACTTTTTTACCATTTATATTCAGCTTATGAACAAGTATATACGGTAGTTATCTTGGAGCGTCTAAACAACTGCTTACCAAACTCAGGAAGACAAAAGGAACCTCTCCAAGGATATTAAGAAAGGACACTGACTTCTTTGATGACCATTTAGGTTGAAGACTCTCTTTAAGAATAAATTAGATGTTTTGGTTTTTTTGGTTTGTTTGTTTTTTTAACTATTTTAAGAGCTCATATACTTTTTTATAGGAAAAGTTTAGACTCATTAGAGACAGAATTTCAACTCCTATTAAGAACTGAAAGGAAATTCTCCTAAAATGAACTGAACAAAAGCAAGCATTAAAACTCTTTTTTAAAAAGATGTTATGAGAATTTCTAATAGACAAAAGCAGTGTGACCATAAAGTTGGAGAAGCATTACAACCCTGTAACATACGCATTAGCAGATTGAATATTCACTGAAGATGCTACCAAAATCATCCCATAAAGATGTTGAACCAATGAAAGGTTACAGCAGCTGATATTTGAGTTTAGAGAAGCCCCTGAAAGAGGCATGGCCTTCAGTGAGACTATCAAAAGAGAAGAGTATAAATCCTGAATTGAAACACTCTCTCACGCTATTATGCTCTTACACTCGTACATATTCTTGCTTTTACATTCTTGACTCAGTTTGTTTTTCTCATCACAATTTCAAGCCAACACCTCTACAGACAAGCAAATAGCAACAGCAATAAAGCAGCTAAGAATAACAAAGACGCCACAACACAGCATCAAGAAGCAGCAACATTCCAGCCCAGCACCATGATGACATCATTGAGCTTTTGACACTATTTTAAGGAAATATTGAAATATTGTTGCAATATAAGGTACTAAAACCCTTCGCCTCTTAGACACCAGCTAATTCAAACTTTATACTCCTGGGAAAGAGATATAGGCTAGCCTTGATAAACAGAAAGAAATTATGATATTTAATTTGAATTTAAGATTATTAGAATTCATTAATTTGCCAGTCTCAAAACTGTTCTTTGAATGGCTTCTTTTCATTAATTGAGTTAAATATTTTCTTCAGTTTCACAGAATTTAAATTCTCCTCCCCATTTTATACTGTTAGGTTACGAATAATAAATCAAACAGGGTTCACCAGTCCTCTTAAACAAAATTATTTTGCCCCTCCATAAATTATTGAGTTAACTATGATACACTAAAACAGGATTCACTACTGATTTGAGAAATAAGATATTTTTATTTTAATTTACCCTAACAAAGAGAGGGGCCACTCTTGAAGTGTAATCTCTGTTGAGATTGACAGAAGAGATTACAGTGGAAGTAACCATTGTTTAGTACTTATATTCTCTTTTGTTTTGTCTTTTGTCTTTTTGCCTGTTTAGTAATAAAATATTTGTAGGTAATATCTGTATGTTGCCTCTCTGTAATCATAGTGTCCCATAAGGCATGGCAAAAATTCAATGAGACTAGAATAGTGTTGTTGCAACCCTATGCTCAGTCATGGAGTCTGAATGGCCAATTGTCGGTCAAAAGGTCACATCGGTGTCGTGTGCAGCGTCTTGGTGTCATGTGCAACACATTGGTGCCATGTGACTATTCTCGACCCTTCTGCCTGGTCAATTGTAGGTCACATTGGTACCGTGTGCTACAATACCGGCGTGTCGTGTGCATAAACTTAGTGTGCTGGGTGCAGTACCTGTTTACGTAGAGGGCACCATCTCGGAACCCAGTTGGTGTAGGAGCGGGAAACCAATCAAATGCTGGCACGAGTAAGGGTCTTCGAATAAAACTATGTCCCTCGCCTAAATCAACTAGGAGTGTCCGCGTGTTAGCTGAAAGGCCTGATCACCCTTTCAACCAGGTTCTCCTCCAGATTTAGCCGGCTCATGTCATGTCGTTTTGGATTACATCCCGTCATGCCTCTGGTGTCTGTACTGCTGGTCAGCTGTGCCTGGAGTGTGGTATGTGTATTTTAATTTTTGTGAATATTCTGTTTGCTTGGCCTCTTCCCTTTTTCTCCTTCCTTACTTGGTACCAAATCTCATGTATAGTATATAGGGGACGAATTGTTGTATTAATTGCTGTTGTGGTCAGTTGGTGTATTTTATGGGATTCAATTAATGCATGTACAGTTTACTCAGTTTTGTATGTCTGTTCTGGTTTTTAGTGGATAGTTGATTATAGATCATTCAGTTCTTCATTGTTGGATGTAAATAGACTGTTTTATATTACTGTTCTGGTGATACTTTTGGTTGATCACCTGTTCCTATTTTAATTAGAATTGTATTGCTAGTTGGTAAAAGTGCTCCTCCGCAGCCCAAGTTGTAATTCATTCCCCATTAATAAATAACCACCTGTTTTGAATTGCAATTTGCCTCTGTTTCAATTTTCCTCTTTCACTCGAATATTCATTCGAACCTGTATTGGTCTCGGACAAGCGTGTGTGGAGGGGAAGGGGTGGTTACAACCCTGAATTGGCATCAGGAAAGACAATCATTAAAATTTGATATGCCATTTCTAGTTTCTCTACAGAATAATTTTGTCAGTAATGTTTGAGATAAAATTACTTGGTGCTCAATACCCTAAAACACCTGCTATCTCCCAGACAAATGTCCGAGTGGTGACCTATGATATTGTTTGTGTTCCCTACATGTGGACTGTACTTGTTAGTATTTTCCTCTGCATTGTATACTGGCATATTTAAGTACTTAATAGTGTATTTGGGTGCATAAAATTGCATTTTTGTCACTGAAATACCTTCCCTACAACATTTGTGGAAAGCCCCTAAACATTTTATGAAATATTTCTATTGATTTCTTTTGGCTCATATCTTGTGTTGGGTACAGCACTGGAGCATATTGTGCAGCATGAAGACCTTAGGAATTGTGATGCATCATAAATTTAAAAACAAGCATTCAGAGGGGAAAAAAAAGACAAGCACTAAAATACTTGTATTGCTTGCAGACTGGTGGGCCAGTTTGTCATCTCCCATAATGTATTTGGGTGATTTAATTTTTATTGTTATTACAGACCAGTGAAGCTCACACACTAAGCAAAATTATTTTAAAAAAGCCATGAAATGAGAGCAGTCTTAGAGTAGCTGCAGCAGCACCAGCAGCATACAGCACGGCCATTTAGGTATAGGACATGGATTTGGATTAAATGACAAGTCTGGATGTTCCACTGGAAGGACCAAGCTAGGGGATAGCACAGGAGTGTCATAAGAAATGTATTCATTACTAAAGGTAGTAGGACACAGGCTTGTAAAAGGACATTATCAAATTAATCCAGACAGAGATATGTCAGACTCATCCAGATTCTGACCATGTTTAGAGAATGATGCAAGACCTTAGAAAGCTTTCCCATTATAACTGAAATGACTAAATTATATTGTTATAAATTAGATTAAAACCCTTTATACTGGTGAGTTTAACAGCCATCCCTCATTCAGGTTAAACATAAGAAACAACAGAGGCCTCCAAAATAAAGGCCAACCTAAGGCCATTTAGGAATTCTAACAACTGATTGGTTAGCTGGTTGCGAACTCCCCCTGGTGGACAGAGCCAGGACATCCACACTCACTCTGACAGAGGCAGAGGGGCAGGACAGGAACCAGAAGTATAAAAGGCAGGCCCTCCAGCTAAGTTGGAGATGAGCTGCCAGAGGATAAGGAGGTCTCCCACCCGCTACTGAAGCTTGGACCCAATACTGTCTGCTACAGTGCCTGAGACCTGGAGGGACTGCCAGAGCTGCTGGTCGCCAGAGACATCAAGGATTTGGTGGGATTGCTGTTAGCTGTTTATCCTGGCAAGATGTATGATGACCTTGGGACCAGAGTCACTCCCCCTTATGGGAGTGTAGGAAGTAGCCTAGGGGAACTGAATTTTGTTTGGCTGTGAGGCTGACTGACAGCTGGCCAGTGTGTTGCAGCTGGATTTACTGGAATACTCCACCACTGTTAGGGCCCTGGGTTGGGACGTGGTGGAGTCGGGTGGGCCCATATTCCCCGATCCCGGCCACCCCACCCCTGGGATGGCAGCCTCCCCACCATAGGCCAAGTGGCCTGCGTTTGTTGGCGGTCTGCCAGAGCCAGGACCCCAGATTGTTTGCTGCCCTGACCTGTTTGAGGGCCTGGGAGTACAGACTCAGTATTGCTCTATCCTGAAAGAGGTCAGAGCCTGCTGACTTTGCTGCACTGCCCTGACTGAGGCCCTGGGCTTCTGGACTTTGCCACCCTGCCCTGTTTGAGGGCCTGGACTTATAGACTCATTACTGCTCTGCACTGAATACAGGCCAGAACCTCCTAATTTGCTTGCCACCCAACCCGGCCAGAGGGCCAGAGCTTATAGACATTGCTGCTCTACCCCAATTGTAGGCTTGAGTTCTCTAATTGTTTGATGCCCCACCCCTTTGGAGGGCTGGGGCTCCTACACTCAGTACTGCACCAACCCACCAAGTGGCAGAGACCCTGGTGCTAATTCCCCCCTGAACTGTGCCCTTCCAGAGGACTTGTAGCGAGGGGTCATGGCCTCCCTCTCAGACAGATGGAGGAACATCTGTGACCATCTTATAGAGAGGTTTTTGCTAAGTATTGTTTTGAGGTAAGGATGGGGAGCTGGACAAATGCATAAGGAGTCCATATCTACACTACAAACTTTGGTTGACACAAGTTTTGTTGGTGTACAGCTGATGATATTAGTATATTGATCCTGTATACACATAATTAGCTTCTTCCATCAGTGCGGCACATACTTACCAGGAATTCTTGTTTCAATGCCAAGTGTGCTGCACACAGCACCATCTGTAACAGTGGCTTTTGGGAAATTTTTGCAATGTGTTGAAAGGTAGAAATGAGTCACGTAGGAATCTGTGGGAGCTAGGGATCAAATGTCCTTGATGTAACTTTGTCCATCCTATAATGCCATCCATGGCCTATAATTTTCATGCCTTTCTTTTATAAGCCACAAGCCTGTGGCTCTTTTCGATGTCCACCATCCTGAATGGAAGCATGGATCCTACACAGTGCTGCACTGTTCTCATTAACTTTGCTAATACAAGACTCATGATCCTCCAATATTTCCAGAGCCACAGGAAGAACAATAGAGGATATGACAATTTCTTCAAGGACAGATTGCTCAGGGAAAAAGCAAAAAACAATTCAAGGTAGTCAGTTGTGTTCATGGAGCAGCTGCAGATGGGCCTGAGGAAATGAGCACTAACTGGTGGGATCACAATATGACGGAGGTTTGGGACAACAAGCAGTGAATTTTCAGATGCAAATGACTATGTTCCTGGATCTGTTTGCTGAGCTCACCCCAGTCCTCCAGCACAAAGACTCCAGAATGGGGGCTGCATTGACAGTTGAGAAGCAAGTTGCAACCTTTCACAGTGTGGTCGCTATGCCAAATTGTTACCGGCCAAAGAGAAATCATTTTGGAGTTGGAAAATCCACGGTGGGGGCTGTTATGCAAATATGTAGCACCATTAATCATCTCCTCCTATGCAGGAATCTGACACTCAGCGATGTGCAGGACATAGTGGATGTATTTGCTGCAATGGAGTTCCTGAACTGTGGTGAGGCAATACATGGCATGCACTTCCCTATTTTGGCATCAGCCCACCTTGCTACAGAGTACATCAACATAAAGAGCTACTTTTCTGTCATGCAAGCATTGGTGGTCATTGGAAACACTTCACTGACATTAGCATGGTTAGATTAGAGAAGATGCATGATGCCGTTTGCATCATAGAATCATAGAATATCAAGATTGGAAGGGACCTCAGGAGGTCATCTAGTCCAACCCCCTGCTCAAAGCGGGACCAATCCCCAACTAAATCTTCTGAAGGACACAGGGGGTTCTCCATCACTGGGAGCTCATGAGCTAGAGAGTCTAAATCAAGGCTGGTTGTCTTTCAAAAAGATCCACTCTAGCTCAGCCAGAAGTTTTTGGGCTTGATGCAGGAGTCACTGGGTGATGTTCTCTGGCTTGTGCTGTGCAGGAGGTCAGACTAAATGACTATAGCAGTTCCTTCTGGCCTTAGTATCAGTGACTCTGGGAAAACCTTTGCCAGTCCAATACAAAGGATTTAAAAGAACTGGGGCATGTGTTTCTTTCTGGGGTATACTGGAGGCCTAATGAGGGTTTCTCCTGCTTGTTTTTTCACCTTAGAAATACCCAGACTGTACAGACTGCTCTGTGAAAGACTCGCCTCTTCATGGCTGCCCGGAGCAGCCCCCTTCCTCTGAGAGGTAGTGGGAGGAGTGGTGGGCAGCGAGGGTGATCCATGCTGCTTCTGCCTCCTTGGGCACAGCAGGGTCTCCTGCAGCGAACAGTGAGTGGGGAACCCTGCATCATGCTATTAAGCTCTAGAAGCCTGATAGTGGCTGCTTTTCAAAGCCAGAAAGGAATGGGTCCCCACCTTGCTTCGCATGCAGAGTGAGGGCTCTATGCACTTGCTCAGGGGAAGCGCTGCCTAGTGCCTCCCCCAGAGCCACAGACAGTACTGAGCACTGCCCTTACCCAACCGAGCATGAGGCTATAGGCCATAGGCTTCCCGCTGCAGGTTGCTCTCAGTCACCAGCATGCTCTGTTTAGTGGTGTCACCAATCACAGGGGCAGCCTTCAGATGGGAGAGAAAACAAGCCTGTTCTCTGAAATGCAGCAAGGAGACAAGCGTCCTGGTGGTTGTTAAAGCCCCATGCACACTGCCCCGTGCTATGACCAACTGGACTCTTTCCCAAGACTGCTGATGGGGCTGGTGTCACCGTAGGCAGGGCAACAATATAGGTGTTTTTCCCTTTCCTGCCTTGTTTGCTACAGTCCTGCTTGCCAAAGACTGAAATCAACTGGCAACACCCTGCCGGATGCAAGCTTAGCCACCTGACATCCAATGTCACCTCCAGGTGTAAAGTACGTGTGCTTAATGGCCTCAACTCCATCCTTAGTAGACATTTAATCGCATCACCGAACACTGAAAGTTAACAATTCCTCTCGACCACGTGAAGCCAAAAGCTTTTCCAGGGCCATCAGACCTCTCCAGCCCTGGCTGAAAACCTTCCAAACAGTGCCACCCAATGCAGTACTGCCTCCCTGAGTCTGCAGACAGCCCGCTCCAGTGCCTCAGCTGCTGCTGCTCCTCTGAACTCTCCCAACCACAGCACAGTGCAAACCGCACAAAGCCCAGCAGTGAACACAGGAAGAAACAAGTAAAGGGCAGCGTGCCACAGATTGGAGATAGCTCAGAGCAGCAGCAGATGCAGGCATGGCAACTACTCCTTGGGAAGGACTCAAAAGCTGAGGCTGGAAGAAGAGCAGAGCAGCCTGCGTGCCCACGCCCCAGTTTCAATGCCCTGGGCATTGCTGTCTGAAAAGAGGCACATTGTAATTGCCAGTCTGTGAAACAAAGAGCACATTATTCCTCATGTTCAGTTCGAGGGCAGAGCTGCCTGGGACAGACTGGAGCCCCTCTGAACACCCTCTGCCTGTCCGCAGGCCATGTGGAGAGGGCATGCCCTAGCAGCAGAGGAATGGCAGCAGAGGGTTTTTGGGGGGATGGGGAAGATTTACTGGATGTAGAAGCCTGAGTCCTTGAGCTAACAGGTCTCAGGTTACCTAGAGAGGTGGTGGAATCTCCTTCCTTAGAGATTTTTAAGGTCAGGCTTGCCAAAGCTCTGGCTGGGATGATTTAGTTGGGGATTGGTCCTACCTTGAGCAGGGGGCCGGACCAGACAACCTCCCGAGGTCCTCTCCAATCCCAACATTCTATGATTCTACATATTTCAAGCCCTGGTAGTATGGGGCTAGATCCTCCACTGTCCTAATTCAATCAAAGTCAATCGAGCTTGCTGATTTACACCTGCTGAGCAGCTGCCCCCTGGCTTGTGTTCACAAGAGCTCTTGCTTTAGAAGAGTTGCAGTACTGCAAGGCACAGGTGTGCCTTGCAGAGAGGGGCAAGGAACCATCTTCCCCAACCCAGGTACGCTGTACCTGGCTGGCTGGCTAGCCCTGCTACAGTATTTCTTCATTCTCCCAGCGTCCAAAGAAAGGAACACACATCACTGAAGTCTTGCAAAACCTCTCTGGTTCTTCTCCCCAGTAACTGGTAAACTCTCTTAAAGAGTCCAAGTAACCTACCCTTTCACAAGGATCACCCACCCCCTCACACAAAGACAGAAAACTAACCTGGGCAGAGAATTCCCAGCCCTTTTCTCCCAGGAGCCCAGGACTGTTCAGAAAGCTGCGAACAGGTACATTCTCTCCTGCTCAGCGGATTAAGGTTGGCAACATTGAAATGCCCACAGTGATTCTGGGGGACCCAGCGTACCCTTTGCTCATGAAGCTGTATACTGGCTATCTTCATAGAAAGATTCATGGAGGATAGATCCATCAATGGCTATTAGCCAAGATGGGCAGAGATGGTGTTCCTAGCCTCTGTTTGCCAGAAGTTGGGAATGGGTGACAGGGGATGATTACCTGTTCTGTTCATTCCCTCTGGGGAACCTGGCATTGGCCACTGTCGGAAGAAGGGATAGTGGGCTAAATGGACCTTTGGTCTGACCCAGTATGGCCGTTCTTATGTTTTTAACTACCAGCTCAGCAGATGCAGAATGACTGTTGAATATACTTTTGGTAGATTGAAGGGATGCTGGTGGTGTTTACTCACAATATTGGGTCTCAATGAGAACAAATTCTGAATGGTTATAGCTGCCTCTTGTGTCCTGTATTATATCTGTGAGGCAAAGGGTGAAAATTTGCTGCCAGGATAGAAAAAGAACAACTGTCTGCTGAGTTTGAACAGCCAAACACAAAGGCCATTACAAGAGCTTAGGGTGGAGCTATGCAGCTCTCTTCATGTGCCAATATATATTTATGCCCGTATCTGTAATTTTCACTCTATGCATCTGAAGAAGTGGGTTTTGACCCACAAAAGCTTATGCCCAAATAAATATGTTAGTCTTTAAGGTGCCACTAGACTCCTCATTGTTTCTATGCAGCTGAAGCAGGCTTTGAAAGAGCACTTTAGAAGACAGCCACATTAATGTGCAGTGCTGGACTGTGCTCTAGCCCTGAAGGTTTGAGAATTGTGTGGTGCTTGGTGCACATTTATAAATATTACACGATGTGTTTCACTGAACCTACGAATTATGTGGTGCTTGCTGTACATGTACACATATGACTTGGTGTTTTCTTGAATTCTGAAGTGCTATACCCTTACATGTACTGAGTGTGTTGAATACCACTATGCATTCTGCAGTATGTGTTGCGAACTAATAAAAAGGAGGTTATTTTCAACAAGTAGAAAGTTATTCAGTGGCAAAATCAGTGCAAAAATGTTCAAATAAAAAAAGACAATGCAATGAAAACTTCTGACATATAAACTGAACAGAATTTTACAATTAGAAAGGCAGCAAATATTTCTGTCCATTTCAGTGCACAAATGTCCTTTCTGGCTATACGTACCCCAGCTGTGGCTCTCTCATGCACAAGTATATAAGAAGCTGTGGTTGCCCTTACAGTCTCCCAGTGTGGAGTGATAGGGATGGGGATGCGACCCATGGTGGTATGTGGAATGTTGGGGGGTGTAGGAACCTGCCACCATGGAGCTCTCCAAGAACTGGAAAGGGTGGTGAGTCCATGATTGTGGGACCTGTAGGTCAACTAGAGTTTGTGTTTTTTGTGTTTGCTACCTCAGAAGTCCCATTACATCCTGGTGTATCTCACTCACTTTTTCCTTTTCCTGCTGGGATTCCTGGGTCTGTCTCCATTTTCTCCTATCCTCTTTGTCCTTCTCCGTGCCATCTGCCATGTTGGTCTGCTAGGCCCTTTGTTTGCAGTTTCATGCAACGAATGCTTACTGGATCTCGGTCACGCTATTTTCCCTAGTTTTTTTTCTCCTCCTCATGGGTATCAGACATTCCACAGGTGGTGGGGGGGGGGGCACCCCTCCAGGCTGCAACGGCAGCAGCTACAGATAAAAAGACACATATCTCAGCAGATTTCCAGTTAAACCAAAAAGGAAAAGATAAGTTTCAGAACTCCCTTCCCCTATTCTCATGAAAATTTGTAATAAGACATGCTTATTGACACTTCAGCTTCTGAGTCCCTCTGCCCTGCATAGCTCTCTGGCCTTAGTCATGGTGAGTATGGTCACTGTGGTTGGAGATGGCAGAAAGGAGGAGGGCATTAAGATTTTTGGTTGCATAACACAATAAAACTTGGTCCCTTTTTCCATGAGTGTACGCATAGGGCAATGGCACTGAATACTGGCACTATTTTCAACAGGAAGTGGTAATTTTAGCTGATATCTCACTCCTCAGGGTAACAAAGGCACAGAGAGCACAGCTGCTGCTGGTGTGCCAAAGCTGCCCAGGTCTGTATGCTGCTAGCCTGTTTTGTGCAAAGGTACCTGCCAAAGTCATCTCTGTGTGGCATGGGAGAGTGTCCGACCACAGAAGAAGAACTAAGGATGACATCCCTAGAGCCTTTTGGTAGAGGATTGAAAATATTTCCATGAAAGTTTCATTGACATCTCTCAGGTGGATACAATGGACATCCCTATGTACACAAACTGCTTCGCATTCCCCCTCAACCTGACAGGGGAATGAAAATGTACCTCTTCTTGTACAAGTAAAACAGTGAAAAGTTGATACCTGTGTCTTGTTAACTTGGAGATAGACTGGGTGCCTTTGTTTTATTTAAAGATTTTAAGGGAGAATGCACGTTCACACTTATCTGAGGATCCTTCCCTGCTTTGGGCTCATCTGTGCTCAGCTGTCAGGACAAGGCTAGACTGTGGTGGAGTCTCAAACTGGTTCTGCCTGGATCCAACTGACGTGTCTCTCCCTCACCCACCCTTTTCCCTCCTTTTCCTTGCTGTTCATAGCAGAGGTCTCTGTCTCAGGCTCCTCTGAGGTATGCCCTGTGGTCCCTGCCAAGAATGACATGCAGCTCATTCTAAAAGCAGCATGTTTGTGACTTAGCACCAGATCGATTGTTGGCCTCCCTGGCCTTATGGTACACCTGCTGCCATTTCTTTTTTATTACATGACACTGCTTCTGATCCCTCTCACACTCCTTCGCCTGCATCCCCCATGCAATCTTTTCATAGAAGTCCATGTTTTTTAAAACTGGTCTGTGGCTGTGCTTGCACAGCCTTTTCTCTCCACAAACCCAGGAGATCCATTACCTCTGTCTACTCCTGGTTGGAGCACATCCAATGCGTGGCTGCAACATGGTCGATTGGACAGCTGCAAATGACAAGGGTGAGCTACTAGGTGTGCTTGTCAAGCTGGGCCAATGAGGAATAGGTGTTTAAAAAAATAAGAGCATTATTTTTCCAGTCTCCGTGATCGCTGCGCAGCAGCATTCACTATCACAGGGCATGCTGCATTGTCGGATAGCTGCTAGAGGACTGTTAGGGTCATCATAAGTCATGCAGAGTCTACACTCACACTGTGTCAGCCTCAGTAGATTGACTATGGGTCAATGACATTCAGGGATGTTCTTTTACTGTGTCACCATAACAGGGCACTTAGGACAGCTGGAGACAAATTAGAGTGTAGACATATGTACAAATAGGTTGACGCAAGGTGACTTATGTCAACCAAACTTTGTAGTATAGACCATGCTGGGGAGAGAGACAGAGCAGGAAAAGAGCAAGGAAGACACAGCCTGGAAGCATGGTATGTAGAGATAATGGCTAAACTAGTTTAGTGCTGTGAGCAAGGAAGTTCTGAGTCCTCCATTGTTTTCAGAGAAACAGTACTTTGTACATTCTTTGTAAATAAACAGAATTGCATCAAAGCTATACCTGAGTATCATCAAATTCTTCTCCTACCTGGAACAACCTACAAGATTTCCAGGTTTTTGGCTAACCACTTGGGTCAAAAATGCTAACACTATTCACACACTTCAAGTAAAACTCCCTCTTAACATGGACGAGAGAAAACTCCATGCCATCTACTGTGAATCTCAAAATGCAGATTTAATTAATTTAAAAGACGGTGATGGTGCTATAGAAAACCACATACTAAACACATGGATAGCAGTTTCTACTTATTTAAATTTTCTTTAGGCATACTGAACCATACAATAGAACATTACTGAAGGGAGATATTTTTGTATTTAACTCAAGAGTATGGTCCAAAAATCTTATAGAAAAGTTAATGTTTTCTATTAAATTTTTGCTTTTCCATAAGGGGTACTTTAGTGCATTCAGGATTGGCCACAGCTGTTCAAAAAGTGGCAACGCTACTCAGCCACTGAAAAGGAGGAGGAAAGAAAAAGAAGGGTGAAGGGGATGGAAGGGCTAAATATGAGCAAGGAAAGAAGATTTAATTATAAATGTACAACTTAATAAGTAATCATCCCTTCTTTTCCTTGTAAAGAAATTCATGGTAGACAAGAGCCTTCAACATTTACTTTTTTTGTTCTTCTTTGTTTTAAACAGCCTAACTGGGTGTTCTTTAAGCTCACAATTAAATATTAAATTAAATTAAATTAAATTAGTTAAAGCAGTTGCTAGTAAGCATTATTAAAACTCATTTCCAAAGTCATGGTTCAATGTTCTATTGACATTAGAATAGAAAAAATATTAATTTTACTGCTAATTGGCTATGGATATAGGGTATTCCATTTTAAATATACATTCTCTCTCTCGCGCACACACACGCGCACACACACGCGCACACACACACACACACACACACACACACACACACACACACACACAGGGCTTGTCTACATGACTGTTGAGGTTATAGCTAGCTGGGGTGTGAATCTACCCCACGCTAGCCTGCTGCTTACTAACTGTCCATGTGGACCCTGCTGAGACACATTAACAGTTTGATAATGCACTTTTATTTAGCCCCATTTCAAAGAGGACTAGATCAAAATACACTAATGAACTGTTAATTAGTCTCAGCAGCAGCTACATGCACAGTTAATCTGCAGGAGGCAAGTGCAGGGTAGATTTCACACCTCAGTTTACCACAAATTTACTGCTGGTGTGGTCAAGCCCTAACACATCTAATGATGGCAGGATGATTTCAGTTCCACCAAAGAAATGCTTTGCATTTGTTTATTATTTTTCAATGAAGGGCTGTCTAAAATTTCTCATCTTTGCCTCAAAAAGGGGCCTTGAAATGCCACAGAATTCTAGGTCTCCTGATTATTAGTCAGTGGCAGCAGTGATCATTGCATATGCTATTGCTTCTGGAGGCCTACCATAGCTTCATTTCCTGACTGAGGAACTGCTGCTGTGCTGCTAGGGAGAACTAGAACAGAAGCAGCAATGCAGGGTGGGAAGAGGGACTAGAGCCATTCTGTTAGTGCAAGACAATATAGCTCATGAAGGCAAGAGGAGCGGCATGTGTCCATCCCAACTAGAACCTGGCAGGAGCAGAGGAATAGATGCAGAAGCCTGGGTACCCCGCTAGGCATCTAGATCAATGCAATACATTCCCCCAATGCTTTGGAGCATTATTAGGCATATTAGCTAGGCAGTTTAGTTATCAACAGTGTGCTAGGTTAAAATTAGAACTGTCAAGTGATTAAAAAAAATAATTGCAATTAATCACACTGTTAAGCAATAATAGAATACCATTTTTTTAAATATTTTTGGATGTTTTCTACATTTTCAAATATATTGATTTCAATTACAACACAGAATACAAAGTGTACAGTGCTCACTTGATATTTATTTTTGATTTGCACTATAAAAAACAAACAAAATAGTATTTTTCAATTCACCTAATACAAGTACTGTAGTGCAATCTCTTTATCATGATAGTTGAACTTACAAATGTAGCATTATGTAAAAAAAAAAAAAAAACCTGCATTCAAAAATAAAACAATGTAAAAGTTTAGAGCCTACAAGTCCACTCAGTCCTACTTCTTGTTCAGCCAATCGCTCAGACAAGGAAGTTTGTTTACATTTGCACGAGATAGTGCGGCCCGTTTCTTATTTACAATGCCACCTGAAATTGAGAACAGGCGTTCATCTGGCACTGTTGTAGCTGGCGTTGCAAGATATTTACTGCCAGATGCACTAAAGATTCATATGTCCCTTCATGCTTCAACCACCATTCCAGGGGACATGTGTCCAGGCTGATGACGGGTTCTGCTTTATAGCAATCCAAAAAAGTGCAGACTGATGCATGTTCATTTTCATTATCTGAGTCGGATGCCATCAACAGAAGGTTGATTTTCTTTTTTGGCTGTTCAGGTTCTGTAGTTTCCTCATCGGAGAGTTGCTCTTTTAAGACTTCTGAAAGTACACTCCATACCTTGTCCCTCTCCGAATTTGGAAGGCTCTTCAGAGTCTTAAACCTTGAGTCGAGTGCTGTAGGTATCTTTAGAAATCTCACATTGGTACATTCATCTGCAGTGAAAATGTTCTTAAAATGAACAACATGTGCTGGGATATTGTCCGAGACTTCTATAACATGAAATATATGGCAGAATGTGGGTAAAATAGAGCAGGGGACATACAATTTACCCCCAAGACGTTCATTCACAAACTTAATTAACAATTCTTTTGTGTTTTTTACGAGCATCATCAGCATGTAAGCATGTCTTCTAGAATGATGGCCGAAGCATGAAGGGGCATACGAATGTGTAGCATATCTGGCACGTAAATACCTTGCAATGCCAGATTCAAAAGTGCCATGCAAATGCCTGTTCTCACTTTCTGGTGACATTGTAAATAAGAAGAGGGCAGCATTATCTCCTGTAAATGTAAATAAACTTGTTTGTCTTACTGATTGGCTGAATGAAAAGTAGGACTGAGTGGACTTATAGGTGCTGAAGTTTTACATTGTTTTGTTTTTGAATGCAGTTATGTAACAAACAAAGTATACATTTGTACTTTCACGACCAAGAGATTGCACTACAGTACTTAGATGAGGTGAATTGAAAAATACTATTTCTTTTGTTTATCATTTTTTCAGTGCAAATATTTGTAATAAAAAATATACACTGATATCAATTACAACACAAAATACAATATATATGAACATGTAGAAAAACATCCAAAATATTTAATAAATTTCAATTTGTATTCTATTGTTTAATAGTGCGATTAAAACTGCAATTAATCACAATTAATTTTTTTCAGTTGATCGGCTGAGTTAACTGTGATTATTCAACAGCCCTCGTTAAAATCTCACCTCTCTTACTGTCTGCTAGTGAGAAATAACACTCCATCCTGTTCTCCTCAAGTGCAACATGGCATGATTTTGCCTTTTCCATCGTAATTTACTAACAACAGGAACTGGTCAGCACAGAGCAGCCTTGCTATAGAGGGTGGGAGAGTCACTGGAGAAAGTTCGGTTTTTTAAGTGGAAAAATAATTTAGAAAAGGCAATAAAAATGTTCTAAATAATATGAATCAGACAACAGTTGAGTAGGATGGGAATTGCCTTAACGAGGGTAGAGCCTGTTTTATCTCTCACCCTCCCACATGAAAATATTTTAAAAAGTCATAATCACATAAACCCTGATATGGTATTTTGCCATTGTCATGAACATACAGCTAAGGGTAGCATAAAATCCCTCCTTTACCTGTAAAAAAATAAAAAACTCAAATACCCTGGTTCGCACCTGACCAAAAGAACCAATCAGGGGAGAAGATACTTTCAAATATGTGGGAGAACGCTTTTGTTTTGTCTCTCTTTGTTGTTCTCTCTGGGACGGAGAGGGACCAGGCCAGGAAAAATACATCTCCTAAGCCATATCTGAAATAAGCATCTAAGATTACAAATTGTAAGTAATAGAAAGGAAATACGCAGGGCCGGCTCCAGGCACCAGCTTAACAAGCAGGTGCTTGGGGCGGCCAAGGGAGAGGGGCGGCACCTGCAGCAATTCAGGGGCAGCAGGTCCCTCACTCCTTCTAGTAGTGAAGGACCTGCCGCTGAACTGCCGCCGCCGATTGCAGCTTTTTTTTTTTTTTGCTTGGGGCGGCAAAAATGCTGGAGCCGACCCTGGAAATACATTAGGTTATCTTCTGTTTTGTCTTGTAAAAAGCCTCCAGGAAGCTTGGACGGCAACATGGAACAACCCACCGCCTCTCAGCTCTTCTAACCAATCCCAGTTTGTTGTAAAAAGAGGACTTTTATACAAGGAAACTCTTTCTGGTGGAGGACTGGCATCCTCAGAGACAGTTGGTAGTTCCAACTAAGTATCGGGTAAAGCTCTTAAGCTTAGCCCACAATCATCCTAGTGTCCTAAAAAACCCAAAGGTCTGGTCTGTGCTCACCTTGTTTACCTATTTGGTTGGTATATTATTCTCCAGCCTCCCCAGAAAAGGGGCTAAAGAGGTTTGGGGGGATATTTTGGGGAAACAGGAACTCCAAATGGTCCTTTTTCTAAATCTTTGTCTAACTCACTTGGTGGTGGCAGCAAGGACAAGGAAAAATTTGTGCCTTGGGGACGTTTTTTACCTAAGCTGGTAGAAATAAATTTAGGGGTTTTTTCATGCAGGTCCCCACATCTGTACCCCAGATTTCAGAATGGGGAAGGAACCCTAACAGCCATGTATGCAAAGGCTTTATCAAGAGCAAAAATAAACCTATTTTTGCTGTCCCTGGCACTTCAAAACATGGATTTACACAGTAGTTTGTGCCTTAATGACAGGCCTTAAGGATGTTTATATGAATCCTTTAAATTAAACTCTTCAAATGAACCTGCTAATCCCACAGAAATGACAACCATGTATTTGGCTAAAGTTCTTATTCATGCCATAATGATTTATGGATGTTTTTACAAGTTACAACCCATGTGTTGTGTTGTCATATCTTTTTGAAGGTTGGTTATTTGGATTAGCTGTGCAAGCGTATTGATATGTCTCCTAAGATGCTTAGCCAGAGACATCCTTTAACTCCGGATTCCCTCCAGCTGGCTGATCACAGACTGTGCCTCTGTAGCCAGCTGATCTCTAAAGTTCAGCTTTTTCTTCGAGACAAAAAGGAAGAGATGATCCTTAGAAAGATTCATTTTTATATATTCCTATAAACCTGTAAATCAGTAGTTAATTCAGCATTATCATGTCAAATGGAAACTATGTAATTTTAAACAAGATTTTCATAAAGAAGATTTGTAATAAGAAGCTTGCTAAAATGTGTAGTAAGTTTAACTGGCATTTCTGAGAGCCCTGATGGGCACTTGATTTATTCTGGAAAATGTAAACTTAGGTATGGATATAAGGAACAGACAGAAAGGAAGGCAGGCAGATAAGAGAACACACACCACTGTGATATGATTAGGAAACAAACAAATAATTTGTAAAGCGAAACTTTACAAACTGCAACAATCGTATCTGCATTTCAGTGTAACTCCCAAATCAATTGTATAGTTTACTGTAAATTTAAATGATGAAACCTCTAACTCTGTCAGTATATCTAGACGGACCTAAATACTGCAATGTGCCTAATGCATATACTTATAGTACAATGCTTTCTTATTTTATTTTTCTCCATGGTATTCTATAGTAAATTGGGTTTGATCATTATCTGAATTCATAGCAGCCAGCATGCTGGAGGAAAATGCTTTAAAAAATTCTGACTTTTATATTGGGTTACACGTGCTGCATATTCACATTGAGCTATATTAAACTAATGTGATACGCAGTAACCAGACAGAACACAACTTACTGTGAGGTAGCAATTTGTCATCTACCTCTCGGTCTTTTGGGACTGAACAGAAGCAATTTACATTCCAGAATAGATTACAGGCTGTTGCTGCTTTTTTAGCTAGTGGAGACAAAATATATTTCAGCGGAGATATTTTGTTATACTGTGTTTTTTGAAAAGCCACTGTAAAAGTTCAGCAGCACAATCAACGTGCAAATAATTTATTTTATTAGTATTCATGATAATACTTATTATCTGGACTTTAGTGAGAGATGGTGTGTTATGTGACTGTTTGCTAACAGTGGAAAGCTGAGAGCAGAGCTTACTCTTGTTTTAAGACTTATTCTTTCTGTTCAGTGCTCAGATACTATAGTACCATAGATCATTGGTTTTCTAATATTTGCATAGCATGAACCACATCTTAATAGACAGATTGTCTCATGGACATCTCCCCTGTCATTCATGATCATGCAAACAGCTCCTCTCCCACACTGGTAATCAAATAACATCTCCGTGGCAACTAGTGCTTTTGCTTATATGGAGAATAATATTAGGAAAGTGTTTGTTGTCTTTTCAGCAGCTATTTAATGCAAGCTTGCAGAGGGAAACAAGGAAAGTCAGCCTGATGTTGGCTTGCCAGCTTTCTGCAGATCACCTACATGTGCCCCGTGGTCCACAATTTGAGAATCTCTGCTGTAAAGAGATGGCTAGAAATGGCCTTAAAGAAGAATTACCATATGCATAAACAAACTAAATTCCACGGGAGGTAGTACAAAGGACATATAACAGTAAAAGTTAAGTACTTGGCTAAGTCTTTGTAGGATTAGGACCTAAGGTATTTTGACAATACCATAGCTTCCAAACATCAGAAGCCTACAAACAATCTAGTTACCAAATGATGAATGCCAAATAAATGTCTATTTAAATTTGCTGCATTTGTATGCTACGTGGCTTTGCCTGATGCCCCTAGAAAGACTGCAGCATTCAAGAACTTTTACATTTGATGTCAAGTGTGATGAATAAAAAATGAAGCCAACTGTAACTCAATCTATGCATAAGAAGATTGTACAAGATACACCAGACTCAATTCTCAGAGACTGGAGAGAAATAGACAAGTTAAGGTACTGATATGAGGGAGAAGTAGCTCCTGTGCTGAAACAGTGAGGTGAGAACCAAACCCACTTGAGAAGTACTGAAAGTCTGTCCTCATGGTATTTGGGGCTGCCACATGTGGGTGGCAAGAAGTGAGCAACATACCAACCATACCCTATTGGGGGCAAAGAAGAGGCCTGGTGGATGCCCACAGCTGCAGATGTGAAGAGGGAGAATAAGGCTGCCTGGCTGTACCCATACCAGACAGGAGTGGGACAATAACTAATGCTTTCTGGATTATTCCCTTCCCAACAATGTTCCTGTTGCCATCTCTCTTTTCAGTCTAGCAGCAGTAGCCAATGAATAGATCTTAGTTCAGAAAATGGTGTCATTTCTGAAATCCCTAACTAATAAGTTACAATGCATGCTGGCAACCTGCTTAACTCTGTTTCCAACTGCTGCAGGTTCTCTGATACTGAACTGCTACATATGGGCTTAGTTCATTCATTTCAGATTGGTGAGGCCATGTGTAATTACAAACTAATTTGTTTGCTTAGCATTTATGGGAAAGATATTTTATTGTTCATTAGAGGAAGAAAGAATGATGGGCACACAGAGAGAGAACGTAGTGTTTTTGAGCAGCACATTATGTGAAGCAGCAGTTGAAGTAGAAAAGGTGATTAAGGATATAAGCTTCCTGTTTTTGTTTTAAATGCATCTTGCACTCAAGGGTTTGCCTATTTTGATACAAGGGAAAACTGGGCTGTTTTGTTTAGGGGTTCTTTGCACATTACTGCTATATCATATTCATAATTCTATCTTCTATCAGACATGCCAGGCTGTTTCTTTGTCTTTTTTTATTGGCTGTTGCTCTATGTTCTTATAATTCTCTAAATCTCCCAAAACAATTTTCACTGAAGAAGCAAAGGTGAAAGTTTAGAAAGTGAAGCCACACAGAGAGGCTGTGTTCAAGGTAATGTTATAGGCTTGACCCTAAATCAGCAAAACCAATGAAATTCCAACTTGAGGCTGAAATCTTTTCCTTAATTCGCCCTATTTAGGTTGAATTTAAATTGTGAAATAAGTGGTGATAATCTGTTCAACTTCTTTCCATAGTGCTACAGATAGCTGGATCCTAAAATGATAGCAGCAGAACAGCTAATAATGAGTACATTTGCATTGTCATCTCAAGACTTCTCTGTTAACATTTCATTGAAAATGGAGTTGCAGGACATTTGGACATGTGGTGGGGGGAGTAGATTGTGTTTCCCCTTCAATATAAAAATGTTGAAATCATGACCCATATCCATAGTTCTTATTTTGGCAGAACTTCCATTTAAGTTTGTAAAACCAATAAGTATTTTGCATGAGTAAGTAATCAGGAGATGATAAAAATGTAGGGTGCAATCTTGTTGGCACTGAAGTCTATTAGAGTTATGTCACTGACTGTTGTTGGAACAGGATCAGTGTGTAAGGAATTAACTCAGGATTTAGCTCTCAGGATTTTGTCCTAACTGTGAAAGTGAAACATTTCTTTCTTGCCTGAGATTTTAGAAACCCAGTGTACCGTAGAGGTATTTATGGCAGAGTTATAAACTTCTGATGGCAGAGCTTTATAATGAATATCTGACAACCCCGTAACTAATCCTGCAATTACAGGTGTCATTGTAAACGACTCTCATTCTCACTATGTCTTAACATATTACAGATTAATTTTAAGCACCTTGATCCTGTAATCTGGTGCACATTAGAGAATTTTGATGTTGCTGGACCCTCCATTGATACTAAATTGGCCTAATACATTTGGTAAATGAAGTGAAAATAAACTTCCCATGGAACAAAAGGATACATTTTACAGAAGGGTTTCTCCACAGTTCCTCACTAATTGAGAAGGTGTGCCATCTAGTGTAAAGGGGGAAGGAGAGAGAGAGAGAGAGAGCGCAAATTTATTTATTTAGCTTTAAAAAACTACAAAATATTGAGTTAACATTTAGGAAGAAGAAAATTAATGAAAAAAAAATCCTTCTCTCTCTGTGCCTTCTTTCTTAATCAATTTCTTATCTCAGTAATGTGGGTTAAAAAGCATACAGTATATAGAAAATATAACCTTCTTATAGTAAATTATTTTATTTGAAGTACAATTCCACATTAAAGACAGACCCACTATAGCTGAAATGCAATTTCACATTGGGATGTATTAGCAATTCAGTACTTTCATTCTACTTCACTACAAATGGTGTTAGATTGTTTTGCTGCTAGGGCATGCTCTAAGAATCAGGCCATCTGGTTTCTTTTTCTGGCTTTATCACAGACATATACCGGAAGGTTGGTGCATGAGTAATACATTTAGTTATATTACTGCCTCATAAAACATGATGTGATGCTGGATTAAGATTAGTTCAGGAATCTTCTTAATACTTATTTATACTGCACCATAAGGGTATATGGTGCTTTAAAAGACAAATAAGAGACACTAATCGACCAGATCCCCAATTATTTCAATGGAGCTGCCTTAATGTATGCCAGCTGAGGTACTGACTCATAGTCTCTGGCCTGAGAAATGTAATTTATGGATAACAGCAGATTCTGATCTCTGTTGTGCTCAAACCTCAATGACACTTGTGTGAGCACCCAACCTCCTTTGATTGGGTACTCAGTGCCACACACTATGCTACTCTCTCACTGTCTTTATAGACTGTAAAGTGCAAAGCTGGTATTTATTTTAGAAAGGCACCCTAAAGCAAGCAAAACTGAAAGAATCTCTCCCAGAAGATGAGCCTAATACCCTTTGATCTGGGATTGTCAGTGTGCAGTTTTATTTTTAGTGCTCATTACTGTCATAAAACGTTATCTGCAACCATACACATTTTAAAACTTCCCTCAAATAGGAAAACTTCATTTCATTTTGTTCTAGCTACAGCACGTGAAAAATATACACTCAATACACACTAGGTGAACAAGTGCATTTTATTAGTAGTTACAGCACTAAAACTGGAAAGTCACTACTGGTAACTGTCAAATATACAAATAGAAAGGCATAGAAAACCCTATAGTTTGTCCAAAACCAAGTTATAACTACCTGTCTACTCCAAAAGGTTGATATACTTTTATATACAAGTTCATGCACCTGTTATACACAAGCTTACATTAAGTACAATAACTAAATAAGGGTCATGTTCTCTATGCTTCTGTATACATAAGGCCTGGAAGTCCAGCAGAGCAATCAGCCTAATTTTGCTCTGGGTTGCACAACTGTAAGTTCAGAATTAATAAGCTGAGCCAGTGGAGTTACTCTAAGTTTACATTCTACTGTAAGTTGAAAGTGGAATTTGACCCAGTAGGATACACTGTTTGTAAATTAGTACAGAAAGTGATGCATTTTGTGATCTCAAAACAACTGAATGTAACAGACTGACAATCCTAAAAGAGGTTCTACTTGCGTTCTAGGGCCAACCCACATCAGTAGCTTGAGGACTGGAGATTTAACCACTTTGGCAAAGGGACTGAACTTTTTTCTTTGCCTAAAGAACAAAGAACCATGCACACTTAGTTTTTATTAACAATGCTTGAGATAGCCAACGTTGCTTATGAGATTCAGCCACACAACTCAAACTGAAATTAGGAGTCACACCAAGAACTACAAAATCCTCTGAATTCCTACATTTAACATTGAAAAAGGAATCTGAATGTTCTGCTTCACTTATAGACACTACCACCCCCACCTCCACCCTCCTGTAAGCTACCTCGAGTGACTCAAGATGAGTGTGAGTACCAACCTCAGGGCAGACTGTTAAGAAACAGGGCACAAACCCCAAACTGGTTGTGAATTCTATACTTAAATATCACCAACCAAGTCTCAAGCATAAACTCCTCAGAATTCTAATAGCCTAACCAGGGAGTCACAGATAATCCTCTTGGGTACTCTGATCTATCTTGCTACCTTGTCAAGCTTGACTTGTGATAGATTTCAAAAATCACAACAATATTCAGATTACTCCCAGTCCCAAAGGACCAATCACTTACCCCTGATCAACTGCACTTTAGATCTTACATAAAGATAATACTTGTAGCAAATCCTATAATAAATTAATTAAATATTTATTATCTAAGGAAAAAACAGAGTTATTTATAATGTTAAAGCAGATAAACATACACACATAAATGAGTTACAATCTTAGGTTTCAAAATATAATAGAAATTGTTTTAATATGCAAGATCTATATATCCTCTAGGAATAACCCAGGCTAAGCAACTGGGGATCCCTTGCTTATGCTTAGAAATCTTGTCCTCCCAAAATCAAAGCAGCACAGAGAAACAATTTCTTCTTGTCAGTGATATTTATTCCCTTCCCCCAGAATTCGAGATGACAGGACAAGTTCATGTGCATCTCTCCTCTTTGTAGTTGGGGGCATGGAGGGGATCAGCAAAGTTTTTTTCTTCTGATGAAGACAATGGTTTGTCTGGGGTTTATGAGCCTTCTTGTGTTGGAGAGGAGATAACACCTCCTTTGGCAAACTAGTGTTTTACACTTGGTAATGCTTCTCTCCTGACTGGTTGTTTTATAGCTACATAGCAAACACATAAATATTACCTTATATAACATGGGATACAGATATTATAAGTGAGATTAATGCAGCAACTTACAAGCATTTCAAAAAGTCTAAACACCAGACAAATCCTTATAAACTTAACATCCATTCTGACAGTATTAATAAATGGGTGACCCAAACTGGTTTCCAGCTATGAACTGTTCAGTTGAGGCCAGGGACGTTGGCATAAGCTGGAATGTGGTCTGCCAGCCGTCACACCCCAATGACCAATGGATTTTTAAAAGGGGCTGACTAAGACAGTCAGCTACATTGGTGATGTTCTGTGATCCTGGGAGATTTCAGCACACACATCAACAGGGGTGCAAACACAAAACCCTGAAGATTAATTTCCTCTCTCTCTCCATTTTAAGACACTCATAAATTCTGTCTGGTTCAATCCACACCTCAGATCTGATCTTGAGACTAAATGGGAACATAGGGAACATCACTAATCAGCCACGTCCATGGTCAAAATGCCACCTTATAGAAGTAGTGATGGAATTCTTCCTGTGCCTTCAGGCAACAGGAGGACCATACCATCATAGTTTGGCCACAAAAGCTTATAGATCCCAAATTATACTTGGTGACCATTAAATATGGTCGTAGAGATGGAGAGTCATTCTGACCACAGACTAGCCACCAATATAAATTCTATGGCTCCCAAACAACCTTTTCCTTCTTATCATACATATATGTTTCTATGGCTCTTTATTTCCTGCATCTTTCTTTGTTTCCAGTCTTGAACCATGAGAATGGCTTTTCTCATAGTATTTTAGCACATCTGGTTCTGATCATGGCAGAAACCCAGAAGGAAGAGGCTTACAGAAATGATAGATTATCTGTAAGATGTTTCCATGCAAAGTTTCCATGGGGGGAAACTTAGTTTTTCTGATCTGATTCGCCTTTCTCTAATGTACAGGTCTCCTTGAGAAGGTTAACTCTGTTATGCTCAGATATCTCATCTCCTGCACTTATTTTATGCTTACTCTTCACTAAAGTGTTCTTGTTTCAGGGACAGATAGTCCATGACCCTTGGTTATAGTGGAAGGAAGCAAAAAGGATCTTTCCCTACACAAGGGCTAGGGACAACTGTGCTTAGACCAGGGGTGGGGACAAAGACTTCTCACTCCATTGCAAAAGGGAGGCAGGATCATCTCCTGTACCCCACCAAGCCTGTCAATGAAGATGATTAGTCACAATGAAAGGAGCAAGCTACATTATGCCCAGGAAGGATGTCTGTATGTATGTTTTTCCTGCATACTGGGGAGTAGGGGCAGCAGAAGAGTGGGGGCCATGGGCCACCCCTTTTAAAAGTAGGGGGGGTATGCCCTCCCACTTTTTACCAGCTGTAAGTGCAAGTGATGGGGGAGAGGACAGAGAGGAGTGAGTGGGGTTGGGGTCGTGAGGGGAAGAGGAGGCACAGGAGCAGGGCCTAGGGTAAAGCAGGAAAGGACATATAATGATGGGGATGCATGGAGAATGGACAGTGTGAGGCGTGGAGCCTCAGGGAGAAGGGGTGGTGTGAGGGGTGGGGCCACAGTTTGGGCATCGATGGCTCCCCCACTTTTAGGGACCTTCTACCACTCCTGCTGGGGAGCTCAGGCACAAAGCTTCCCCAGTCTTCTTTTGGGCTGGTGCTATTCAGTGCCACATTCTAACCCTGAATGGCCCAGTTCTTCTGATAAGAAAATTTACCAGGTTCATTATGTTTATTTGCTTCGATAAAGTGAAAGAACTTTCTAGTCAAACTCTCAGGATACTGGAGCATAATTATTGTGCCTGCTTATTTGCCTGCATTATTGATGATTTCCTTGCTCTGAGAGGAGGCTTGCTGCTAAATTATCCACATTATTTGTCTTACGCTGGTATGTTCAAGTCACTCCCTGTATTTCAGTTTGTCAGGAGTTCAGAACTCCAGCTGAGGAACATTTCCATTGGTTAGGAACTGTTCTTAGACTCATCCTGTAAAATACAAACTTCCCATTTGACCCATATGATTTTATTTATTCATGGTAAGAAATAAATTTGAGAAGCAGTTATGTTACATTTTTTTCTTTTTTCAAACAAGGTACTAAAATCCTCTACTGCTGAAGATCAATCTGTACCAACCAATGGTGGGTTGGGGAGGTAATGGCAAGGTTAATTTAAATACTATTAAACCTAGAATAAAAATCTGTTTTCAAAGGGAGAAAAAAAATCTACCACATAAATAATGTAAAATGATTCTTTCATTCTCAGAGAAATGTCTCAGTTACAAATGTGGTCTCATTTGGTTTGATGTTTGGACCTCAAACTAACACCAGCCAGATGGTGTAGTAAGAGACCATTCCAAAAACATTACGGACATTCTTGTTGGCAGAGACAGCTTCCATCTACTTTAAGTTATTATTTCCCTATTTTTCAACAAGCAGTGAGAGTTTGGAAACAGCACTGGAGAAAATGAGAGTCTTTAGGAATTTATGACATGTAATTTTCACCTTTTCCCATCCCGTTGTTTCCTTCAGCCATACTATACTTGTTATTTCACATTTGCCTTCTTTTTCTCCTCTCCTCCCCAGATCCCTTCCTGAAAACAATTTCTAAATCACCTCCCTCACAAAGAGTCAGGACAAGGGAAATAATAGAGATGATTATTTTCCTGGACATTTATCCTTACTTTTATTTTCTGCCTTCATTTTCACGTAGCTAGAATCTTATGATTGCCTCATAAAATAGGAAAACAACACTATTATGGCTACAGAGGGTCCTGTGGCACCTTTAAGACTAACAGAAGTATTGGAGCATAAGCTTTCGTGGGTGAATGCCCACTTCCTCAGACACAAGACTATTATGGCTGTTACTCTACAAATGCACAGGATATGGATAACACAGATTAGTGAAGATGTAGATTTCAACATGTTAAGGTAAATTGAAAATATTTTAAAATTAGGTGAAAACTAGCATGTAGGGTATCAGACTAGATAACGACCTGATCCAAAGCCCACTGAGTTCAATGGAAAACCACACATTTACGTCAATGGACATTGGATCTCGTCTTTGTTCACCAAGTGTTTGCACTTAGAGATGCATCCAAATGAAAAAAAAAAAAAATGCTGGATCTTAAGAAGTTCATATCCTGTAGGATTGAGTGAGCAATTTGTAACAGATTATATATTGGATATATGTTGCTTCTTTCTGTTTCTGGAATATCTGTGAGCTGTCATTTTCTAAAATTTATTTTTTATTTAAAATTTGATTAAATGTGTTATAAAGTGTGCTTACTCAAACATGTGCCCTTTGGGTTAGGCACGTGCTTGGTTGGGACTACTCACACAAGTCAGAGTATATTATTTCTGTTCCCTGATTGGATGAGCATAACCTCGAATCAGGTTTCTGGCAGGAATGTGCACAAAAAAGCACAGATCAAACTCAATCACAGGTATATTTGTGAAAAGTGAAAATAAAAGGAACATGAATATAGCCATAGCAAATTCATTAAGAAGTTTACACAAATATTATCAAAAAATTTGTTCCCAGCTCTAAAATCCTGATCTGAACTTCTTGGCTTAGATCCATCAGGAGTCTAAATGCACTGTAGTCTAATGGGAAAAGCAGTCTATTGGTAGTAAGATGCAGTTATTATACTATAGTATGGTGGGTGGGCTAGGAAGCCTGGTGGTGTAGTACACTCCGCTTAACTAGAAATGTACATTAAATGAGTTAGGGTCTTTTTCTGCGTGCCTTTCATAACCACATTCAGCGTGTCTGGTGGTCTCTGCTCAAGAGCACTCCACAATTGGAACTGCAAGAGTTAAGCATCAAGCCAAGATTGAGACATGTGGAAAACCTGCACAATGCCTGCATGCCTTCTGTGTGACTTATGCCAGTTCCAGGAGGACAAGATTTTCAAACTTTGTTGCGCACAGTTTGGCACCGACGTAAGTAGCATGGTTTTCAGATGTGCTGACCAACTGCGGCTTCCATGACACTGATAAGATCTGCATGTGCTCATCACCCTTGAAGCTCAGGTCACTTATTACAGTGTCTAAGTATGGATTTAGGTGCCTAACTTAGGCAGCCATGTGCCTCCATTTGCAAAATGGAAGTAAAATCTACTCACAATGGAGTTATGCCAAGAATAAACTTATCTCATTATGATTTATAGTGTTAAGATTCTCAGAATATGAACAAAAGTCTATGGTTAGGAATTTTCTCTACATTTAATGCTTGATGTATTCTGTGTGTGAGTAGAAGTGGAAACTTTGACCATATTCTAACCTATTACACATAAATATTTCAGAATTATGGTTCTGGTTAATAAAGTGGTTTATAAATCTGCATTATGTTGACATACCATATATTTTAATTACTTATCCTCCTGTCTTGGGGTATATTTAAATGTGACATGTAAAAGGGAGAAAAAAATAAGTTCAAGTCTCATAATTAAGGGTTTGGGTATATTGGAAATTTACCGAAATAACTATTTCAGAACGGTTTTTGTTTTGGTTTAAGGACTGATATAAAATCTTATTTCAGAAGAAGAGTGACTTTTCCCGATTTAAATTAATCCACTATTAAATCAGAAAAAAGCACTCTTCTTGCAAAATAAGAGGGTCCACAAAGGGGCTTTACAAAAATAGTTATTCCAGAATAAACAATCACTTCATATCTGACTGCTCAATCCTCATCCTCAAATGAAACCTGCACATCACCTTCAAAAGATCAGCCTGGGAGTTTAAAGTGATAACTTTGCTAGACACTAAGGGCTAGTATACACTAGAAGCCCTACAGCAATGCCGGTGCACCATCTGGTGAAGATGCCGTATGCCAATGGGAGATAGCTCTCCTGTTGGCATAATAAAACCATCTCGATGAGAGATGGTAGCTATGTTTGCGGGAGAAGCTCTCCCACTGACATAGCACTGTCCACACTGGCGCTTAGGTTGATGTAACATATCACTCAGGGGAGTGGCTTATTCACATTCTTTGAGTGACATAATTTATACTGACATAAGTGATAGTGTGTACAAGCCCTAGATATCATGGTCTTAATAAAGACACTGGATTTATGGCTTATTACAGCAATCTGTAACTTACTAACCCCCCATTTTTGTCGTATGACTACAGAGGTGTTAACAGGCCACTTCACCTTGAATGGTTCCTTAGAATATTTCCTGACTACTTACGATAAACCTCTTTATTTAGCTGTGACACACTGAGTACCTTTCCCAGACCTGAAGAAGAACTCTGTGTAGCTCAAAAACTTGTCTCTTGCACCAACAGAAGATGATCCAATAAAAGATATTCACCCACCTTGTTTCTCTCATTCATTAAAATACATTATAATAATCATCTTCCTAACCTTGAATAGCATTATGAAGCAATTCCTTCCCCCTCTGTCCAGGTCCACAAGCAGTGTAGTTCTATTGTTTTACAGGGAAACGGCAAGATTTGGGGAGGCAGTGCAAGCAGCCTGCCTGTCATAGGATGGGGTCCCATGTGTTCCCACACAGTGGGGTTTTGCAAGGCCAGCAGGGCACTGCAATGGAGGAGCAGATACAAGTCCACTGGATTGACTTCTATGTGTGGATCTACTGGCCATTGCCTCCTAAAGCCCAGAGGTACAGGAGTGATGATGTATTACAACCCCATGGCCAGAGCAGGCATAGCAATATACCTTTTCCCTCCTTCTACAAAAAACCCTTTGTCAAGCCCAGCTAATCAGGCTTGGCAGGGAAAGACAGGATTTACCTGCATCTGAAGCAAAATTATGTTTCTATGGAAATACAAGCATCCCAATGGATAACGTCAGATTATACCATGATTCTGTGTATATTTTAAATATATGTCACCCCTCACAGATAGGTCAAATATCATGTAATGCCTATGCATCATACTCCATCAAGTCTTGCTTACCGTCATCGAGAGTTAAGGCTCTAAAAAGGTACATATTCTATTATAATAGCAGAATTTTATAACATGACTTGTAATTCAGGAACACAATCTATGGGATTTTTTTAAGCTATGTAGCAAAATTGCAAAATGCCACAGACAGCTGATGGTATACCACATTCAAAATTATGATGGGCCAGTTTTGGCTATTCATACTCAAATGAAATTCCTTACTGCACGATTAAGTCCACTGAAGTCAGTGAGGCCACTCATAAAGTAAGCGTTACTCAACATGAGTAAAAATATGAGAATCTGGCTCTAAATTATTCAATCCTGTATGAGCACTGATATAATATGGAATGAAAGCAGATAGAAGAACCAAAAAACTAATAATTAAGGAGGGTTAAAGCATAATAAACAATTTATTCTCTGAAAGAGTTAAAAGCCATTTGGCCAACCCACTGTAAAATTATTCTCTTTGATCAAATATACTCGTTTTTCCTCTTATCAAATTAAGCTGTCCAATCAGATCTTAGGGGAAAGAAAGCTGCATATATTGGCAATGAATTGATGTTCTAAATCCCTTAATAAAGGTCAGACTTTTTTTATTTATTCGTGTGGCTTATCAGATTCTGCAAATGTTCATCCACATTCTAACGTGTATCTGAATGACAATTTTACTCGCATTTGACATTATGCAACTATTAGATTACAAGTATCAGACTGCTATTCATATTCACGGAATAAAGGAATGAGGTATTGACTATATGATCTATTAATTATCTTGGTCTGATTGAAATGTAACTTCAATAATATAGCAATTGCTTGCTGCATCTTTCACTGAAACAGTTCAAGATAACTTTTTGCAAAGCGTAGAAGATAGTTATGTTTTAAAAGGGGGAAATGAAAATAATCTTTCTGACCATTGTATCAATCAGGCACCTTAATGCATGCTTACAGAGGTGTCTTCTTATTAAATCAATATGTTCTCATCCATCAGATGCTCAAATGATCAACTGAATGATAAAGCCACCATACAAACATTTCTCTTCTGATTTATAATGATGTCACTACACTATAGTACCATGAGCATAAAAGCTTTAATCTTCTTGTTAGAAGAGACTGTAAATCAAGAGAGAGTATAAAGTGTACAATTTTGACAGTTTAAGTAGGATTAATATCCAGTGATGGAAGACACTAAATGTCAGCACATTTAGAAGTACATTTATGCTGAAAGAAATTTTTGCTTCATATAATGTTCATTGAACTTGTCAGCCATTAAGCTGCTCTGAACCAGACCACTGACAAAAGAGTAATACTGGAGAAAAGAGAAGGTATATCCAGACAGCTATTTTGCCTGCTTATATCGATAATAAGCATCTCTATCTCACTAAATATAAAAAAAGAAAATAAATATATCTAATGCGTGTTTTAGAATTTTTTAGTTCAAATCATAAATAACTTAACTAATCCTGTAATCTTGTTTGAATGTAAATAGATAGAGGACTGCTGTTTTTCAATTTTTCTATATTGCTACAGTTTAGAGCCTGGACCTGCAGTCCTCACAAAAGCAAAACCCAGTGGAATATACCTGAGCAAAGACTTTGAAAATAAGCCCATATAATTTAAAATGCATATTGCCAGTGGCAACTTCTGTTGATATAACATCCAGAATTTCTATTTATCTCATGTGTACATCAAATATCAGGAAACTGGTCTGTCAGTACCTTTCAAATAGCCTTAGCTGTCATGCGAGGTCATTCAGGAAAGTACCACTTTAAAATGTCAGTAATTCTTGGAATAGTGACATCATTTAAGATGTCTGTGTATAATTTTTACAGAAGCTGGATAGTCCAAGACATAAGCCTTCAAGAATCTTGTGTTTTCAGCTTTTGTCTTGCAGTTTTCTAAACTGTGGAACCTATAATCTCAGACCACCTATTTGTATGTAGGGTGACTTGTGAACCTCAGTTTGGTGCATTCTACCATACTTCATCATGTAGCAATATGTGTTCACACCCATCTTCTCACAAAACTGATGTGAAACAGACAACTCTAACTAGGGCTTTATTTATTTTTTAAAAAACCCCACAAAAGTAATCTCATGACACAAAACTGTGAGTGATATTTGTAAAAATAGATCCTTTTCTCTTAAGTGTATGAATTATTTGCTTCATTGATACAGAAATATACCCACATCACTCATTTTTTTTAGTCCATTTTCTGGGTCCACATCTCTGCCTCCATCAAATTCAAATTTTCATCTTTGCCTTCAAGGCTCTACTTTGCTGTCCCTCAGCCTACATGTCAGCTTCCTTCTCATGCCTCTGTCTCTCTTGTGGTCTGCCAAATCTATTTTCCTTGATTTTCCAGTTGTATTCTTCTTTCACAAATGCCTCACTTCCTCCCATACTGACCATATGCTTAAAGCAATGTCTCTGAACCTATATGCCTCATGGTCTCCCTGCCCTTCTTCACGTTCTTCCCTTCCCACTCTCTCCTACAATTCTAGCTCAAACTCCTGTTCACAATTTGTAAAAACAAAGGCAAAGCAACTTAAAAGAAAAAGCATGATGTGTACCGTGCAAAACCAAACATACTCTGCACTTACACATAAAATAGTCAACAACACGACCTTCAGAGTAGGATGCTAATCAGTGTGAGCAAGAGTGGCAGAATCTGACCTGCAACATCTAGCAATGGGAGCAGGATTGGGCCTTTCCTTATTAAAGCAAAGAGAGGCATCTAATGCTGACAAATGTCTTAGAAATTAAATATTACCTAAAAAGCATTAGTACCTTCAGGGGAAAATATGTCAAGTTGAATTAATATTTTTTCTCAGATCATTGTGAGTGTTCAGAAGCGGACATTAAAATTAGTCTGATTGTGAGTACCAACAAATTAAGTTTCTCAATGTTTGGCTTTGAGCCTGATCCTGTGAGGGACTGAGCACCTTCTTTAAAGTGATGTGAGACTTCCACTAATGGATATGGAGCGTGCTCGGCACCTCACAGAATTGGATCCTTTAAAAAAGGTGTGAGACTCACTGTCAGATTTGCTTGCACCTGATTTGCTCCCAAATGAAAAAGATATTATAAGATGATAAAATTAACTTTGAATTATTAACTTGAAGTTATTTTAGAAATCCTTTCATCCTCAGAGCATGCAGATGTTTTGTATAGTATCTGATCTACAAATGAAAAGATACACTGAATACCACTTTTATTTGACTATAACATTTACTAACACTTCATTTTTGTCATTTTGTTGATATGAGCATTTACATACTAAGCATTCACAAAAATTTGATGTTTGACCTTAAAACATTTTTCTGTTAACGTTTGTGCAAGTAAAAAACACTGGAATGTTCATGTAAAGTGAACACAAAGGGTACAAGAATAGCCAAAGTTAATGATATTTTAAAGTTGAGTGAGCAATCACACATTTTACGATATTCCTCCCATTCTGCCATTAAGTCGCCATGAATAACTGCTGATTAATCCTTCTAGAAGAAGTTCATAGATTCAAAGACTAGCAAGGACTGTTGTGATATCTAGTCTGACCTCCTATATAAAACCGGCCATAGAACTTCTTCAAAATAATCCCTGGAGCATATATTTTAGAAAAACATCCAATCTTGATTTAAAAATTGTCTGTGATGGAAAATCCACCATGACTTTTGATAAATTGTTCCAATGGTTAATTATTCTCATGGTTAAAAATGTACCCCTTATTTCCAGTCTGAATTTGTCTAACTTCAGCTTCCAGGCATCGGATTGTGTTATTCTTTCTCTGCTAGACTGAAGACCCCAGTATTAAATATTTGTAACCCAATTAGATACTTACAGAAGTATTATCAGAAATCACTACAACTTAAGTTGATTGAATGATGGCACATCTCTAAACAGCTTCTTATTTTTTATGAAATTGAAATGATTTATTAAATATTGTGTAGTCATTGAAGACCCCATAGTCCCATGTGTGGGAATAACCCATGTTGTGCTCTGAAAACTTTACTTTCAGAGTTTTCTCTTAATTCTTTTATCAATAGTTGGGTGGAGAAGCATACTTGACCTCTATCCCACCATCAACAGAGTGACCATGAGTCTGGCCATCGAAACATGTGAAGCCCCAAGATCTGCATGAATCCTTGACAGCTATTGGTGGCACAGAGCTAATTATGCAGTGACATTGTGTCTTCCCTCTCACGCATAACATCGGTCTCCAAACCTTGCCAACCTGGCTCCAACAGAGATACTGAGGATCTTCCACAAGAACCAATGGCCCCCTATCTAGTAGGAAGGGCAGGTTGTTGGCAACATAGAAAGGGAACTTGTACAAGCTAGCTCGGACATTAGGAAGAGTCATTGAGCTACATATCCTGCGAGACAGTAGATGAAGCTGTATAGAGACATATTGGGTAAGATTTGAGTTATATATTGACATGGCTTTGTGGCTGATCTCTTGGGATCAGAAGGACACGTTGTTTGATTAAACTGGTTTTAAATAACCACTCATCATAAAGTCTAGTGTCTGTGTGGTGAAACATGGGCTGCGATACCTAAGGAGACTGCATTTCTGACTTCTTGTTAACCTGCATGGCAAGACAGAAGTTTACTTTTCTTACTGGCTTGGTATATCTTAAGGAAGAATAACCACCAGTTTTGGGGCTGGTCTGCCCCATTTCTCAGCAGTTTGTCTTGAATCTGGTGTTCTCAACTGTAACCCACTCAGACACAGTGACAACATCCAGTAATCATTTTTTCTGCAAATAAAAGTGGCAGTCAACATTTTGAGACAGAGAGAGCATGTGAAATATAAATGGATACATGTACATTAAATCGTGCTGATGACAGTCGTGCTCAAGTAGTTTATGACAGAAACATCTCAAGGTATGTGAAGAGCCCTATTTGTGATCTCCCTTTGGGGTATTTTCAAATATCATACAAGCTTTCAATAAGAAACAAATGTGTTAGCTTTCTGTTTTATAATTCCAATTACACTATGCAAACACAGCATGCACACTTATAGTGTTATAAAAATAATAAACTGAGAATTACAGTACACTGATCATTTAATCACTTCTATTGTATGTCAACTGGAGCAATAGGAGTATAAATGTATTTCTATTTCATACCAAAGAAAAATAAAGCAATCTCTTTCAATTCTTCAGCAAATGAGTGTTTTTGATTGCTCATCTGATTCGGTTTATCTACCAACCACTTGCTGAACAAAGATAAGAGGTGCCAGCATAGGGGTGCTTCTACAAAACAGAATTTTATTATAGAAGATTAAAAAATAGGACCATGAATGAGCATAAATAGGATTTTAGTCCTCAGCTCCAAACCCTCTCCTACTGTACTAGGTTAATTCAAAGTCATAGGGGTCTACTATCTTATCTAAATTCAGATGCGGTTTAAATCTTAAGAATTTTGGCACAAGATGATAGAACTCTCATGAGCTGTTATTGGAAATTTTTCTTTTCTTCAGCATGCCAAAAGTCTCACATGCTTTCTTCCATTTTGGGCACACAAAAACACTGATAATTCAACGTAATCAGATTGAAAACTGAACCCTGGCCTTAATTCAGTCTTGAACCCAAACCCTAATCGAGATCTGAATATTTCCACCTCAAACTAATCACTAATCTGTGTTAAAGTGATGTAAATTACACTCTGGACTTCACAGTTGTATCCTGGGCCTGAAGAAGAGCTCTGTGTAGCTCGAAACCTTGTCTGTTTCACCATCAGAAGTTGGTACAACAACAGATATTACCTCACTCATCTTGTCTCTGTTGTATCTTTGTAGATAGTTAAGAGCCTTTCTTACAATTATTGTGAGTATGTTGTTTAGAGAGAGAACTCTGACATTAGAATGTCTATTCAGCAAAAACCTCATGAATACCAAATTCCTTTTCTTTGTCTGCAGGATGTGATTTAGGTCCCAATTCAGCAAAGCACTTGACCATGTGCTTAACTTTATGTATGTGAAGAGTCAATAAAGCCAGTGAGACTTAAGCAAGTGCTTAGCATTACTATATGCTTAAGTGCTTGAATTGATTAAAATGGTTTTTAATGTCAGAGGTCAACCTGATATTTAAGTCAAGTTAGTTTTCTATAATAGGGTTTTACTGCAGGAGCTCTGCCACATTATTCCAATTTAACCAAAGTGTAATGTGATGAAAAATACTGTGTCCGGAAAATCTGATATAGTTTTTCTTTTTATTGCCTTTCAGCTTGTTGCAATGGTAGATTAGTTATGAGTTATGCACCTGCATAGAGGGAAGAATATTGAATTTTAGGTATTAAGATATATCCTCACAGAAAATAGTTTATTATATTGCTTTGGTTCATATAATCTTCTTTAACAATATATTGCATTGCTACAGTTTGGGACAACTTAAGTATGAAAGATGCTGTATAAAATCAAATTCTACTCATTTTTGAAAATGTAAAGTTATAAATGCCTGTAATTTATTAAGCTTCTTAAAAAGGGACATTATAGAAATGAAAACTTAGTGGCTGAGTCATGTTCTGATTCAGAAGGCATCCAAGTACAGCTGCATAACTCAAGACTCATTAGCCAACAGTTACAAAAGCATAATAAAATTCATTAAACAAAACCAACTTCTCGCTCTACCACAGAGTTCCTGTGTGATCTTGGGTGAGTTGCTTAACCTTTCTGTACTTCAGTTTCTTTCCTCACACCCTTTGACTCTGCCACTATTTGCCAGGAAGAGAAGCTGGCCAAACAGTCATAATTCCAACCCAATGCTCCTCTCTGGGGCATCACAGCTACATACCACCCCCTCAGTCCAGTGAGAACCTAATGCTTCAATATAATCCTTACTGATTAAAATTTACCCCTGTTACTGGGCTGCAGAAGCTGGTATGCAGTGCATGATTTTCTATCCCCACCTCTGCTCCAGCAGGCAAAGATGATGGACTCTATAACAAACAGGAAGCCTTGACAGAAAAAGAACAGGATAGGGTTCTTCTCTGCCTCCGTATTTAAATCTGGTCACATACTGCAACAAAGCAGGTCAAGGAATGATTTTTATCACACACAAATATTCAAGAAGAGCCTTTTTTTAAATTTCTCCTAAGAATTTTTTGAGTCTTAGTCAAAAAAAAAAAAAAAAAAAATCAAAATTCTTGGTTGTCAGCAAACAGGACTCTTTTATAACCATTTTTTGTTTTTTCATTCCCCAAAAATGGTCTTCCAAGCTTTTCATTAAGGTTGATGAAAATGGGATATTTTCCTCCACAAAAATTTCCATTTTGTTGAAAAGTCATTTTCACTTGAAAAAACAAACCAATGGAAACATTTCTACTATTTATATACAGCAGCATGTTAGACCAAGTCTGGCTGAGCCTTGTAATAACAACATGAAGGGGAAAAGCCAAGTCAAAAAGGAAATTTGTTCAGTTATGGACAAATATCAAGCCATTTGTTATTTTATGGTGTTACGAGGGAGAAATCAAAGGAGTCATGAGAAACAAGATTGTTAAATGTTTTGACTGGATTCTCATGGCTTTTGTAGGGAAAACAAAATATCATTGTATGGTGCTTCAGAAAAAATGCTATATTTGCCATTGTGGGACACTTTTCAGTGATCCAGAAGAGCTGGCAGTGAAAGGTTTACAAGTTGGAGTCTGTTATTTAATACTTGCTATTGTGTTCTATGCTTAGCATTTTATGGGAGTTTGTTTCCTGCTCCTTCTATAGAGTGGTGAAAAAAACCTCCTTTAATACAGTTCTGGGACTGTGCACAGTAGTTCCTTGCTACTTGCTCCCACTGCAACAACCACAGAACTTTGTCATAAACAGAGTCACCTAGGAAAATAACCATGACTAGCCCATGCTCTCATTTCCCTCCAACATACTAAGATCATAATACCATTTATTTGCAAATCATAACTTGACCATCACTAGTCTCAAAGATAATTATCCACTGTATGTGGTCCTAACTTCTACAGAGTCATCATGGTGCCTCAGTCAAACAGAAAAGATATCTCTAACCTTCGTTGTGGTGGTGTGTTCAGATCATAAGAGTTTAAACCCAATGTGATGCTTTGGACAAGACTATGACTTGCACTGAATGTCCATGCAAGGGAGTAAGAACTCCCCTAATATGTTTGCACAGGCTTCCTGCCCTTTGTGTTCAAGTGCATAGAAAAAAATAGAGCCCTGTGTGGATACAAAATGTATATCCCTGGATGCGGATACCCACGGATACAAATCAGTATCTCCGGAGCTGCAGTGCTCAACTAGGAACCACAGTGGTGAAAACAGCAGCCCCGCCCAATGCAGTAGCTCGACCAGGGACAGCTGCTGGTGAGCCTGGTGCCCACCCCAGTGGGTAGCTGGGGGGCAGTACAGCCATGCCAGAGGAGCGGCCAGCGCAGGGCACTAGCTCCTCAGAGCGGCAGCCCACCAAACTGCTGCTTTCCCCGCTCGGGTTCCCGGTAGAGCCCTGCAGCTCCACAGATACCAATTTATATCCCCCAATATCGGCATCCACAGATATAAATTTTGTATTCACGCAGAGCTCTAAGGACAAATCAGGCACTGGGGGATAGACTCACAAAAGATGTAGGCCGTAACTGCTGATTTAGGCACCTGCATCACAGAATCAGACCTCACTGGGATTTACAAAAACCTCCAGCTCTGCTGCTGCCAAATCCTGAAGGCACCTAAACTTGCTAGGCACCTAAATTGTTAGTAGTAAAAGTTCCCTAGGCACCTATGTTTCTTCCCTGCACATCTTCACTCTCAGCATCAGGATGCCTAAGCCCCAGAGAGTGATTCATAACCAGGGGGAAGATAGGCACTATTCCACCTAACTCACTTTAGGGGCCCAATCCAGTAGGCATAATCAGAGCTCACCCACTCGATCAGAGCCCAACATGAGCTCACAGAAAACAGCCAGGGGGAATGGTAGGAGGAGCTCCCTCATAATTTTTGGCCTCATTGCTAGTGTATTCACTTCTTTCTTTATTCATTTCAAGTGGAACAGCTACAAATGGAGAGAAAAAGGGAGCCCAAGATCAGAGTATCCTATAGCTCAGTGGTTTGGGCTCTCACTTCAGAGCGGTCATATTCTTGTTCAAATCCCTTCTCCCCTGCAGGTGGAGTGGGGATTTGAACTGGTGGTTTTTCTTGAACATGGGAGCCTAACTATTGGGCTAAAAGTTATGTGGGAGGGGCACCCGTATATTTCCCCCTGCCTTGCAAGAATGGCATAGGCGCCTACTCCCAGGGATATGCATCAACTCAGAGTTTCTCTCTTAATTTCCAATGTCAATTAAATTATGGTGAAGTCAGGCCCTTGACTGTAATTAGGTGGTGTGGGCAGAGAACATAGCAAGACAGTGCTCTAAATCAGGGGTCAGCAACCTCTGGCACGCGACTGGCCGGGCCAGTTTATTTACCTGCTGACGTGGCAGGTTCGGCCAATCGCGGCCCCCACTGGCTGTGGTTCACCATCCCAGGCCAATAGCGGCGGCGGGAAGTGGAGCGGGCGAGGGGTGCTTACCCTGCCCGAGCCGCGTGCCAGAGGTTGCCAACCCCTGCTCTAAATTAAGCACAGCCTTCTGTCTAGGAGTGTGAAATGCATCCAGTGTCCCTGATTATGTAGTTTAAAGATTAGATAAAACAGTGATCTAAATTTGTATTGCTTGAGTTCTTGCTAAATCATGTAACTAACAAAATATATGGATTGAAATAATGACAAAAGAATAAAGAGAGAGAGAGAGAGAAACTGACTCTGCCAGGATAATTTCTCAGACAACATTATTATTATTTTTTTTTTTAGAAGTAATAGTTGTGGTATTACTATTTTTAAAAATACAATTACCAGTAGCATAGTCAGGGGTGTTATTTACATACACAATAATAGTTCATGCAGCAGTTCTTTGGTTGTGTGATGGATGTTTACATAGTGTTATTTATACTAATGTAAACAAACTCTTCAGGGAATTTTTCAAAACCCAATAAAAGTTTCCCAAATACAACTGTTTGCACTGGGATCATTATATCATTAAACACCTGTCACCTCTACCTCAGAGAAAGGTGAACAGTTCTACCACAAGCATGGAATAGTCTGCATACATGAGATGGACAATGTATGCAATTTTCAAAGGAAAGTTTAAATGGGTGTTGAAATGTGTCAGTAATACCTTTTTCTCAAGCTATTTCATGTTTTCTGTTGGAACATCTCATGCTCACACAAAAGATGTGAAGATCTGGAATTGATCATATTTTGGAGTGGAAAAGTACTCTTAAGAGTAATGGGGGGAAGTACTGATTTAACTTACTTTGTTTTTGATAGCGAGAGAGAGAGAGAGACAGACAGACAGACAAACACCCTGTCCCCCCTAAGTAGAATTCACACTAGAGGTGGTATTGTTCTCCTCATATTAGATTGTAAACTCTTTTGGTTCTTTGTTTGTACAGTACCTAGCACAATGGGTTGAGGTCCATAACTAGGGCTCTAGACATTACAGTAATACAAATAATATTATAGGTGTAGAATTATGATTTATTGTATGAGTGTATTTTGCAATGTTTGGGGCTGTAGCAGTTCGGACTCACCCCTGCAGCACCTCCTGCTGGTCGTCCATGAGAATTAGCTCTTCCAGCATCCTGGAGCACCCCCTGCAGGCTGGTGATCCGCCTTGCCACTGGCCCCGTGACCTCTTTCTCTGGGTGCTACCCCCTGACAGTACCCTCACAGTTCTGGGTCTCCCCCTCCCAGGGGAACCCCCACCCACTACCCCCACTTTGCCTCAGTCTTGGCTACTGCCCAGTCTCCATCTAGCCCTGTTCACTGGGGCAGACTGCAGTATCAGCCACTCATCACAGGCAAAGGGGTTTGGACCTGCTGCCTCTGCCTACCCATGGGCTGCCCCCTGCAACCCCGTACTTAATAGGCCTTACCAGGCATGCAGCCTGGGGCTTTCCTAGGCTGGAGCTCCCCGGCTCCCTTGGCCTTTCCCCAGCCCTGCTCCACAGTACCTTTTTCTGGCCTTTAACAAGGCCTGTAGGCCTTGGGGGTTTCTAGGCAGGAGCTCCCCAGCTCCTCTATCCTTCCCCAAGCCCTGCTCTACTTTAGGTACCCTCTCAGCTTCCAGGCAGCCAGGCCCTTCTCTCTCTACTGCTAGAGAGAGACTGCTCTCTGATGAACTCTTGGAGGGTCAGTTGCTGATCCACCTGCCACATCATCAGTGCCTGTCTGTCTGCGTGCTGGGCCTGCTGCATCTCCTGCACGGTGCTCACCAGCCACTTCAAGGTCTTCTCCATGGCAGCCATAAATAGCAGTGGCTAAAGAGGATCCCGGACAAGCCCTCAGTGTCACAGGGTCAGCGCAGGCTCTTCTACTTTTGTGCCTTCACCCGGTGTTTAGGCTGATATAATAAAGAGTGTTCACTCCTTCTTTTGTTGGATCACCCCAGTGTCTTTATTTACAGTGCTTGTGCAGTTCCCAGATCCCCCAACAGTTAGTGCCCCACAGACCCTCCCCAGGATCTCCTGGCCCCTGAGGCTTCCTTGTTGGCAAGGAGACAGAGATATTGCCCTCCTGTCTCCTCCCAGGCTCGCCTCCTCACTGAGATTTGCCCAGGGCTTTTATAGCCCTCTCCTGCCCCACCCCAACTGTCACTACTTAGCCCAGCATGTTCGTCTGAGCCAGCCCTCGTTAGGGCTTGCAGCTGGGCTCCCTGCTGAGTACTTGCATCTCTACACCTGGCCTACTGGCCAGAGAACAGGCTGTAGCCAGCATTTTGGCAGGGCTTTAAAGGGGTTTTACCCCTGGCCTGCAACAGGGGCATAGAATGAAAATACATGGCACTAGCAGAGTTATATGCTTGTTATTATGAAAGGCTAGCAAATAGAAGCACAAAGTGTTAAGTGAGCTATACAGTGTTTTGCCTCTTGTATAAAAGTAGTGCACAGCCAGATTCACCCACATCAAATTTAGGAGGTTAGAGTCTGAAATCAGGCCCAGTTATATAAATCCCAAATAACTTGACTCTAGTGGAGTGACTTCAAGTGTATACCCAATATAAGTTTGATCCAAATCTAGTTCATGGTAAAAGTGATCTCAAATTGTTTTTATTTAAAACGTCCAAGATTGAATACTGTGAAATACACAGGGTGAAATCCAGACTAATGAGTAGCTGTGTCACTCCTGCCCTCTAACCTGGAGTGCCTTCTACACTGCTTTCATGCTGTAGCATCCAGTCTGGGCTGTTCACAAACAATCTCCAGCACGCAAGTCATTCCCAGCTATGTCTGTGGTGCTGCAGCCAGCCAGCCACAGTTTGGCTCTTCGTTATCCTGCAGAGTGACCCTAATATATTCCCAGTCTAAGATTTCCCCGCAGAAATGTATGTCTTGCATTGCCCAGCCCTCACCTAAACAATAAAAAGTCATATAAAGTCTGTATTTAATAGAAATAATATGCACATACCTTGTTACCACAAATGGCATTTTACAGATAACTTCAATTTAAACACCCACTGTGAGATAAACAAGTTTTTTAACTGCAAAGAGAGATTTTAAGTGAATAAAAGTAATGAGGCATAAAAGTCAGAAATGATTACAAGACAAAGAAAGATAAAATGCAGCTGGTGTCTAACTTAACAAACAATGTTAAGTACAAACAAAGTTCTTCTCACCATGTGCTCCCAACAGTCTTACTGCCCCAACAACTTAGGCCAGGATCCCTTTTCCAGTTCAATGGCTGCTTCCTTTGTCACTTCTGGTTCAGTAAATTGATGGACAGAGAGCGAGAGAAAGAAAGGAGAGATGCCTTGGAGTGTTTATCCGTACTTTTTATAATGTCAGCCCCCTCTTGGAAAACATTTCCAGCAGAGATTCTGGAGACAAAAAGTGTATGGAGAAGGATGGTCCCTGCTGGTGTTCTTCACCTGTTTGAGGTTTCTTTGTTTACCCTTCCTGCTTGATGACTCTGTTTACTGCTTAAACGCAAATTAAGCAGAACACACATTCCTTTGAGACAGACCTGTTAGCCAACTTCTGCTGTGGTTTGGAACATGTGTTAATAACATTATACAGGGAAATCTTATAACTCCACATACAATGTTGCCACACAAATTTTATCAGGAGAATATTGACCAGCAAATTATGAGTTTTCACTCTTCAGACGATACCACACAAAGTACACAGTCTGCAGACATTATTACAACAGTGTGTAGGATGTGGACACAGGCATATGTTCCGTCATCAATACCTTTACCAAATTTACTTTTGTGGTCAAATTCATGCATTATGTCACTGGCCTAGCTAATTAGCACACGGCTTTTATTTTTGTGTTTATGTTGAATGTTTACTTGAGGTTTTGCGGTGGATAAGATCCAATGTACATCATCTGTGAATTAACACCAATGCTGTCTAGAGAGAACGAGAGAGCAAGATAATGTGTCAATTTTTCTCTATGAATGTAACACAAATTTGTTGTAAGCAGAGAAGAAAGGGGCATTAATAATGAAAAACAAATAGGATAATAGATTCTAGTCCCAAAAAGATGTTATTACAGCAGTTAATATTAAGACAATTAAACCACATTGTAAAAAAACAAAACAAAACACTGTATAGGTAAGTACAGAACAATCTTAGACTCTATTATGCAGAGTGAATAGAAATGCAATAATTTATTAACTCCTAACAGTAGACTAGTATTAGGTTTGAAATGTAAGAGACCTATATACAATATACTATAGGCAATCACAGCACTCTTCAATTATACAGTTTGAAAAGACCAAAGTTATTTTGTTCTCAGAGTTCAAAATAGTCCTAACTTACATATTTAAGAAAAGTGACTCAAGTGAATAGCACCCCACTCTTCCAGCAACCCGCATTATGTATATACACATACCTGCATGCACTGTCTACTAACAAAATCCTGGCCACTCATCTGAGATTGAAAATTTTATATCATCTTAAATTCTGTGATGAAAAATATGGCACTTTGTACATAGATAAAGGAATTTAATCACTTTAAATGCAGATAGGCACATATCGGCATCTTTAACAATCTGAACCAAAACAATTATCTTATTTTTTTAAAATCCTTAGGAATGGATGTGTTCACTTATATAATTCAAACGACAAATAATTTAAAAAAAAGTACAACTCCTAACCTTTTTCTAGATATTTCCTGTATAGAAAATTGTATTGTGTTCTCTGGATAAACTATTCAGTATAAATAACTTAGCTAACTCTATTATGTCCTACCAGACAAGGAACAGAATGGTCCATTGGCTCTGAGCGACACCTGAAGCTGACTCGGGCACCTTGTCAATGTCTATATCAGGGGTCGGCAACCTCTGGCATGCGGCTCGCCAGGGTAAGCACCCTGGCGGGCTGGGCCAGTTTGTTTACCTGCCGCATCGTCAGGTTCGGCCGATCGCAGCTCCCACTGGCTGCGGTTCGCTGCTCCAGATCAATGGGGGTGGCGGGAAGCCACGGCCAGCACATCCCTCAGCCTGCACTGCTTCCCGCCGCCACCATTGGCCTGGGACAGCGAACAGTGTGCCAGAGGTTGCCAACCCCTGGTCTATATATTGAGAAGTTAAATACAACCATTTTTCTGTTTGGAGCTACATTGAGTCCTGAGACATATATAGTCGTCATCCCACAATAACTATTACCAGTTCAAGAACAGGGTGAAAATTATGCCCACACTTATGTACTCTGCAGGTATAAATAGGCATAAACCCACTGCATTCAGAAAAGCTATCACCATTTATGCCATGAAAGAATATAGCTGCTATGAATTTGCAGCCACTTGAGCAACTGCCATGACCATGGCCACCATTTGCTCAAGACAACTCTGAAGAGGGTTCAGGATTTAAGAAGACTCATCTACATTGATTTTGAAGTCACCCATGACAGTATGACTAGCATCTCTAATACCATGGTGGACAGAAGCAGGGATCGGGTGGCTTGTGAAACATTGGAGACAGTGAGGGTCACTAGATGGTTCAAAGACAATTTAAAGTAGTAGATACTACTTAATTTCTATGCTCTATACTCCACTAATTTCAGTGGGGCTCTGTAAAAATGCAGCGGTCCACCCTATTCAAAACACAAGACCTGGGGCTTGGTGTTAACTTCATTGGTATTTTTTTTTCCTTAGGCAGGACTAAAAGACAATGATACAGCACAAAACATTTTCTTACAGCTTATTAAAAAAAAAAGGTTGATACACTCATTGCTAATCAAAGTAGTATTTCCTCCTTATATTGACATCCAGCATCCCTTTGCTTAATAAAATTTCCCTAGCATATTTGGTTTCAATTTCAGTTCGAACCTAGTTTTCCAAAGTTAATCAAGTATAGAGTTTTTTTGAAAGAAAACATGGAAATGTTGTGCTGCTATAATAAACATTTATGGAAAGTTATATTTATTCTACAAAGACAGTACATATTTTATTCACCTCACAGGCAGTTAACGTATCTAAACATGATTATTTTTTCTCCTTGATTTAAATTTGTCTATAATGTTTCTCAGTTGTTGCTCAATAGTGCTAACAGCCAGAATGTAGTCTAAGAATACTTACGAGTAAAGGGGTCATGGATGACTTATTTAAAAGTTGAGGCCATTAATTCTATCATGTGTAGTGTGTTAATAAGTGTATTTAGCTTGTAAATAAAAACATCAAGATTCCCAATACCTTCAGAAGTACACAAAGAAATTGTTGGAAGCAAGAAACATGAACACTTTTTGATAACTACTATCAAGCATCTATGCCTCTGTCTATATGACATTTCTGTAATGGGTTTCATAATGCTTTTTCCCAGCCATTTGACTGAATCTGTAGGATTGATAACGTAATCAAAAGGGAAATTGCCAGAGATGGAAGCCAGAAGCAATTTTCCTTAATCTTCTTTGTTTCTTTCTTTTTGTACCATACCAGCAAGTATGGATGCAGTAGTAAGGTACCTTAGAGTGTACCTTTAGATTTTTATTTGTGAAGGCTTATGTTTTAGTAACATAATTGCACTACGGTGTACTAAACACTCCCAACTTCAGAAGATTTGGCGGCTTAGTTCAGTTTGGAAAAGCATTCCAAATTTTGGATGCACTAAACACAGCTTATGCAGACATTCAGATGTTATCACAGACCTCCCTCAGCATCCTCTAATACATCACAGCTCCTACCCACATTAGGTGAACCATTGATATCAGAATCTCCAGATGTTATGCTTATAAGAAGCACAGAGAGGCCGTGGGACTTTTCTTACCTATGGCAGCAGCAAGTCCTCCTTTTGGGGGGAAGAGACAGTCTGCTTCCGCTTTCACTGGAATTGCTATTTTACTCCAGGGGAAGGTCAAGTGGCCTTTTGTCTCTGTTCCTCTGCTAGTACCTCCTCTTCAGAGGGAACACATGTATTTGCTCTTGAGGCAGTAGGCAGGAGGAGAGGAGAGGTCAGTTGCCACTCTGTTGAGATTGAGCAAGCCCTGGTAAAACTCACTAGTTCTGGTATGATTCCTCTTATGAGTTATTGCTACTGTATGATTAACTGTAAAGACCCAGAAACAAGACATCAGGGCTCTGATCTTTAGGACTGGCTATGTGGTGCCCAGCACAGGTTTGGTGGCGGTGGTAGTGTTTTGGGGATAGGGTATCTGCAAAAAGAGACTACGCTTTCCGATCTTGGGATCCAGAGACAACATTCTGAGCCCAAGAAAACAACTCAAAGCAGCCCTGAGTCTGTTCTAAGTTGCACTGACTGCAGTGGCCCACAGAGCCATTCTGTGAACTGGGGAATCACCACTAGATCTGGTCAGGAATGTTTCAATGAAGTGGTTTCATCAAAATATACCAAGTATCATCAAGAACAAACATTTTTGTGTGAAAGGGTCTGTCTGAACTAAACTTTTGTCACAAAGGTGTCTCAGGTCCAGGATGGAATATCTGATCAAAAAGATAGGCAATTTGGAACTGAATCCCAATCTTCCATACCCTCAGAGAGTGCCCTGACCAATGAACTATAGGGCTTTCTGGAATGAGAGTCTTTCAGTTGCTCCATAGTTCCACTATGTATAAATAATTATATATTCACTGCGTCAGCGAGACAGTGATTCTATCGCCCACTGATTAAGGCACTCACTTAGGATGCAGGAGACATGAGTTAAAGTCCCTGCTCCAAATTAAACAGAGCAGGGATTCATACCTGCTTCTCCCACATCCCCGGTGAGTGCCCTTCCTTGTTATTGTGGGGTCGGATCTTTCTCATGCACCCTTTTTTTAAAATGAGAATTGGGTGCATCCCAATAGGAAATATTTTGAAATCTCAGAAAATATTCATGGGATGGGAAAATCATTTCCTGCCTAGATCTATTCTCCACAACACAATGATAACCTGGCTACACTCCACTTTTCCTCAGCTATGTCCCTTCACTGGGTGCTACAGGAGGGGTGGAGTAGAATAGAGAGGTGCAAAGCAAAAACCTAATATGACTGAGGATATGACCCCAGGTATATTACCACTCATAATTGGTGTATTAGTACAATACTGCCAAGAAATAAATGAACCCCATACTTCAAATTCTGCTCTGCTCTCTTATTTACATACAAAGGACCCTGTCCTGAAATCCTGACTCAAACAACATTCCTGGGAAAGTCAATGGGTAAAAAAGCATCACAGTGCAGATGTCCAGCACAAAGCAGTGCACGCACAATGTGCTAACTCTCTGCCCAAGGCTAAATTGCATTCAATGGGAGATTTCCTTGAGTAAGAACTACAAGATCAGATCCATAAATGCTTATATGTGCTCACAGGCCAACATTTTCAAAAGTGATGAGTGGTTTGGGATGCCTAACACGAGACAACTTAAATGTACCTCCCAATCATTGTTCAAATTTTGGCCATACTAAATATTGAAAACTCAATGGCCAGGTAAGTTTTGAAGAAACCATTTGGTTTTGGAGGAGTGGGTTTTTGTTTGTTTGTTTTTAACTGTAACTACAGTTGAGGAATGTTATCAGGTAGAATAATGGTACCAGAAGTTCTCCTTCTAAACACTTAAGTACATCCAACTTAAGGCCTACTCTTTTGAACAAAATAAGGGAAAGAATGAACTCATGTGCTTAAATGCTTGGCTGAATCTGAGCCTATATGAATGTTTAATGTTCTACTGTGTTACTGTTTTGCAATCTTTGCTCCCACTGACACCAATGAGTCATGTAGCATGTTGATCAAGAAGTGTATTGAGAAATGAATATGTAGGACTAGAAGTATGGAGTTGGTACACAACTCCGGAATTTGTGCCATCCATATTGGAGACTCCATGGTACTTTTTCTATTGATTTGCCCATGAAACTGTAATGTGTACTGGCTAAGTTAAATGTAGCAGATGGGGGGAGGAGGGGAGAATGGCAGTATCAAATGTTTCAGTCCTAATTATAGCTTACGTACTGTTGCCCAAAGCAAGGAGATTTGCAAACATCTAAAGCAAGTGGATAAGAAGAATCACATGAAAGGGAAGTTATGACAGTGTACAACAGACAGTAGCAAGAATAGCTAATTGCTTTAGAGTCTATTTAGTCAAAATAAAACACGAAAAGAGAGATCAGTGTATTAAATAATAGCATTTGATAGAAATACACTGAAAATAGTGGCATAGAACTGGAATCACATACATAGTCTACACAGAGAAGGCTGCAAGTTCTTTTGTTTTATATAAAGACAAGACTTGATTTTATATTTCCTGTCAGAAAGTCATTATTTTGTTAGTTTTCCTTATTACAAATATTAAATTATAGCATGTATATGGTACATGAGAAAGATACCAAATCAAGATTATCTAAGGCCTGTTCTACACTAGGAAATTAGGTCATATACCTATATCCACACTCCTGAGCGACACAGTTAAGCCAATCTTACCCCCAATGTAGATAGTGCTAGGTCAACAGAAGGTGTCCTGTCGACCTAATTACCAACTCTCGGGGATGTAGAGTATGTACACCGATGGGAGAAGTCCTCCCGTTGGTGTAGGTAGCATATTCACTGAAGCACTACAGTTGTGCTGCTGCAATGTTTTAAGTGCCAACAAGCCCTTTGTATTTCACTTTTAATTAAAATAGATCTACTAGCTCTTTGTTATGCAAAACCATAGAACGTGCAATGTATGTGTTCACTGAGTCTATACTATGCAAAAATTAATGGCAGTCAGGTGCCTGTCGTCTATTGAATACAAATTACCTGTGGGTTACTGGCTGTAGGAAAATATTTCTTCCTTTTTTTGTTTCAATTCCTTATTTTCAGCTCCTGTGCTTTGTCTTTCCAATGCATGTATTGAGGACCATTTGAAGAAGTATGTTACCTTCAGCATCCATAGAAGAAAGTCTGGAATGAAAACCCTGTAAACCAAGAGGGAGATAAAATACCAAACAAAACAAATATATATTGAAATATTAATAGCTTCTAAGCTTACTATTTGTTTCTGTTAGTGCCCACAATGTGTTAGGTGCTGTACAAAACACAGGGGTCATTACCTCTGCCACCCCAAAGACTTGTTTAAACAAAACAAAACAAACAACAGAACCAGAAATGAGAGGTAGGGTAAAAGCATACAAGCAAGTAAGATGGGCTGGAAAGTGACTGGCCATGTTTTATGTACACAATAAGTCTATCCCAAATTACCTTGAAAGTTTGTCATTATCAGTTGGCTTATTTCTCAGAGCCAGCTATCCTGATGAATGATTTAAATGTATTCATTTAGAGAAATTACAGTTAAAAAGAATTGGATATAGGTGGGATATTGTTATATTATATAAACATTGAAAGTTTGACCTTGCTGCTTTTTAGTTTTTATTCTGTATGTTTTGACTCATAATCTCGCATTTTCAATCCATTTAATTCAAGTTTAAGAGCCCTCTGTTCATCTATCCCTCTTGCTGTGGGTTTAGATCCAACATTGGGGATAATAATCTTGTTCATATTTTCATTTTGATACAGTATATTGTGAAGTAGCTGGATTCACTAGCAGTGGAGAATGGATTATGATATGAGTAGGTGATGAGCTCATTAGTATACACTGTCACTTTGCAATCTTTGTTTTAACTTCTGGCAGTGCAGCTGGGAGTGCTTCTGTTACTTTCTGTTTAATTTGAGTGATTTCCCATCATTGTAGATGGTCTTGATTTTTTCCAGTGTTTAATCATTTTATCTTCCATCAAAAGTTGTCAATGTATTTTATAAACTGGCATGAATTACTACTTTCATTGGCACAAAAGTGAGAAAGTTAAGGATTATCACTATCTCTATTTTACAAGTGCAGGGCTCTCAAGTGACCTTCAAGATCAAATTGGTTTGCGCAAAACAGGTTTGTGTAAGAGTCAGAACTAGGTTTCCTGCCAAGGGTCATGTACCTTAACTACAAGATCATTCTCTTCACATTCTCACAAGATCACATCATCTCACATTCTCTAGTGGTGGGGTTTTCTAACATCTCCTATTTTCCTAAATATCGCTTTAAACATAAGAATATAAGAATGCACATACTGAGCCAAGACCAGTGGTCCCTCTAGCCCAGTGTCCTGTCTTCCAACAGTGGCCAATGCCAGGTGCTTCAGAGGGAACGAACAAAACAGGCAATTAGCAAGTGTTCTATTCCCTATTGTCTACTCCCAGCTTTTGGCAATCAGAGAATTGAGACACCTAGAACTTGGACTTACATCTCTGAATATCTTGGCTAATAGCCCCTGATGGATCCATCCTCCATGAACTTATCAAATTCTTTTTTTAAACCCCATTATATTTTTGGCCTTCACAAAATCGCTAGCAATGAGTTCCACAGGTTGTCTGTGAATTGTGTGGAGTATTTCCTTTTGTTTTAAACCTGCTCCCTGTTAGTTTCATTGGGTGACCCCTTGTTCTGCTGTTATGTGAAGTTAGTTTCACATAACTCAACTTCACAGGTTATGTTACCTGTAAAATTAGTGTTAATTTCATTGGATGGCCCCTGGTTCTTGTGTTATCTATCCCTTTCCTAATAGTTCATAACATTGTTAGCTTTTTTTACTGCTGCTGCACACTGAGCGGATGTTTTCAGAAAATTATCCACAATGACTCCAATGTCTCTTTCCTGAGTGGTAATGGCTAATTTAGATGCCATCACTTTGTATGTATAGTTAGGGTAATATTTGCCAATGTGCATTACTTTGCGTTTATCAGCACTGAATTTCATCTGCCATGTTGTTGCCCAGTCATCCAGTTTAGTGAGTTTGAAAGTCTCCGGTTTGTTTTGGTGACCTCTGATTCTATTCAGATATTACCTGAAAAGAGTAGGGTATTTTTTAAAATAAGTTTGTAATTATACAATGAAGGGTTTTTAATGAACATATGGGAGCATGAGGGATGTGTGTTCCATTGAATATTCATTATTTGGAATTTGCTATTTCATCTGCGCTATTTTGCATTTAAACCACATGGTAATGCTTCTATTCTTTGACTAGATGACTCAGATTTATAAACAAAACCAGAGCCAGCAATTCAGTGGGTCTTTGATTTGCTTAGGTATAGACAAGAGATGCACGCATATTAAATAAGGCAGCCTAGGAAATGTTAGGACATTCTAAGTCTTCTGTCCTCTTTTGCACAAAAAAGATAACGAATAGTTGGCTATTTACATAAGGCTCTAGATGTAATTATAATTGGGTTCCTTTCTGAGTGAAATAGAAAGATAATATATGCATTTAATGGCAGATTACCTGGTATTATTGTGCAAAGTGGCCATGCGCCACTGAAGATTTAATGGGTCTTAAAGGATATTTCCTGATTTTTATTTTTATTTTTTAAGTCAGAAGAATCTTGCTAGCACACCTAAATCACTAATAGATTTTGAAATAAGGGTAAAATGGGTGCCTAAAATGCATCTACAAAATATGTGCGCGCACCCACTGGATACACAGGTTACTCAGTTTTATGAATACATAGTTCTTGTACGCAATTACTTACAAGTGTGTTGGATGTATGCAGAACAGTTGTGTGCATATTTGTGAATGAAGTTTAGATGCCACATTGAATGTTAAGTGTTGCACTAGTTTCATGAAGCTTGCAAGCTGTGAAGAGTTTCTATTCACCTTAATGGGATACTAATTCTGAAGTCCAGTGAAGGTAACTTTAAATATATATTAACTGTTAACTATTTCATTGCTGATCAAGGATGCACAGGAAATTGGAGGAATGATCTCATTATGAAGATCTGCATTATCTACTCCAAGTAACATTACAAGTAGTTTGGTTTATGGGCTCATCTCTGCTGCCCCACTACACTAACTTAATATCACCTCTCCAAGCACCATAGAGACAGGGTCAATGTAGTTAAGTCAACACAGTGTCAGTGTATTACTTACATTGACAGTTACTCGCCTCCAGGAGCTGTCTCACAATGCCCCACACTGACTGGAGGGGGAAGGAGACTAAAGCCCTGAGGTAAGTGGGGAAATGGGATCCTGGGAGGAAGCACAAGCAGGAGAGCACAAGAGGGGAGGACTCCTATCTCATACTGAGAAAGAGGAATGATCGATGAGTTATCTTAAGTGCCTATACACAAATGCAAGAAGCCTGGGAAACAAGCAGGGAGAACTGGAAGTCCTGGCACAGTCAGGGAACTATGATGCGATTGGAATAACAGAGACTTGGTGGGATAACTCACATGACTGGAGTACTGTCATGGATGGATATAAACTGTTCAGGAAGGACAGGCAGGGCAGAAAAGGTGGGGGAGTTGCGTTGTATGTAAGAGAGGAGTATGACTGCTCAGAGCTCCAGTATGAAACTGCAGAAAAACCTGAGAGTCTCTGGATAAAGTTGAGAAGTGTGAGCAACAAGGGTGATGTCATGGTTGGAGTCTGCTATAGACCACCAGACCAGGGGGATGAGGTGGATGAGGCTCTCTTCTGGCAACTAACAGAAGTTGTTAGATCGCAGGCCCTGGTTCTCATGGGAGACTTTAATCACCCTGATATCTGCTGGGAGAGCAATACAGCGGTGCACAGACAATCCAGGAAGTTTTCGGAAAGTATAGGGGACAATTTCCTGGTGCAAGCGCTGGAGGAACCAACTAGGGGCAGAGCTTTTCTTGACCTGCTGCTCACAAACAGGGAAGAATTAGTAGGAGAAACAAAAGTGGATGGGAACCTGGGAGGCAGTGACCATGAGATGGTCGAGTTCAGGATCCTGACACAAGGAAGAAAGGAGAGCAGCATAATACGGACCCTGGACTTCAGAAAAACAGACTTTGACTCCCTCAGGGAAAAAGATGGGCAGGATCCCCTGGGAGAATAACATGAAGGGAAAAGGGGTCCAGGAGAGCTGTCTGTATTTTAAAGAATCCTTATTGCGGTTGCGGGAACAAACCATCCCAATGTGTAAAAAGAATAGTAAATATGGCAGGCGACCAGCTTGGCTAAACAGTGAAATCCTTGCTGATCTTAAACACAAAAAAAGAAGCTTACAAGAAGTGGAAGATTGGACAAATGACCAGGGAGGAGTATAAAAATATTTCTCAGGCATGCAGGAGTGAAATCAGGAAGGCCAAATCACACTTGGAGTTGCAGGTAGCAAGAGATGTTAAGAGTAACAAGAAGGGTTTCTTCAGGTATGTTAGCAACAAGAAGAAAGTCAAGGAAAGTGTGGGCCCCTTACTGAATGAGGGAGGCAACCTAGTGACAGAGGATGTGGAAAAAGCTAATGTACTCAATGATTTTTTTGCCTCTGTCTTCACGAACAAGGTCAGCTCCTGGACTGCTGCACTGGGCAGCACAGTATGGGGAGAAGGTGACCAGCCCTCTGTGGAGAAAGAAGTGGTTTGGGACTATTTAGAAAAACTGGATGTGCACAAGTCCATGGGGCCGTATGCACTGCATCCGAGGGTGCTAAAGGAGTTGGCGGATGAGATTGCAGAGCCATTAGCCTTATTTTTGAAAACTCATGGCGATTGGGGGAGGTCCCGGATGACTGGGAAAAGGCTAATTTAGTGCCCATCTTTAAAAAAGGGAAGAAGGAGGATCCGGGGAACTACAGGCCAGTCAGCCTCACTTCAGTCCCTGGAAAAATCATGGAGCAGGTCCTCAGGGAATCAATTATGAAACACTTAGAGGAGGGGAAAGTGATCAGGAATAGTCAGCATGGATTCACCAAGGGGAAGTTGTGCCTGACTAATCTAATTGCCTTCTATGATGAGATAATTGGTTCTGTGGATGAGGGGAAAGCAGTGGATGTGTTATTCCTTGACTTTAGCAAAGTTTTTGATACGGTCTCCCACAGTTTTCTTGCCAGCAAGTTAAAGAAGTATGGGCTGGATGAATGGACTGTAAGGTGGATAGAAAGCTGGCTAGATCGTCGGTCTCAACGGGTAGTGATCAATGGCTCCATGTCTAGTTGGCAGCCGGTTTCGAGCGGAATGCCCCAGGAATCGGTCCTGGGGCTGGTTTTGTTTAATGTCTTTATTAATGATTTGGAGGATGGTGTGGACTGCACTCTCAGCAAGTTTGCAGATGACACTAAACTGGGAGGTGTGGTAGATACACTAGAGGGTAGGGATCAGACACAGAGGGACCTAGACAAATTAGAGGATTGGGCCAAAAAAAAACCTGATGAGGTTCAACAAGGGCAAGTGCAGAGTCCTGCACTTAGGACGGAAGAATCCCATGCACAGCTACAGACTAGGGACCGAATGGCTAGGTAGCAGTTCTGCAGAGAAGGACCTAAGGGTCACAGTGGACAAGAAGCTGGATATGAGTCAACAGTGTGCTCTTGTTGCCAAGAAGGCTAACGGCATTTTGGGCTGTATAAGTAGGGGCATTGCCAGCAGATCGAGGAACGTGATCGTTCCCCTTTATTCGACATTGGTGAGGCCTCATCTGGAGTACTGTGTCCAGTTTTGGGCCCCACACTAAAAGAAGGATGTGGAAAAATTGGAAAGAGTCCAGCAGAGGGCAACAAAAATGATTAGGGCTCTGGAGCACATGACTTATGAGGAGAGGCTGAGGGAATGGGATTGTTTAGTCTCCAGAAGAGAAGAATGAGGGGGGATTTGATAGCTGCTTTCAACTACCTGAGTGGGGTTTCAAAAAGGATGGAGCTCCTCTGTTCTCAGTGGTGGCAGATGACAGAACAAGGAGCAATGGTCTCAAGTTGCAGTGGGGGAGGTCTAGGTTGGATATTACAAAACACGATTTCACTAGGAGGGTGGTGAAGCACTGGAATGCGTTACCTAGAGAGGTGGTGGAATCTCCTTCCTTGGAGGTTTTTAAGGCCTGGCTTGACAAAGCCCTGGCTGGGATGATTTAGTTGGGAATTGGTCCTGCTTTGAGCAGGGGGTTGGACTAGATGACCTCCTGAGGTCCCTTCCAACCCTCTTATTCTATGATTTTATGACTGCTCTGGGCACAGTTGTGAACTCTGTTGCCCAGGGTCAGGTGGACAGGAAGCCACCCCCGAGTCCAACCCCATTCCCTTACCCCTCCCCCCCTTTAAACCCCATGAATTTTTGAAATTCCTTTTCCTGACTGGCTGGCTTGGCGAGCACATCTAGCATCTCTCCATTGTTGAGTGTAACTGCCCAGCTGACCATGCCAGCTACACACTGCAGACCATAGGCTTGCGCAGCACATTTCATTAGGGTGTGCACCCAGGGAGCCCCGCCCTAGCCCCACCCTGCCCCTATCCACTCCCTCCTACTTCCCGCCCCCTGACTGCTCCCCTCAAAACCCCCCAAGCCCCCTGCTCCTTGTCCCCTGACTACCCACTCCTGGGACCCCTTCCCCTAACTGCCCATCAGGACCCCACCCCCTATCTAAACCTCCCTGCTCCTTGTCCCCTGACTGCCCCCCAGGACCCTACCCCCTACCTGTCCTCTGACTGCCCCGACCCTTATCCACACCCCCGCCTCCAGACAGACTCCCGGGACTCCCACGCCTATCCAACCACTCCCTGTCCCCTGACAGGACCCCCAGAACTCCCGACCCATACAACCCCCCTGCTCCCTTCCTGCCCCAACCCCTCTCAATACCCCTGCCTCCTGACAAGCCCCCCCCAGAACTCCCAACTCATCCACCCCCCCACCAGTTCCTTGTCCCCTGACCACCCCCTCCGGAGATTCCCCACCCTAACTGTCCCTCCAGCACCCTCCTTGCTCCCTGTCCCCTGACTGCCCTGATGCCTATCCACCCCCTGACAGACCCCAGGACTCCCATGTCCCATCCAATCCCCTCTGATCCCTGACTGCCCCCTCCAGCGACCCCCCACCCCTAACCACCACCACCCAAGATCCCACCCCCTATCCAACCCACCCTGCTCCCTGACTGCTCCAACCCATTATCCACCCCCCCAGCCCCGGACCCCTTCCCATAAGGCTCCTAGCAGCATGTTTTGCTCCGCACAGAGCCAGACACGCTACCTTGTGCATGGGTGACAGGTTTGTAGAAATTTTGGTGGTGCCCAGAATCTGCCCCCCATCTCCACCCCCCACCTGCCTAAGGCTCTGGGAGGGATTTTTGGTGGTGGGGGGGAGGAGGTCTGGGTGCAGGTCCTGGTCTGAAGATTAGGGTGCAGGAGGGGTGCAGGCTCTGGGATGGAGTTTGGGTGGGGGAGGGGGTCTGGGGTGCAGGCTCTGGGCTGGGGCAGGGGGTGGGTGTGCAGGAGATGGTGAGGGGTACAAGCTCTGGGAGGGAGTTTGGAGTGGGGGGATGCAGAGGGAAGGGGAGGGGGTGCACACTCTGGGAGGGAGTTTGGAGATAGGAGGGGGTGCAGGGGTGAGGGCTCTGGCTGAGGATGAGGGGTTCATGATGCAGGAGGGGGTTCAGGGGTGGGGCAGAGGTTTAGGGTGCAGGGAGATGAGGGCTCTGGTTGAGGATGAGGGGTTCACAATGCAGGAGGGAGCTCAGGGCTGGGGCAGAGGATTAGGGTGCAGGGGGATGAGAGGTTCATGTCGCAGGAGGGGGCTCAGGGCTGGGGCAGAGGATTAGGGTATGGGGGGGATAAAGGCTCTGGCTGGGGATGAGGGGTTCATGATGCAGGAGGGAGCTCAGAGCTGGGGCAGAGGATTAGGGTTTTTGTGGGGGATGAGGGCTCTGCCTGGGACTTGGGGGGGCTCAGGGCTGGGGCAGAGGATTAGGGTGTTGGGGGATGAGGGCGGAGGTTGAGGGGTTCACCTTGCAGGAGGGGGCTCAGGGCTGGGGCAGAGGATTAGGGTGCAGGGGATGAGGGGTTCACGATGCACGGTGTGCACGCCTATGCTGCAGAGGTGAGAAGGTATTGAATGTCCTGGGCCCATGGTGAGAAGAGGTTGTGCAGGCTAAGCTTCAATTTAGTTGTAGAAATTTGGACATCTATGAGCAGATTACTTAGTGGATGCAGAAGAAGTGCTAAAACAAGGACCAGCAGTAGGGCCGTGTGAAAGCCCAGGAGCTGTGGCAGGCGCACCATAAGGCAAGGGAGCAGCATACGAACCTGCATGGCATTGGGATGCCAGCAGCAGCTGTGCTCTCTCTGCCTCTCTTGCCCTCTGGAGTGAGACATCAGCTAAAATCATCACCCCCAGTAGGAAATGATGCCAGGATTCAGTTCCATTGCCCTATATGAATATACTCATGCCTCTGAGCGATTCCTCCCCCATTTCACCAACCACCCCCTCTACCCATCAAGGGCCATATTCACCATGGCTGGTACAGTGACTGGTGCTATGCTCTATCAATCCCAAGCAGAAGTGAGAATGTCATGCTTACCACTTTTGGAGATCAAGGGGAGTGAGTTCAGTATCCTAAATTTTCATTTCTGACATGAATACACTGACAATGGTACCTCTGTGTGTTGTATCTGCAGCTGCTGCCTTTGCAGGCTTCAGGGTCTCTCCCTCCACACCTGTGAAATTCCTGAGCCAGATAAGAAGGAGAAAAAAGGATGTGGGATGACAGATCCTGCAGGCCAGTGCTGCATCAGAGAACTGAGATCAGGGCCTGGAGGATCACCCTTGCAGGCAGAATGAAGAAGGAAAGAGTGGAGAGGAGAAAGGCCTTGGAGGAGTCCAAGCAGGAAAAGGAGAGGGAGATGCACCAGGACACAATGGGGCTTCTGAGGCAGCAAAATGAGATGCTGGGGATTCTGGTAGACCTGCAGGTTCAATAATCCTATGCTTGCCTCCCTCTGCAGCCCATAGAGAACTCAATATTGGGACCTCCTTATGCCCCTCCTCAACATTCCACATGGCATCAGGGACTGCTGCACTACACCTACCACCCCACGCTGGGGTTAATAAAGATGATCACAGCTGCACGTACACTAGACTTGTGAAAGCCACAACCTGAAGGTCTGTTCCCTTAGTTTATTAAGTTTTCCTTTTTTTTTTTTTTAAATAATTTCCTAGTTCATGTTATTCAGTACAATTCTATTTTTGGATCAAGATTCATCTTTATTAGTTCACAACGTATGCTGGCTGGTGATGAGCAAGTCCGACACACATCATTTTCCTGTTACTTCATTTTGTCACAGAACACATAACATAATTCACAGACAATATTAGCAGGTGTATTGCCAATTTACATTCCTATATACAGAGCAAATCACTACATGATTGATTCATGCAAAAGAGAAAAGCCAGCTAGAGCACACTACAGCAACACACACACTACTCTAACTCACTATTAAAATGTTCTTTCAAAGCCTCCCTGAGCAATATAGCTCGGAGTTGAGCTCTTTCAATAGCTTTTTTTTTAAATCGGCTGTTCAAATTCAGCAGACAGCTGCTACAGCTCCAACTTTCACCCAGGCAGAAACTTTCCCCACTTTGCTTCCAGATATTATGCAGGACACAGCAGGTAGTTATCAACATTGGGATATTTTTTCCACTGAGGTCCAATCACATAAGTAAACAACACCAGCGACCCTTCAAATGACCAAAGAGACATTCAGCTGTCATTTTGCACCTGGCGAGCCTGTAGCAGAAGTGTTCCTTTGTGCTGAGGTGGCCAGTGTATGGCTTCATGGCCATAGGAGCAAGGGATAGACTGGATCTCCCAGGATCACTATTGGCATTTCAACATTTCCAATGATAATCCACAGGTCGGGAAAGAAAATCTCAATTTGCAGCTTTCTGAACAGTACTGTGTTCTTGAAGATGCACATTCCCTGCCAAGCCCACACTGATGTTGGCAAAACGTCCCCAGTGATCCACCATCGCTTGCATAACCATAGAAAAGTTGATGTACCCTGTGGCAAGGTGATCTGGTGCTAAAATAGGTATATGCATGCCTTTTATTGCCCAACTGCAATTTGGGAAGCCTGGTATTGAAAAAAAACATCCATTATGTCCTTCACACTGGCAATTAATGGCCCTGCATACTTGCATGACAATGGCCCCTACAGTGGATTTCCTGACTCTAAACTGATTCCCAACTGATGTGTAACGATCTGACATTGCTAGTTTCCACAATGTGACCGTCACTTGCTTCTCAACTGTCAGTAAATCTCTTATTTTGGTGGCCTTGCACTGGCGGGCTGTGGTGAGTTTGGCACACCGATCCAGGAAGGTGGCCTTGTGTATCCAAAAGTTCTGCAGCCATTGCTTGTCATTCCAAACCTTTATGACATTGATATCAAACCAGTCGGTGCTTGTTTCTGAGGCTCAGAAAAGGGGGATTCAAAGAGCAGTACAGAGATATGGACAGAGAGGTTTCCTGGTGATCAGGAAAACAAAACATTGTACATCTGTCTTTGAATTTCAAATGGTAATCCACATCAATTTAAGGACAAAGCCTGATTAGGGAATTTATTCAGACACACTATGGATAGTGTAATGCAGATATTATAAAACACAATATTGGATAGTATATGTGATGAAGATTTTTTTTTAATTAAGCACAGGAATTGCCATACTGGATCAGACCCATGGTCCATCTGTCCCTATATCCTGTTTCCAATAGTGGCCATTGGCAGATGCTCCGTAGGAAGGTGAAGCCTCCTAGCAGACAATTATGGAATAATTTACCCCCTGGCAGAAGTTTCTTTTTCACCCCTGATAGTTGGTGGTTGGCCGAATTCCTGAAAACTAGGAGTTAAGGATTCAAGGTCCCCCAGATGTACTCCATGGCATGTTTAACCTAAGCTCTCAGCAAGACGCATGGATTGAAAAAATAGATGCAGGAGAACAGCAAAAGTAAATTCTGTGGTAAATGAAAGGGGCCAGAGGAAGTACATTTAATACACTCTTTATATCCTTTACCACACTTTGAATACTGTCTAATGAACTGTAGACATTTATACAGCTAGTGAAGATCTCCAAACCTTGGAATCCTACAGAACTCTCAGCCACAGTGTTACACAGTGCAACATTAACCTGTGGAACTCATTGTAAGAATATTCTACATCTATATAAAAATAAGACACTTCATTTGTAGCCCTTCAAATCACTCCCATATATCTTCTTAGTTGACGATTCTAGGCTGTTTTTTGTACTATCCCAAACACTCCACAAATATGGAATTGAGTGCTATTACTTATTCTTGTTCCTCCTATTGAGGTGAACATAACTCTAAGTAATGTGTAATGACTCTTGGTTCCAGAACTGACAGGAATTAGCAAGACTTCATGCCTAGCTTGTTTTTTCACAGCTGTTTAGCAAAAGGAAAAATACTCTGACTAGCTCTCACTAAAATAGAATCTGAGTTACTGCTTGACATGCATAAACAGGTTAGCCACAATGTTTTCTTCCATCATCACTTCAGGCAAAAGCACAAATTGTTAGAGTTGGATTCTTCAAACATTCCTGCAAAGATACAAAGTGATTTACTTGTCAAATCTACATCAAAACCCATGTTGCTCTGTGAGGACCAAAAACAGAAAAAGAAAAGGATTTGCCACTTAAATGCATACCATTTGCCTCCTGTGGAGTGTTACTTTCTGATCTTTAAGGGCCCTCTTTCAAATACCAAAATAAATAAATAATAATAATAATAAAAAAAAAAAGGATGGCTCTAAGCTGAATGGAGATTTTCTTGCTTTCATTTATGAACCATGGGCTACATTGTGCCTTAAAGGCAAAGGCCTGATTTTGGGCAGATGAGGAGCCCCACTACTCCAGAAAGGAATTCCTACATCTGAGAATGATATTTAATACCTTGCACTGCCTTTCAGGAGAATGTAGTTTGGCTTAAGCTTCCTTTTATGGAGTAAGCAAGTAGGATGACATGGCCTGCCTCCTCCATGCCTAGGCCTTTTGGAATGACTAGTGTCCACAGGACCCTAGGGATGGACCAGTCCTTGCATTCAGGAGGAAACAGGCCTGTAGTTTTGCCTAGCCCTTTCAGAAGGAGCACACTTTTGTGAATCTGCATTATGAAGCAAAAAATGTGTTTGATTCAGTAAAAAGGGAATGAGACAAGTTTTGCTGGGTTTGATTTGTAAGTGGTCTGCTCAAATTTTGAGGTACCTACTAGCTAAGTCTTGGAATAATAGTGCTCTGGCATAATGAGACGATCATTGCTGCATAAGATAGTGATGAAATTTAGGTTTCTTTCTTATTTAATATAATCAAACTCCTTTGCTCAAGTTAACTTTATGTATCTCCATTGAAACTTGCAATGAGGCAAGTTGCAGGTGATAAGAATGAAGCAGTAGCAATGCACCCACTTACATCACCAGGAAATTTGGCTCAGTTTCATTATCTCATTGTGGCCCTATTTGTTTCATTACTATGATTTCATACTATGGCATATTTAACCTTTAACTACATGAGTTTGAATAATCTGTGATGTTAGAAATGAACTTTCATAACATTTTTATGGCATTTTAGTCTTAATGAGACATAAAATGAGTTGCATGTCTGTGACATTAACAACAGCCCAAGGGCAAGGGGCATCTTGCTATCTGGTCATGAATTTCAGCAGACTTCACCAGTTCTAGTGTATCCTAATTCTTTAATGTCATGAAATGTATGTAACTGCCATGCCAGGTATCAATGAAAAGTTCACAACTCACTAGTTATTAATATTACTATATAATGTAGGTGCAAGCAACTGATGCAAAGTTATGGACATAAACTGAAATTATAATTCTTATAGTGTGTTTTCTAGCCAAGCAGTAATTACCCCTCCTTAGACAGAAGAAGATCATTTCCCTACCTGGGAGTTACTTACAAAGTGTTTAGAAAGACAATGTGAATGTATTTACAAGACAACAAGGGTTGGAGGCAAACCTTATGCTATCATGGTGGGGGAAGGAGATTGACAAATCAAATATCTAATGTTCATTCACTTGCTACAAAGGGGTTGGAAACTAAATCATTTTCATTTTAGCAGTCAACCCCAACAGGGGAAGCAGCAACAGGACACTTCCCTTAAGACAAACTCCATGTTGCCTATCTCACAGCTGGAAATACACTTGTCTCAGGAGGTATCCTTCAGAAGAATCCATTTAAAAGATCCAGTGGCCTGTAAAAGAGAGCCCAAGAAACCACAACTGACCTATCTTTCACCTAAAACAAAGGTACCAGCCCTTTGACTTTGGAGGATAGATCCTGACCCAGGAGTTCAGTCAGGGATCTGGATAGAAATGTGTGGTGGGGATTTTACCTTTAACCAGATCTAGCTCATTATGTTTTAGTTACTAGAAAGTGTTTTATCTTTATTTCTCTTGTAACCATTTCTGACTTTAATCCTTACACTTGCACTCTCTTAAAATTTCTCTTTAGAATTAAACAAACATTCTTTATTTTTAATCTCAACTAGTTCAGTGAGCTCTTGAACTAAATTGTTTGGTAACTCCAGTTAAACTAACAAACTCTTGGACACTGACTCTTTAAAAGGAAAAACACATTTAACATTCCTCTGATTGTTCCAGGACAGGGTTGGACATTTCAGAACATGCATTTTGGGGAAAGTTGGGATTGGGAAGAGTGTGGAGTCACTTTACCAGTTGTTAACCAAGGCTGGTGGAGACCAGTGGAAGTCTGTGGTATTTCAGGCAGGTCTCAGGATCCAAAAGTGTTGGATCGGCCCAATATATAGAAATAGCATATGCTTGTTGCTGACTGAGGCAGAGAGCAACAGTAGCAAAGATTTAAAGCACGTAAAGATTACAGGGTAAGAGGTGACAACTCTTCACTGGTTTGGATTGTACCCCTAGAATGTAACAATGTCATACAAAGTTTGTCTCAGATGACAAATTATCTTTCATCAAATAGCAGGAATAGAACTGCAGAAACTAGAGAGAAATTTGCGAAAAAAAGAAGTCGTCACTATAAAGACACAGTAGCTTTCTTTTATTTTTTTTTAAAATCTTAAGCCCATTAAAAACTGCACTGAAGTTTCGACAGAAAACAAATGCATCACAGATAAAAGATTAAATCTTTCACAGAATGCAAAGTAGTAAAATGTTGGTTTAAAATATGAAGTGAATCTGCCCCTTCTGAGAAATTCATTTTAAAATATTGTTCCCTTCAATAATTAAGCCAAACATTGGTGTCCCTTTCTCACTGCTACTAAAAAACTTGTACAGTAGTTCATATAGTCTATTAGTTAAACAGTTTTGCTCTAGTTGAGTTTTCTCCATTTTCCACCATATATTAGACTCATTAAGTCCTAGATTTCTAAAGTGCTGTGTCTGTTTGCTACTAATACTTGTAACAGAACCTCCGTTCACATATTTCTTGTACTTTTTTTTAAATCTATATCTTTATCACAAATGCATTTAAGCTATACGATGAAAATATGAATCTAGAAATCCAGAGTGAATGATAATTTCCTTTATCCATTATTCATAAGACATTTCCTCTTCTGTGTGGAGCTTCAACAGTGCTTAAATTTGGCTTCACATTTCAAATAGCATATAAACCAATGGTGCATAGCGAGAAGAAAGTAATGGGCCAGTGTTAATTGCTGGCAAGCATTTGCAATAGATCTGGGATAACACAAATTTTAAAACAGTTAAAAAGTGACAAGGAAGGTTTGTTTAGTTCATTTTTAAGCTTTGAGCTTAATGTTCTCCAAAAATATCTATCCTTACTGTGATTGATTAGCTGTATTTTTATTAAAGATTATTATGTTAGTAATTGGTATTTATCTAATTACATTGTTAAATTGAAAGTGAATTTAATTTCTGATTTTAATTAACTTTACCTACTTACTACATCAAATCCCAGCATTTAACAACTCACTAATTAAAAGATATAGCCAACATGATCCCAGGAATTGTCATTTTCAGTTAAGATGTTTCACTATTTGTTTCCAAAGAGGGCGAAATGCAGAGGTTCATACTCGGGCAAGCTCCCAAAGGATTTTCATTAGTTTGCCTGAGATAGGACCAAAGGACTTGGCCCATCTAGTGTTTCTCTCAAGGTTTTAATTTAAGTCCATCATCTGGTTGTGGAGAAAGAAAAAGGTAGCATTTTTCCCCCACCCGCCTGCCCAATAATTAGGGAAGTAGTAATTGTTTAAAAGGTCATACACCATTTTGGTCTTCAGCTTCATCAGATCTCACAAGAAATAAAAGTCTTAGCAAAGTCAATACTTGATTAAGAGCTATCTGAGAAAAAAAAAATCAGTGTTCTGTAGAAAATAGTAAGAGTGATCACTTCATGAGACTTCTCTACAAATCCAAATGGAATGACTGGCCTAGCACAAGGATACAGTAGTCCATAGTTGGGAGAGGAGACAGGTTTCAGATGCAACCTCAAACCAAGCTCCTGACCACTTTGAGACAAAGTTGCCATGGCACTTTTCACACGAGCATAGGAGTTGACAAGATCTAGTGTCCTAGCAAGAATCTAGTAGGATAGTCACATTCTGCCCTCCTTAAAAAAAAAAAACAAAAAAAAAAAAACAAAAAAAACCAGTTCCATTTGAATAGGGTGCTTATTAATTATGTTCTGTAGAAATCACCCAGATGGGGCTAAAAGAACTGTTTTATAAACTCTTAGAACACAAGCATTGTACAATCAGAAGGTATCCTATATTGTTAGTTTTGACAGTCAAGTTATTTTGGAGGAGCTGTTGCAAACAGCTTGAGAGTTTGCTCTCTTCCTTTGATTTCAAATAGCCAATTACTGGAGCAGAATTGCTCCCTTTATACTGGGTTTAGGAGCAGAGATTCCTGAGAGAAGGGATTACTTGCATTCTCTTTGTGCCCACCTCTGTTCAAGGACTGGTGTGTAGAAAAAAAAAGCTCCTAGAAGAGCTGAGATGAGGACCCCATTGTGCTGGGCATTGTACAACCAAAGGCACATCATAAAACAATCCCTGCCCCAAAGACAAAACACATAGGCAAAAGGATGCTTCCCTCCAACCAACCTGTATGACCTCTGTCTATTTGGATCAAGTCCTGGCCAGCTTGGTATGATGAAGATCTCTATCTTGGACTGGGACCAAGAAAGCTGAGATAGTGCAGCGCCCAGGTCTGATGAAAATATTACTTAGAACTGTGTGACAACATTATATCAATGGCTCTGCTGGCCAGAATATCTTACTGTCCCCGTGTGAACCACTGATGTTCACAACCTGACCCAACCAAAGTCTACCTGTGCTGTTTTAAGCCAAGTTCCCCACTTCTAAAGGTTTGACTTTTATTAGTAACTCAAACATATCTAGTCTCAGACAAAACTAAGCTGATATCTCTAACTTTTTCTCTCTCCTAAAGCTCCTTCAAAACCTTGCCAACTCTACCAGTTCCCTCTGACCAGAGGGTCATCTCCCCCCACACACACACACTTCTATATCCTAGTGAATTTCACAAACCACACCTGCCATAGCAAGTCAGCAGAACTTGGCAGCTTTAGGCAGGGTTCTAACTCATCTCAATAATATGGGTCACCAGAAGAGGACCACATACTTTGAGTTGTAGAGCAATGCTACTCGGTTATATAACCCTCCTCCCCACTCCTATCACCATGTTCCCACTACGAAAGAGAGACTAGAACCCAGCTCAACTTTCCCCAACACTCATTTAGTTCCCAAAGACTCCATTTAGGATTAGAGAAGAAAGAAAGAAACTATTCAAGAGTAATTCTTTGTACCCCTGCCAGGGTCTCAGTCACGTCAGCAGAAACTTGGTCAAGTGTATCAGACTGTCAGTTGATCTAAAGCAATAAGCATGGACAATTGGCCTTTTTCCATTGTTATGAGAACAGTCAGCAAGAATTGTGTCATACCATCTCCATACCATAATCAAGCCTGAAACATTTATTAGCATTAACTATAAGAACTATGGATATTCTAGTTTTCCATACACATATCCAATCTCTTTTGGAGTTTTGCTCAGTTGTGGCCTCAGCGATATCCTGTAGGAATGAATTCCACTGTCAAGTTACATGTGAAAAATTAGTCTTATCAGTTTTAAATATGTCAGTGGAATTTCACTGGATGTCCCCTTGTTCTTGTGTTTTGAGAGAACAGAAGCTCCCCATTTACCTTCTCTACTGCATTAATGATTTTATACATTTATCAAGTCCCCCATTTTTGTCTATTTTCCAAAGGTAAATAATGCCAATATTTTCCATTCTTCAAGAGAGTTTTTCCATGCTCCTAATCATTATATTCATCCTTCTTTGACTGGATCTATTCTACAATATCCTTAGTGAGATTGGGTGAGTAACACTGAACATAGTATTCTCAATGAGTGCACACCATCAAATTATAGAGTGACATAATGTTGTGTGTTACTCTTATTATGCAGCCTAATATTTGATTTTCTTTGTTTTGCTGCAGCTGCATATGAAGTCTTCTTTAAGTTTTCCACAATGACACCTTTTAGTTAATTAAGAATCCTGTAAGGTGTATATACAGTTTAAATTTTTTCACCTCTAGTATGCACTACTTTGCCTTTACAAAACTGAACTTCATACACTTAGTTCAGTTAAATTCCTCTGAACTTGTTTATAACCTACATAACTCATCTGCAGACTTTGATACTTCACTGCTCACCCCTCTTTCCAAATTGATTAAACACCAGAACTAATGTAGAACATTGAGGCCCAGCATTGTTAACCGTTTGCTATGACAGAAGTTACTATTTAGTCATACTCTTAAGTAGCTCTTGCTCCATGACAAGACTTGGCAATTCATACCACCTTATCAGAAGCCCAGAAAGGGAAGGTTAGCAACAAGACAGACAAGATTGCCCAAAATCAAAAGATGCTCCCTGAAGCATGGGCCTAGTGCCATTAATACATTAGTGTCATCCTAAAAAAAACACTTCATCTACTTGCAGAAGTGAACCATCACAGTTGCTGCATTTTAAAAGTATTGAGTGCCCTGGGTCTATCTTACTGGTAAAAGCCCAAATCTTCCCCAGCATCTCAAACTTGGTGAGTATAGCTGGCTAAAAAAGTCAACATGCAGCTTTTCCTCTCCTCATGTCATTCTGTCCCTAGTGATGCCAGGAGTCCTAGGAGAATCCAAAGGAACTTATCCACAAAAAGTTTGAAGCTGGAAATATTAATCTGTTTCCAGGTAATGACAATCCATAGCCACTAAATTGTCCACCACCTGCCAGCATTGTTAGACTTTGTAGATGCTTGTGTGAAGGACCCTGAAGTCAGCTATGGTAACAGACCTGGACATCCCCAGTACTTGACTGAATTCTTATCCAGTCAACTGATCTAAGGAATCTGGCGTGCAGTAGAATAGCCTGTACACCACCAGTCTCACCAATTTCTACCCATGATGAGACTCAAAGCAAGATGGACACACAGGAATCCATTTTTGGACATGGATACTTTTTATATATTGCATCAGAAAATACAGCTACATAACCTTTCCCAGCTCACAAGAATGACCATGACTCAGACCAATGGTCCATCTAGCTCAGTATCCTGTCTTTCGACAGTGTCCAATGTGAGATGCTTCAGAGGGAAGAACAGAACAGGGCAATTATTGCACGATCCACTCCATCTTCCACTACCAGCTTCTGGCAGTTAGAGGCTTGGGAACATGCAGGGCATGGCATTGCATGCTTGATCATCTTAGCTAATAGCCACTTATGAATCTAACCTGTATGAATTTATCTAATTATTTTCTGAACCGCATTATATCTTTGGCCTTCACAAGATTCCCTGGCAATGAGTTCCACAGATTGCTTGTACATTGTGTGAAGAAGTACTTCCTTATGTTTAAGCCTGCTGCCTATTAATTTCATTGGGTGACCCTGGTTCTTGGGTTATGTGAAGGAATAAGTAACATTTCCTTATTCACTTTCTCCACATCATTCACAATTTAATAGACCTCTACCACATCCCCCCTTCTTTGTCTCTTTTCCAAGCTGAAGCATGCCAGTCTTTCTGATCTCTCCTTATACAGAAGCTGTTCCATACCCTCATTTTTGTTCTCTTTCTCTGTATCTTTTCCAATTCTAATATATATATATATTTTTAAATTGGATGCCTAGAACCACACAGAGTAGCTAAGGTGTGGGCATACTATGGATTTATATAGTGGAATTACAATATGTTGGGTCTTATCTATCCCTTTCCCACTGTTTCCTAACATTGTTAAGTTTTGTTGTTGCTGCTGCTGCTGCACATTGAGCAGATGTTTTCAGAGAACTATCCACAATGACTCCAAGATCTCTTTCTTGAGTGTTAACAGCTAATTTAGAACCCATCAATGTGTGTGAATAATTGGGATTATATTTTCCAGTGTGCATTACTTTGCATTTATCAACAGTGAATTTCATCTGCCATTTTCTTGCCCATTCACCCTGCTTTGTGAGATCCCTTTGTAATTCTTCACAGTCATCTTTGGACTTAACTATCTTGAGTAATTTTGTATCATCTGCAAATTTTGCCACCTTAATGTTTATCTTACCCCTTTTTCCAGAAAATGTATGAATATGTTGAACAGCACTGATCCCAGTACAAATTCTTTGGGGACACCACAATGTACGTCTCTCCATTCTGAAAACTGACCATTTCTTTCTACCCTTTGTCTTCTGTCTTTTAATCAGTTAGTGATCCATGAGAGGATCTTCCCTCTTATCCCATGGCTGCTTACTTTGCTTAATAGCCTTTGGTGATGTATCTTATCAAAGGCTTTCTAAAAGTCCAAGTACACTATATCCTTTGGATCACCCTTGTCCACATGTTTGTTGACTCCTACAAAGATTTCTAATGGATTGGTGAGGTATGTTTTCCCTTGACAAAAGCCATGACTCTTCCCCAATATATCATATTAATCTATGTGTCTGATAATTCTGTTCTTTACTATAGTTTCAATCAATTTGTCTGGTACTGAAGTTAGTTTTACCAGCCTGTAAGTGTCATGATTGCCTCTGTAACTTTCTTTAAAAATTGGCATCACATTAGCTATCCTCCAATCATCTGGTACAGAAACTGATTTAAGTGATAGGTTGCTTACCACATTTAGTAGTTCTGCAATTTCATATTTGAGTTCATTCAGATCTCTTAGGTGAATACCATCTGGTCCTGGGTGACTTACTGATATTTAATGTATTAATTTGTTCTAAAACCTCCTCTATTGACACCTCAATCTGGGACAGTTCCTCTGATTTTTCACCTAAGCTCAGGTGTGGGAATCTTCCTCACATCCTCTGCAGTGAAGACCAATGCAAGTAATTCATTTAATTTCTCCACAATGGCCTTGTATTCCTTGAGTGCTCCTTTAGCACCTTGATCCCTCTGACCAGTGCCCCCACTGATTGTTTGGCAGACTTCCTGCTTCTGATGTACTTAAGTTTTGGCTATTTTTTTTTGTGTGTGTCTTTTGCTGGTTGCTCTTCAAATTCTTTTTTGGCCAGCCTAATTATACTTGACTTGAAGAGTTTATCCTCCTTTCTATTTTCCTCTGTAGAATTTGATTTCCATTTTTTAAAGAATGCCTTTTTGCCTCTAAACACTTCTTTAACTCAGTTGTATAGCTATGGTCACACTTTTTCAGTCCTCTTACTAGGTGTTTTAATTTGTGGTATTGTAATACGGTCTTTGGTAGGCCAAGGGCCCCAGATGTTAGAATCCCCCCCAGGGCCCCAGGCGGGTCAGCAGTGTTTGGCCCCTGGGAGGGGCCCTCTGAGCTACCTTCCCTAGGTCACTTGCTACCACTGCTTTCCTCACTCAGCTTCTGGTCCCAGACAAGGAGAAAAGGAAAACTAATCCAAACTGCCAGCTCACACCCAGTCCTGTTCCTTCAGGGAGGCTTCTCCAGCCCCTTTTGGAAGGAGCCTTCAGGGTAGGTCTGCATTCCTCCCCAGCCTCCTCCTTCTGAACTGAGTTGTTCGATTTTTAACCCAGTCCCCAGTTGGAGATTGCTCTGCAGGGTTGGAGGGGTAGAGCTAGCTGGACCCATTATAATCCTTTAACCCCTTCCGTCCCAGTGTGAGGTTTGTATATCCCATTACAGATATATATTGAATTTGAGCCTCTATTATAGTATTTTAAAAAAAGTTTCCATGTAGTTTGCAAGCATTTCAGTTTTGTGATTGAACCCTTCAATTTCCATTTAACTAGCCTCCTCGTGTTTGTGTAGTTCTCCTTTCTGAAGTTAAATGCTACTGTCATAGGCTTCTTTGGTATTTTCCCTCCCACAGGGATGTTAATTTTAATTATATTATGGCCACTATTACTGAGGCATTTAACTATATTCTCCTCTTAGACCAGATCCTGTGTGCCATTTAGGATTAAATCATGAATTGCCTCTCCCCTTGTGGGTTCCAGGACTACCTGCTCCAAGAAGTAGTCATTAATGGTGTCTAGAAAAGTTCTCAGCATCCCATCCTGAGGTGACAAGTACCCAGTCAATAGGAGGATAGTTGAAATCCTTCATTATTATTGAGCTTTTTTATTCTTATAGCCTCTCTAATCTCCCAGATCATTTCACAATCACCACCAAAAACATCCTGGTCAGGTGTGTGGTAATATATTCCTATTACTATACTCTTATTCAAACATGGAATTTCTATCCATAGAGATTTATGGTGGAGTTTGATTCATTTAAGATTTTTACCATCTTTGACTGTATGCTTTCTTTCACATACACCTCTACCCCGATATAATGTGACCCGCTATAAAACGAATTCGGATATAACACGGTAAAGCTGTGCTCCGGGGAGGGACGGGGCTGTGCACTTCAGCGGATCAAAGCAAGTTCAATAAATCTTAGTGTTATAGGTGAAACTGTGTTGTTTTTGGCTCCTGAGGACAGCATTATATCGGGGTAGAGGTGTATAGTGCCACTCCCCCATCAGGACAACCTACTGTGTCACTCCTATATATTTTGTACCCTGGTATTACCATGTCCCATTGATTATCATCATTCCATCTAGGTCCTTCAATGCCTATTATATCAGAATCTACATTTAATGCTATGCTTAATCAAGTACCCATCTGAAGAGGACAGGGATAACATGCAGCTAGGTCTTTTCTACAAGCTAAGTGAAGGGTCTCATTTATGATCAGATTACAGATGTCTAGCTATCAGCTATTGACACTACACTTAATTTCACAAACTGAATGGGGCTCTGACAGCTTATGTCACCATCAGACAAGGTGTATTGGACTGATAAGTGTCCCACACCTACTCTCTCAAATAATTCCTGCCACTTGCCTTCTCCATGCCTTTTCTGACATGAGTCTGTAGGGACAGTAAACTCAAGTCCCTGAAACCCATTCTTTCCATTTGTTCTTACCTCAGCCTACATGTGCCTTTTATACCTCACAATTAAGTTTTACCATGTTCTTAAAAATAAGCTAACATTTACTTAGTATATATTAATCTATTAAGTCTAAATTAAATGCATTGTTAAGTGTATTCAGAACACTTCATTTAGAGTGTTAGCCTTTTAACAAAGGAGCTTTTAGTTCCATGCTGAATTTAATGTCTACACCTAATTATCACAAGTAATTGCATATGCCAGAAAAATTGTGCAAATTTTTTCCATTGTTAAAAGGAGCATATGGATATAGATCTATTTGTTGATAATGATTTATTGCAGGTCACACTTTCAAACTGAATGAACCAGGAGAAAGAATCTAAATAAGAAAAAACATAGTTGCTGATTCAAATCTCATACAGTCTGTTACAAACATTAGCTTTACGTGCCTAAATAACAAGAATTTCCAAATTAGACTGTGTCTGACTTGCAAGTTAATTCAGTTTTAAAAGTCATTGTAATCTGTGCTTTGCATATATTTGTATTAATTTAAAATTAAAATTATACACTAGGTTTTCAGCATTCTGTAATCCTTGCCATTTTTGCTGATCAGCAGCAACAACTATCATCTTTGATCATTCAACTATGCAATGCCTGCTGTCAGATGCACCTGTTTTCTTCCTCTGCAAAAAAAAAAAAAAAAAAAAAAATGAAGATTCACACAATTGCACATGAAAAATGAGGAGCCAGAAGGTGGTACTATAGAGCATTTTGAGTATAGCAGAACCTAAAAGCCTTGCAAGGAGGATTTAATAGTTGTAAAACCAGCTACTAAATATGGGTAATAAACATTGATCCTGTTAGAAGATGCTGTCAGTGTCCTCAGACCAGTCATCCTCTTTCATTCAGTTTTTACACATTTTTAAAATATTGTCATAACACTAATCCATTTCCTAACAAATCAACAGTAATGTGGTCAGCTTTCAGTGAGAAAGAAAGCAAAGTCCTACAGAAACTGAAAATAAATATTGTCAAGGGGAAAAGCTATTGGCCTGCTGGAATCTAAGAAGTGTTTGAGGTGGTGGAGGACTGCAGGAGAGAAAATGAGTGGAATACAGGATTACTAAAATTAATACGAATTAGCTTACATACCATTTGCAAAGTGAAGCTTCAAACCAAATCTTAAATAGGTTACTTGCCACAATTTAGGCTTCTGTGCTAAACGTGCATGCTCGTCAGGCAACCATGATTCGGTAATGCCCATGCCAGATCTGGTGGTCCATCTAGTCTAGAACCCTGTCTGACAGTGAATGGTATTCAATGCTGCAGAGAAATGTGCAAGAATCCCTATGAGGCAGGTCTTCATTAGACAATTAGATCATATTAGACTTAATCTTGAAGAGTTAATACATATTATGTTAAACATAACTTAGCTGTTAGCATAGACAGGAAAAAGTGTTTATCATCATGCCAACCAGTAGTGGGTAAATCCTACTGGAAAATTAACCCATCCATAGGGGAAGTTTCTCCCCAGCCTTAAGTTAGAGTTTGGTTTATGCTTTGATGCATGATGGCTTATTTCCCTTCTAGAAAAGATCTTATCTAATTTAGCATTCTCATTAGTCATATCAACATTTATCTCAATGGTAGCTTGTGGCAATAGATGCCATCACTTAATTAATTGTGCATCTCAGTTTTATTGGATCTACCTTACTAACTGTATTATGAGAAAACAAATAAAAGTACCTAACATTCTCTATTAAGAAAATATTCACTACACAATAGCTCTTATATCTTCACGCTAAATGTTCCCCATCTCTTCAAGCTTCTCATGTGGAATTCAGCTGCTGTCATTGTTTCAGGGTAACTACACCTGTATTCCTCCTCTGTGATCCCTCCAGACCACCCACACATTTTTGGCTCCTATTTGTCACCTTTCTTGGGTGGAGGCCCGTGTCCCTCTCTTTCCTAATCAGGGGTTTTAAGGCTGCACAACTCTCTGCATTACACTGTGATATCCCCAGCAAGCCTGTCTGCCTAAAGGCCAGCATCTTTGCTTTGCTTTCTCTCCAAGGACTATGAATAGCATATTGACAGCAATTACAAGTTACCACATAGCTAAACTAAGCACACAGATTCTTCAGGTAAAAGCCTTACAGAGAAAACATAATAAAAATAATAAACAGCTTTAAGAACACACACTAACATATCAAGTCACCCATCAGTCTTGTGTGGCCCAAAGTCCTTCCAGTCCTTCTGCAAATGCTTTGGACAAAAGGTCCTGCCTGTGTGCTGGATCGGTTCAAGCCTACCCTTCATACCAAAAGCCCTTTCTTACTCTTCTAGTGTCTAAAAAAAATCCAGCTTGAACCAGTATATGGAAACCACTCCATGGGGCAGTACCTCTCTAGAATTGTTTACGCTCAGTGACTGCCTTGATTCCCACCCTCCCCCCCCACACACACACACAGTTTTTAGTTCCTGAAGGAGCTGCGGTACTCTCCCCAGGAGCAAAACCACCTGGAGTTGAGCGATTAAAAAGAAAATCATCATATAAAATCAGTTTCTAGCCCTCATGGTTGTGGAGAAAAGCTTGAAAATTTAATTGTTCAAAAACAAGGTGGCACATTTAAAAAAAATGATATTTCACCGACTTCGCAATTTTGGTGGCCCAGTCATGATTTTGGAATGCTTGGACTTAGCAATATTGTGCTCATGTCATTAAATACTATGTCATAATGCATATGTTCAAAGAGGCTGAAATAAGATTGCCTGTGCAACTTTAAATATAGCAGTTACCAACTTCTGAGTGCTTAACTTTGGAACCTTAGCAATATATTTATATATTTTTGAATCCAATGAACAGGTCAAAATGGATAGCCTAAATGAAATTCCAATATTGTATAAACAGAGTCCGCAGATAGAGAATAGTTAGTATAACATTCCATAAGAGATTACTTAATCTCATTTTCATAATAATATGAGGGTATTCCATGAACTGCAGAATTGTAGAAAAGTTCAAAGGTTAGTCATTAACAAATGATGCTTCTGCATTGTACTGACCCTGTCAGTCAGTTTAATGTGCATGAAAATGAAGAAGTTATACAGAGTAAAGACCTGAGAATCAGCCACATGCAAAAATAGACATTGTTTTGTAAGGATCTATTTAAAAAGTCATTTTACTTGAGTTGAACACTTACAGTTGCACTTCGGTTTGCTTGAACTGAAAATGTGAACAAAAATACTGAACAGAATTGAAACTTGGAAAACTGCCTATAAGAGAAGTTACCCTGGGAAGTTGTGAAGGTTGCCCCTTGCAAGAACAAAAAAAAAAAGTTGTTTTGGATTTTTTTTTAACTTAAGTTAAGGTTCTGTTTTGAAACTTACTCTAGTGAAAGGCAATTATTTCATTTAATTTGACTTACTCACACAGGAGATGTGTTTTTAGTATATAGATTAAGTATCAAATCTCTCCAGCTAATTCTATTGAAGAAAATACAGTGAACATGTCATCACTATTCTCAAGAGGTATTGTTCATAATTGTTGGAGAAAAGAAAGACAGAAGTCAATAAAGTGTCTTTTTTGACAACAGACCAGCTTCTGATACCCTTTCCTTACACTGAATAGTATTTTAATCCGCGAGTAGTCCCATTAAAGTCAATGGAATTATTTATGGAGTAAGGTGCTAGTAAACCAGAGTAAGTATATTAGATTCTGACCCAATATGATCAAAGGGTCTGTCAAAGTGATCATTTTAACATTTCTCTACTGATTGTAACTCTTTATGGCCAAGTTAAGACTAGGGGTGGGAGGGAGAGTTTCTTGATCATGTCTGTAGGCTATGGGCTCTGTAGGAAAGCATGCAATCAGAGTTATCATGGAAAGAATCATCTTAAAGCAAGGTGGGATAATTGTGCTTTTTTTCAGGTTCCTGTGTGTGTGATCCTTCTGAATCCTAAGACAAAGTCGTGTTATGTTGCAGCCTTCCAACAAGAGTATTTATGTTTTATCTAATTTACCTGGGTGTGCTGTGAATGTAACATATATGACTTAAATAGAGCAGTAAGTGGGTTATCATCAGTATTATGTTTTATAGTAAGCCTTATAATGATGATGATGATGTAATAAAAACCAAAGTATTGCATCAAAAATTATTAAAACCGATAGTAAATCAAGTAATAGCTGGTATTTCTAATTACTTAAAGATAATTAGATACTTGCATCTCTACTCTATTCAAGTGTTTGTTTTAATTTATCAGAGGACTTGTCTACAAAACAGTCTCTGCAGTCATTCAAAATATGTGAACATTATGTACCATATGATTAAATGTCTCCATACCTGCCTCCAGTAGTCCAAATTACCATTTTGTCTGCAGTATGTCATATTCTTCTGTACCTGATATGGACTGGTCACAAAGCTTGCACACCAGATGGGTTCATCATAAGAATATTTTATGCCCTCCCAGGTGTGGTGGAGGTTCATTTAAATAAAGTATTTTATACATAGCGCTGCATGGTGGCTAAAGAGTATAATACATTCCATTACAGTAACCTTGTAAAGTGGATTTAGTTCAGTATGCAAGTAAGCAAGTAAAAATGTCAATTATTTTATGCCCTTTACTCAAAGTCACATTTTAAAGCACTTAGGAAATGCACCATTTAGCACCTTCATTTGTGAGTGCAGTTGTTGCAATTTTCTTACACTGGTTAGACATCTAAATGACAATTTACATGCACAAGTACAGGAACCTTAAAGACACCCACATTTGTTCTATTTGAATTAGTGACTCCCTACTAGCTCTGCAACAGTAAACTACATAATGGAACTTTTTTTTTTTTTTAAATAGTATGATGTATTATTTATAAGAGCTTCCAAAGAGGCTGGGCACTACTCAGTTCTATTGCTGCCAAAAGGTGCATGTTGTAGCACTGAATGGGGGGAACAGAACTTTGGACTTTCACTTTAGCCTGCAATGCAGTTAGATGCTGTGGCAGAGCTCTAACCTTGTCCCCGCGGGTCCCTGCACTTCTAGGCGGTATATGCTAGCCTCAGTGGCTCTCTATGACCCTCCACATAGCCCTTCTCTCTCTAAGGCCAGGGTTACAGTCTACTGAGCCCTTTTCATCATAAGCCAGCAAGGAGGTTGGTGAGAACTCCCACAGTCTCTGTTGTCCCTAGGGCTTGTTTTAGAACAGTTTAGCCTCCTGTCCTGACAGGGGCCTGACTTCCCCTCCCAGGAGGTGTTCCTGTAGTGGTGGGTTGGGGGGAACCTGGGCCCGCCCTCTATTCCAGGGTTCCGGCCCAGCGACCCTAATGGTAGCAGCCGTTGGCAGCCAACCTTTCACTGCCAGAGTTGCTACATTTCCCTTGACCACTTCCCCACAGCTCTCCTGCTTTTCCCTTCTTCACCCTTACCTTAGGGCTCCCTTATCAATAACTTGAGGGTGTCTTCATTAACCAGCCCTTCAGCCACACTTGCTCTCCTCTGCCTGACTGGAGTGAGCCCTTTTTATAGTATCAGCAGGGCCTTAATTAGAGTCGGGAGGTCACATTAGCTTAATGCCCTCACCCTCTTTGCAGGTTAATTGGAGTCAGATGTTCTCATTAGCCTGGAACAGCCCCTGCTCTGGTAAGTCAGGGAACAGAAAACTGTTAATCCAGTGGCCAGTATATCTGCCTTCTGCTATACCCAACTGGCCTGGGTCTATCACAATGCCATAAGGCAGCATGCAATATAAGATCATGAATAACAGAATTTTAAATTCCTACAGTCTCCCCATTTGGCAAGTGGGAGATCATTTTCACTTCTTTGCACCATGTTTTGAGATCTATGTATGAAAAGATGCAACAGCTAAGCATTTTTATTAAAATAGATTTGTTAAAGTACATTTTGGAAGTTTGCCTAATTGGGTTGCCAATATTTACAGTAACTTTTCAAAATAAGTTGTTTTGGATAAGTGATATGTCACACTAGAGAGCATGGTTAAGCTATGTTCAACTCCACTGCTGCCTTTGCATTGTTACATTAAGTTTCAACGTAAGGCAAATGAACAAAGAACATTGTTGGTTTTCTTCAGCCAGACTGAATCAGTCAGTCAACCTACTTCTTTTAGCAAAGTACTTTTGAGGAATAATCTCAACTTATTCATAAATTGTACTTCCTGAAACAATATATGCAAGTATTTTATCTCAGCATAAGGTCTCTAAACATTTTCACAAGAGATCTGATGCAAAGACCTTTGTAGTCACTAAGGGTATTTTTAAATAAACTTGGGATCAGGTCCATGTTGGAAATATTTTTTTCTAATTATTATTAAATAAAAAGCAGGGCATATGCATTTTCTTGGTAGGCTATTAAAATGTATCTTCTTTAGAAGACAACTTCATGACACATTTAAATCAAATAACCGATCTGAGTTTTTAAATTCAAAAAGAGATAATTTTAGTGTCAGGAACAGAGGGATGAGTTGAGTATCCTTTCTAGTGCAAAGGTCTACAAACAATGAGGTGGCATACAACATGGGGTTCCATATCTATACAACCCTCCCCCCCTCCCCCCCCCAAAAAAAAGCAAACAAAAAAAACCCACACCTGAACAAAATGTGCAAGTGTGTTTCACATGGAATCTTGCTTTCAGACTGCCTACATGATGATGATGTTTTTTAATTGGGTGATTCACAATGGATAATATGATATGCTTCTTTGTTTTTACAAGATAGAAGTAAGACTGTTTGATCTGTAAAACTGGGATAAAAGTCTCTAAATTAAGAGAGATTGCTGTAGTAGTATAGCGATATTTGGAGAAACAGATGCAATCTATTAACACCATCCATTCCAGAATAGTGATTCTTTTATTCATTGTTTCAGGGTCAATTTTATGGCTGTTACTGAAAGGTAGAAAACACTCCTAGAGCAACGATTTTTAATGGTCAGTAGCTCTCACTTCTCGAGATCATATGTCAAGGTCTTTTTGTTCTGGTCGGATACATTTTCCAGCCAAGCAAACAGAAAGAAATGACATAGTCCTATGCTGGACCACTTCATTCACACTATGCTTCAAGATACACTCTAGTTGAAATTCTTTGTGAATAAACCAAACCATGCAGTCCACTACCAATATATTTGATAGAAGCAATTGTTCAAGCTTTGCACCAAGAGTTCTACCTATATTAAGAATTGATGTGTTCAACTGAACAAAGTAATGCACTTGTCCACTTTCCTGCAACTTTAAAAACAAAGTGTTTTTGGTTTTATAAAATAAAAGGACTTTGAAATTTGCCAAGGTCTATACAAGTTGAACACATTTAATATTTTTTTGTTGAGATATAAAATGGGTTATAAGGTATTAACTNAGTTGAACACATTTAATATTTTTTTGTTGAGATATAAAATGGGTTATAAGGTATTAACTAGACTGGAGTTGCTTAATTTATGCCACCTCTTAAAAAAAGACAAAAGGGAAAAAATCTCTTCCTATGCCACTGTAAAAAGTGACCTTAAGAATTGGATTTCCCCCTGTGCAGATGGCCCACACAAAAATAAGTGGAACCTAAGCTCCCCTTAAAACCTATTTTACAGCTTCTATGGTGACTAGGTCTTGTGCTGACCTTCTACCCAGGGGAAGATTTAATTAAAAGAACATTAACTCTACAAATCTAAGCACTCAAGAGTCTGAAAATGCAAAATTTAAGGTTGCCTATACACAACATTAAAAACGTACCCCCTTGTGAATATGCATTATGATACTGGGTCTGGTACACTCTGGAAGACAGGAGTAACACAGTGTTGTAATAGACCCTGTCATTCCATTGTAATCAGTGGAGTAACAACTCTGATTCAGGCCCAGTGACTTCAGTTGTGTGATAACATATTGTTTCTCAAATGCAACCTAGATTTAAGTTGGATCTGCAAAGCAGGAGACTAAAGATGCTCATCAATCCCCTCCCCCACCCGCACGGCATAGCCCAGGGGTGGGAGAACTTTTTGGCCTGAGGGCCACATTGGGGTTGCAAAACTGGATGGAGGGCCAGGTAGGGAACCGTGCCTCCCCAAACAGCCTGTCATCTGCCCTCTATCCGCCCCTTCCCACTTCCCATCCCTTGACTGCCCCCTCAGAACTCTGGGCCCATCCAACCCTCCCCCCCACTCCTTGCCCCCTAACTGCCCCCTCCCAGGACCTCCCGCCCCTAACTGCCCCCTGGGACTCCACCCCCTATTCAACCTCCTGCTCCCAGTCCTGACTGCCCCGACCCCATCCACACCCCTGCCCCGTGACTGCCCCCTGGGACTCCACCCCTATCAAACACCCCTTTTCCCCCATCCCCTGACCGCCACCCCCGAACTTCCACCCCATTCAACTGCTCCCTGTCCCCTTACTGCCCCCTGGGACCTCCTGTCCCTTATACAACCTCCCGGCTCCGGCCCACTTACCACACTGAGCACAGCATGCAGAGCAGCATGTCTAGCAGCCATGCCGGCCGGAGCCGGACACACTGCCGCTCTGCTCGGCAGGAGCGTGCAGCGATGTAGCTCTGAGGGGGACAGGTGGGGAGGGGCTGGGGGCCAGCCTCCCAGGCTGGGAGGTCAGGGGCCAGGCAGGACGGTCCCGAGGGCTGGATATGGCCTGTGGGGCATAGTTTGCCCATCTCTGGCATAGCCCCTTTCTTCTGGCCAAGTAAGAGGATGGGGCAGAAACTCCATGAAAAGACATTTTCATTGTAAGACTGTTTTCAGATGCACACAACTTCAACTTTTAACAGTTTGGGTTGATGTTTTCCATTGCAGGTGTCTGTCAATGGGGATAACTGCAGAGGCTGGAGTGGGTGCTAGACCAAAGGTGGGCAAACTACGGCCCGCGGGCCACATCCGGCTCACTGGACCAGCCTGCCTGACCCCTGAGCTCCTGGCCAGGGAGGCTAGCCCCCGGCCCCTCCCCTGCTGTTCCCCCCCCCATGCTAGATCATAGAGGGGGAAATGCAGATGTAGTTGCCTCAGACTAGGGCAGTGCCTCCTTTATAATCTTTATCAAATGGTTAGAGGTGTTATCTGGAATACGGGAGATTCAGGTTCAAATCCCTGCTATGCTTGGTGTGGAGAAATTATTTGAACTTGGGTAGCCTACACTTAAGGAGTATCCCCTAACCACTGGGCTAAGAGAGAGACAGGTGCGGATCTGTCCTATTGAAACTGAACCTCCATATATAGTCATTGGAACAGGGACTTGAACTTGAGTCTCCCTCATCCCTGGGGAGTGTCCTAACTGCCAAGCTATAGTCTCATTCTTCCTTGCTTTGGATTAATGACTATAGAGAGTTATTTGATTTCATGTTTGACCCCAAAAATGAAACATTGTTGACTTTTTCAGTGCGTTGAATTTTTTTCCAAATAAATTTGGGTTTTCTTCACCAGAAATGCTAGCTAACCAAAGAGTTATCATGCAAATGAAATATATCCGCTGTGTTGTTAAGGAAGTTTTACCATACACTGTTGAGATGTGATCAATGATGGTCTGACATTCATGGAGTAGTAGTACACTGCACTGTGCATACGATTGCATAAATACAATTACTTTGCCATGATGTTCTTTGACAAGCTGAATGTGATCAGGTAATCAGACTTATGAATCACTGAAAACAAAGGGTTAAAATTGAACTAAAGCAACATTAACTTGTAATTGGATGAGACTAACACCCCAATAGGATACTGGGATGGGTTGCCCTCAGGGTGCCACCTGGAACTGATCCCCCTCACCCAGCAGCCTGGGCTCCCTTTTACACTGTACTGCTGTGACAAGCTGCAAAAGCCCTCTAGAACCTGCACTTTCACCAGCATACATATGGGTAGGGACATACCCACCTGCATGCAGGCAGGCTCTCTGACCAGCCCCTGCATGGGAAGGCTACAGCTAGGGCAACTACCAGCTTTTCAGGCACACACCACCTCTGGAATATAAACCCAAAATTTTACCGTATTGCTCTGCAAAGGGAACTATACAGTGTAAGCTCATAAAATTTGCCTCCTCCCTCAATGTGGAGAGGAATACGCAACAGCCTTTTGCCCTTGAGTTATAATTCCCACACACTGCTTTAGATAGAGCAAACATAAGTTTAACAACTTCAAAAAAAGATAGATTTTAGGTGATGAGTGATAGCAAACAGATCAAAGCAGATGACCTAGCAAATAAACAAAACCACAACCTAAACTTAATATAATAAATTGATGGGATATGAATAGCAGTTTCTGACCGTAAGAGATGTTACAAGCAGACTACAGAATCTTAAGGCGCAAGCTGCACTTGCTTACAGCTTGGAATCCCCAGGTGTTCCATTCACAAGGTAAAAATCCCTTTGGCCTCAGTCCAGCACTTCCCCCATTTCATTCTTTGTTCCTCAGGTGTTTCCAGGAGTCTTGTGTGGGGACTGAAGAACACCAGATGATGTCACTCCCAGCCTTATACAGATTTTGCATATGGCAGGAACCCTTTGTTTCAAAGCTTGGTTCCCAGACCCATCTGTGCAAAAAGCCACTGACATCCCAAGATGGAGTCTAGAGACATGTGGTCTCATCACATGTCCTTGTACAGTCATAACAGCCATTACTCACAGGCTGTTGGAGCATTCACAGGAAGGCTCCCCAGGTGAGAGATAAGCGTCTACTAAGGCCTGTTGTTCTTTCTAATGGCTGAATTGGGCCTTCCAAACCAGCTATCTAGACTGAAAACATCTAGTTGGCGTTACCCAGGTGTAAGTACATTGAAGTACATTGAAATACAGATACAGTCAATATTCATAACTTCAGATACAAAAATTATACATGCATACAAATATGAATTGCTGAAGATCCTAGCTTTTCCAATGACATGCCACATGACTTATCTTGCATAAAATACATTGTGATACAGCACCCCATATTCTTTGGGGATTGTCATAATCCTATAGTATCACTGCAAAGAATATGCAGTGTAGTGCCACATATGCATTCTACATAGTAAGGTGGTTTAGGCATTCAGATGTTCCCCCTAAGAAAGAAAGCAGTAGCAATTTAAAATTAGGCTATGCCAGGGTATGCTTTATTACACCATTACTACATTTCTCAAGGTGTTGTGAGGCTGATTGCTTTCAATCACCTGAGGCATGTATTAGTGGAATAAAAAAAAACCCTGGAGTATCTTAATGTTACTATATTAAATTTCTATTACTGTTTTAAAACTAGGCTTTTTAAAATAGCTCTTTTTAAACACATCTTTCTGCAGAGATTAGTTCTTAGTGAAAGGCTAAAAGCGGACAAAAAAGTTAACATTTTTCCAATCTACAATCGTACTGTTTTCTCTCTACTTTTTCTGCTGATTTGTAATCTCTCATGTTTCTCTCCCCTCTTTCCTTTCTGTCATTGTTTGCCCTTCCCACCATGTTATTCCAATTTCCTTCCACCCACTTGTCCATACCATTTCTTCCGCAGAATAGACTTTTAAAATGCTATTTTGTCTCCATTCAGAGACTCTTCTGCTGTCTTCATCAGCACTCTGCAGACTCTTGGCCACTGTTAAAGACTTTGATTAATTTCTATTTGCATTTCTGGTGATATTTTAACAGTTGTTAGAACAATGTGACATTCCCAATCTTAGAGCTGTTGAGTTAAACCACAGAGAAATCCGAGGATAAGAGCAGGATCTACAGTATGAATTAATTGCAGTGAGTGAGAAGAATAAGATATTGGCACTAGTATACAAGTATCTCTTATTAGGGATACTTGTATACTAGTGCCAATATCAGTGCAGCTATCCGAAGTGGGTCCAGCCAGTCTATAGGACTATTTTGAGTGAATTAAGAAAAACAAGGTGTAAAACTTCCTTGGAATATACTTTCCTGAGAACACATTGCAAACAATATGGTTAACCCCCAACTAAGCATAAGCAAGCTCTAGTACAAAAGATTATAAACAAGTATCAAAATGTAAAACATCAAAAAGAGGCTGCAAAAAAGGCAATGGAAGTCAACAGTTTCCATGGCTTTTAGTAACGTTTCTGTACCATTGTCATCTGTGACAGATTGGGAAATTTGTGTGAAATATTAATTCTAGTTGATTTTATGAAATTGTTGGATTGTTGAATGTCTCCGTGTATACTGAATAAGCCATTTGCTACCAGGGCTAGTGTCAGTATCTCCTGGACCAACAACAATTGAGTCATTATCCCAAGTCACCTGCTTTTGGAATGGCAGCCGTTTGGCAGAATGGGGGGGCTGCGGCCTAGGGAAAACCACTTCTACCTAGGTTGCCTGCTGGAGGTATTGGAGCGATGGAAAATCCTGAACAAAAAACAGAACCAAAAAAAAAAAAAAAAAGGAGACCCAGAATTCTGTGAGTAAGAGACTCTTTAACCTTCATTCTCAAGAGAACAAGAAACTGGCACTTGCCCAGACCAAGGGGACCTTAGGAACACAATGCGTGAGTCCAATGCACGAGTCCACACAAGGGATCTCAGACAGGACTGCAATAGCGTCCTAGACCCTGACAAAGCTCCCTAGAGCTTGCCCCATGGGCAAGTACTTTCTAAGTCATTTATCAGAGCATGAGAACCAAGGCTAGGAGAGCTAGTCAGAAACTGACTATTGTGAAGATATTCATGCTAATGGTGCCCCCACCCAGCCAGCCAGGCACTTTAAATGACACAAAAGGCAACAACCTGACCTCAGTTTATCTATATAATTCAGGAGACTTTATCCCCCAGTGAACAAAACATGTGCCTTTAAACAGACTTAAACTAGGAAGGAGGAGCAAATATTTCACTGTACATAAGTCTTCCAACTATATGCAGAAGAAAGCCTACAAGAAAGGAAGTTCCCATAAAAGGATAAACAAGAGGGGCTTACAGTGGAAGAGACCACAGAATTCCCTGTTCCAACTGCCAACATTACTTTGGCTATAACCTGTATTTCCTCACTAGGGCAATATTGTCTCAGTAGCCTTTCCAAGTCCACATCACAGTGGAACCTCAGAGTTCCGAACACCTTGGGAATGGAAATTGTTCATAACTGAAATGTTCATAACTGAACAAAATGTTATGGTTGTTCTTTCAAAAATTTACAACTGAACATTGACTTAAGACAGCTTTGAAACTTTACTATGCAGAAGGAAAAAAGGGAAAGCAACATTTTAAATAGTTTACATTTAACACAGTACTGTACTTGCTGCTTTTTGGGGAGGAGGTGAGGCGGGGTCGTCTCTGCTGCTGCCTGATTGTGCATTTCTGGTTCCAAACATGGTTGGCTGATCAGTTCATAACTCTGGTGTTCATATAATATACCTCCTTATTGATCTTTGCCTAAAGGCTTGAATAGCTGCTTAAATTAGTTGTATTGTCACAAAGAAGTCATGGTCTTCATTAAATACTGCTCAACGGTACATACACAACAAAAAGATGGAGGTTGATCAGGTCAAGAATAAAGATCCACTGTGCACAGCCATGAAGTTAGTCTTCCAGTTGCATAGCTGTGACAAGGGAAAAACACCTAGCAGCAAGGGATATTTTGTGTATTTGAGAACTCCATGTTTAAGGCTCCATACATAGCCTACTAGCTGACCCTCTAACATAATCATTGAGGTCAGTCTTGGGATTAACATCAATAGAGGAAATGCTTGCTGCAAGTTCCTGGGGCAGCACAGCTGCAGAGCCCGGCCTGACCCAGTGCTCTGTGCTGCGCAGTGTGGCTGTAGCGCCGCCAGCCACCGGTGCTCCAAGCAGCACGGTAAGGAGGCAGGGAGCAGGTGGAGTTAGAGGGCAGGGGAGTTCAGGGGGAGTGGTCAGGGGGTGGATAGGGTTTGGGGCGGTCAGAGGGCAGGGAACAGGGGGGTTGAATAGGGGCATGGGTCCTGGGGGGGCAGTCAGGAAGGAGGGGTGGTTGGATGGGGTGGCAGAGGGCAGTCAGAGGCAGCGGTTCTGGGGGTGGTCAGGGGACTGAGGGAGGGGGGGGGATGGGGCAGAGGTCCCGGGGAGGCCATCAGGGGACGAGGAGTGTGAGGGGGGAGGGAGGGAGGGAGCAGGCCACGCACTCCTCCCCTAACCAGCCCTCCATACAATTTCCAATACCCGATGCGGCCCTCAGGCCAAAAAGTTTGCCCACCCCTGATCTAATGTCATCCCAAGGGAAACTGAACCCACTATGCAATGATAAATGGTGGATGCTGCAGTTTAATTCCTGCAGACAGACCAGGGACCAGTGTAAGCAGAGGGAGCACTGAAGCCTTCCAACAGTCCTTCAGACAGGGGTGGATGATTTATTCTGATTGGGGTCAGCATTATGGTTGTAGTGGATTGAGGTGGGATTCAGCTCCCAGAACCCATTTATCTTGTGGACTCTCTGGGTGGCCAGACTGACCAGCTCCAGGCCTCATCCCTCTATAGATCACTGGTTGTTTAACTGTAATTGGATTTGCCCTTCCAGGAACTCCTCCAGTAACAGCTAGGCTTGGGGAACCATCTTCTCTTTGCCCCCTCGCCATGAAGGTCCTACAACATTTAGCAGCTCTGCTGAAAAGCTCAGGCAACCTCAGGTGAGTGGTTAACAAGCCCAATTCTGCCCTCAGATACACCTCCCATTTAAGTCCTCATGTGCATGCATAACTGATGCAGGATTGGGTCCTTCAGCCAAAGCTTTCAAGAGCAAGGCCACACAAAGCTTTCTGGGGAGCTGGGTCAAAATCTGAAACTGGGACACTGCCCACACACACTTCCAAAAAAGTTACTACTGAGGGGAGGCCTGATGGGTGGGGGAGTTGGAGAGTGAGCCCACACCCTGCAGTGGTGGCTCCTGTCCCGCAGGGCTGGGCCCAACTCCCCATTCCAGGCATTGCGACCCAGCATGCAGGGTCACAGAGTCACTCAGGTTTGACCCATCTGCCCTCTTCTCATGAGAGGGAGGCCAAATTTCAGTGAGTAGCATTGCAACCCTGTGTGCCGGATCACACCACCACTCAGTTCAGGAGCCCTCTCAAGTAGCGGGACTGGGACCAACTGCCCCCCTTGCCTGCAACCTCTTTCTCTCCTTCCTCCCTCCCCCAGATGGCCCTGTTTAAAAGTGGCCATTGGCTTCAGGAACTCAACCTGAAACAGCTTTGGGCCTGATTTTCAGAGCTGCTGAGCACTCACTTCTTTTTTACTTTATTTGAAAGTGCTCAGCACTTCTGAAAGAACCAGGCCCACAGTTTCTCAAGTACAGCATTTTGCCACACACAGCACTCTTCAGCTGCATCAGGCTCTTGTCCACAGCCACCCCACTGAAATACCCTTTAGCCTAAGTGTAGTGAGCTGAGAACAGGAGTTCTGGGCGACCTCTGGCTGATGTATATATTTGTGCATTTCATAGCCCTTATTACTGAGCAACGAGTCATACCCTCGGCAGTAAAGGCAGGCTAGCATCATTCCCGTCTCCACATTTTGCAGATGGAGTAACAGAGGCTGCTAAAGATCACCTTAAGCAGAGCTGGATAGAACCCATGTCTCATCCACACTGCCTGACTGAACTCAGAGTTCAGAAAGATACTTTCCTTGGCAAAGTAATATTCTATACAAATTTAGAATCTAGAAGCCCTGGCTTTCTTCTGCCTAAAAATAAACACATACCTGAAATGATTGGCAGACAGACTAAGTTAGAGCTAAAGTTATTTTCATGTGTATTAAAGAGGTTTGTAATGGTAGCAGCACACACTGGATACTGTGGGTAAATGGGATTTTGACTGTTTCTAGCTATATAGTTTTGTTATTAGCTTTGGGGTTTTCTTCCCTCCCTGGGAGATTTTGATACGTCTCTGGAGTGGATATTGCTGCTACAATAGGTATTCTAGAAATCAAAACAGGCATGTGATTCTTGTTTAGTGGATGATCACTAAGACACTCCCAAAAGGCTATTTTAAAGTGCATCCTAAATAGTCTTAAAAGCTTTTAAATCACCCATTCATTAAATTATTGCAAAAATCAAAACCTCTCTAAATCCAAACCGTCTCTAAAATGGAGAAGGGAAGACAGATGTAGTAGTTCTTAAAAGCAGCACCAGTATTGTTTTACCAGCATGTACACCCATTTACTTTTAGTTCCATTTCCCCATAAGTTTTGTGGGTGGGATCTAAAAGGGGATTTAAACTTTGCAGTACTAAGCATCATAGCACCTAAATTTTAGACATTTAGAAAAGTCACAGGAACAATACTGCAATCCACAAAGTCTGTTTTAGGCATCTGGCTCCCTATACAACACATGGGAAGAGATAGACACCTAGGAAGGTTATCCACAAAAGCCAGCACACTAGACAGGGAGCCCACCCCTCTGATTGGCATATCCTTAGCCCCTCCCATCTCTTTCAGAATTAGGTACTCTGAGCTGCAGTGCAAGGAGGTGCCTATTTAAAAAAGCTTAGCCATCCACAAACAGGAACCCACTACCTAGAGTTAGGCAACTTAGATACCTAAGCTGCTGCTTGTGAGAATAAGTTAAGTGCCTGCCTCGCTCCATAGAATGCAGCTAGGAAGAGCCCACCTTGTAACATTTAGTTCCGCAGTTAGAGCCAGCAGTGTAGCAAAGGGTAAATGCAGGTTACCTACATCTCATTTGGGGAACAGAGAGTTTAGATTAGTATACCCACTTTTTTAAAAGCCAAAAAACCACTAACTCAATGGTTAGAGCACTTATTAGTGATGCAGGAGATCCAGGTTCAATTCCTCCTTCTCTGCCAGAGGGAGAAAAGGGAGACTCCGCTTCAAATCCTCTCTCTCAGTTTAGTGGTTCGAGCACTCTTCTAAGGCATATTCTGATGTGGGGGTCCCTTCATCTCAGCTGTTCCACTGTGGATAAATAATGGAAGAGTAGTTGAAGCAGAGTGATTGGACCATGGCGTCTCTCACATCCCAGTGGAGTTCCCTAATTATTACCATTCACTCTGTTTCTGATCCAGATAAATATTTAAATGGCCAGAGACAGAGTGAAGAGAATTCTGTAATCCGGTGATTAGGGCACCCACCTGGGAATTCTCCTATTCAAATCATTTCTCCCTATCTAGAAGAGGGGTGTATTGAAGCTGGGTCTCCTACACCCCAGCTGAGCATTTTAACCATTGGACTAAAAGTGATAAGGTGGGCAGATTTCGAATGGGACCTGATCCAGTCAGCATGCTCAGAGACGGCCTATCAGAGAGAATCCCACATGTGACTGAGATTGACAAGTTCTTATCTTCCCCTTATTCATTAATTGCTCTGTAGCTTAGGTGTGAGCTAGGCACCCACAGTAGGGGAGCGGTGCACATGCTCCAGGGTCTAAAACAGGTGCTAGGGAACTTTTACAGTGGAAAAGTGGCACCAAGTCAGTTTAGGCACTAATAAAGTTAGCAGTCAGCCACATGGATCACAGCAGAGCTGCACAAGGGACTTAGGTGCCTAAACTCCATAGCCAGGCACCAAAGTTGCTTCATGGATCACACCTTGTGTGTCTGATGTACACACATTGTCTCTCTCCTCTCAGGAAAGCCTAGAGGTTTTTTTTAGAGAAGAATATCCCTGCCTTTACACAAACTATCTCAAATTCAATAATTTATTTTCCAATCTGGTGCCATCTTTAAGACACCCCTCACTTACCACTGTATCAGTAGTGCATCTCCTTGTACCACCTTGGAGTGAGTTGAGCCTGTATTATATAGTGCATCACATCCCTCCCTCTACCAGCAGGTTTTGCTAAGGCTTAGTAGCTAATTGAACCATACCCTATTCTAATTCTGCAATAGTCACGCTTCCTACAGCTGTTTCTTGCTAAATCTACCATCTCTAAGGGCTGGAGATTTTTTTCCTTACCCCCAACAGTTTATCATATCATGGCTATGGAATTCTGTTGCACCTCTATCAGAGTACAGCTTCATTATCCTTCAGTCAGAGCAAAACTTAAAGGCTTTGGGGGCTTGGTCTAATGTGCTGCCTATTTAGTGAAATGTTTTTTTCCTTTGCACTGGAAAGTTATTGGTCAGTGAAGGGGGGGAAGTTTCCTGGTAGTTGAAAGGCTAGAGGCAGTTACCCTGGACCTGCATCTAAAGAGGAGGCAATTTAAGAGGCAGACTGAATGGCAGGATTGAAAAGCTGAGAGCCAGGCACTGAAGCAGCTTCTTGCTTGACAAGAGACCAGCTGTAGGAGAATACAGAGCAGCAACTTCCAAGTAAATGGAATAGGAGAATTGCATATGTGGATGGCAGAACAATAGAGAGAAGCCCAATGGGCCCAATTACATTTAATACCCCTTAATTGACCTGCCCCTCAGACCTAAGTTAAGGCTGGTTGAAACCATTGTGTATCCTTTATTTGCACTTTTTAATGTTCCCCTAACCCTAGTAAAATAATCCTGTTACTTATTCAGGCTATCAAATGCTAAGTGAGACCTAAGGAGGGATGTAGCCTTTGCCCAGGACCTGGAACACCTACAGTGCTTGCCCCTCAGTTTAGGATACCTAGAACTTGCAACCACACACCTACAAGGAATTAGAGTACCACAGCACTCAGTAACTCCCTGCAAGTGATAAACCACATATATATTTTTGGGTGATTTAAATTTAGACTGAACCATTGGGATCAGCATAGAGTAAAAGTTAATACATAGCTGTGCCAGCCACAAAGGAGTGCCAGGAAGTAATGGTGCCTCAGAGGAGGACCCCATGGCTGTGAGGAGTAACTTATTTCACCCCTTCTCAGGGCAAGCCATAGCTCCACCTACTCTCCCCCTCTTTCTCCCAGGAAAAAGCATCAGTCTTACAGTACCAGTGTTTTATTTTCCTTGCGTCCCCACAATTCAGTCAACCTGGACAAGATTAACATGGTCCTGAGGGACAGTGTAAGGGTAGTAGGGCTTATTTCTTCTTACTCCTTGGCAGAGCCACAAAGCCCAAGGACATAACTGAACATTTTATGGGGAGGCAAAGTGAAGTGCATAACAACAGCTTATCTTGTGCACATTCAAAATGCATCCACTGATTCTGTTTTCTTTTGTAATCTGCAGGGTTCTTCTGGCTAGTGAATTGACTTAGTCCTCCAGGAAAATGAGAATAATCTTCTTCCAGCCCAATGAAATGAAGCAATCTATTGCCCTCTTCAGCTAAGTTCTTCACCTTAATTATCTGATTGAATCTAGTTCTTGTCCACGCCCAGGGACAACTCTAATCAGCTGTTAACATTCCCCTTGAACACAAGGATGTGCATTTCTTTGCATCTTCCCTACAGCCCTTCAAGATCAGGGCACAGACCAGGCCCCCAACCCCACACTTTTTCTCCTCCTCTCCACAGGTTTAAACCTTTACCAAAAGTTTAACCTTTACCCTTTGATGCAGAACTTGCAAGTAATCTTTTATTGCTGGGATTCTTCCACAGTGCTTTGGTAGAGACTCACAAATAATACCTCTAGAAATCTCTTCTAGTTTCTCTCAATTTCAAGCCCAAAATATGTCATCTTCCTTGAGGTATTTTATGTTAACTCTTGAACTGTCCTTCTCTAGGAGAAAAAAAACATTACACCTAATCCCTATACCATCTTTCTTTCCACAAGTAGTGATTGACTAGACCTACCCTCCCATAATCATTGCAATCACCTGACAGTCCTACTGTCTTCAGTTCCCTTCTATCTTTACCTTATCTTGGAAGAGGGTGGAGCTGGCCTGTCCTGAAAGGGGTAACCTATCCTGAGAGAAAATGTTATGTTCTTCTTTTGCACTCTGGGAAAATTCAGAGGGATAAGGGTTGGACAATAAATTCCCATTAATACTTGTTTTTCTAAATGGATAATTGGGTTTTTGTCTAACTAAGAACATCTTGCAAAAGTATTAGTCTATAAGATGCCACAGGACTCTTTGCTGCTTTTGCAAAAGTATGTGTTTTCCACAGAAAGTTTCCATTTAAAAAAAAAAATGCCTGAAACTGAAATTTTTGGTTTTATAAGTTGCTGTGTTGGCTCATGGAAGCTTAGGTCATAGCTCAGTGTGTCTTTTCACTGTTCTGGACTGGCCTCCCCGGCTGGACTACATATCCCATGTTGCACAGCAGCCAGGAAGTCCCATGATTCACTATCTCCTCTCTCCAAGATGGGAAACCGCGATCCATGATGGGAAATGTAGTCCAACTGGGAAATGGGCTTATGGAGGAGAATAAAAGCGTGATGATTCTTAACTTCAACTACCATGAATTTCCTTGGCAGTATTTTCAAATAGAAATATTTTACTTTATGGCCAATTGTTATTCAAATTTCATCCAAGAAATCAAAATTTTCCATAGACAATTTAGATGAAAATGATTTATTTTAATTTGTTTTTGTGAAAGTTTGCCATAGAATTTTTTTCAATAATTTTATTAAAGATAAAGAGATTTAAGAGGATGGACCAACAATCTTTGTTCCTTTCCCTAACTTTTCCTCATTCAACTTGTCTATTTGATCATAACCAAACAGAGATTGATGTATCATATTAAAGATGCTATTTTCTACTGATTTACAATTAGTTAGCGATTTGGATGCTTAGGCTATTCTCCAAAAGTTCACAATCTAACTTAAATCAACGCTCCATTGAACTAGATTATTAGTTCAAATAGCTAAAGGGTTAATAGAAGTTGAGTTCTTTCACCCATGGAGATTGGACTCCTGCCTTCTCTCACAAGTGGAAATGAAACCTTTGCCTTTCTCATTCTAGTCATTGTTTCAGTACACCACACAATTTGGCATGTCTGGCTATGCTTGCTTCACAGAGATACAGGATTGGAATAATAAGTAAACTGTAGGTTAAAAGTGAGGTGCATTAGAAGAAGCTTTTCGCAAATCCTGCCTGTACTATGTCTGGTGCAAGTCAATATTATTAGCCTTCATTTGCTTTAGCACAAAATTCGTTATACCTAGCATTAAAACTAGGTGTTCTTTTATCATTTTTGAAGTTCTGAACAAATGTTAGTTACTATAATGCACCCTCTAAGTACCTTAGTAAATCATTGTTTACTTCATTTTACAGATGGAGAAATGGATACAATGTTACGTCAGGGCTTGACAAATAGGGGAAAACTTGCCACCGATTTAAAAGTGTATGGTCAGCTCTAAAACCGAAGTCCTCAATGCAAAATCATTTCTCATCCACTTTCTCTCTGGCTTCCACAGCTCTGGGGCATCTCTCAGGAAAATACAAGAAATACAGGAAGAGAAACAAATCAATACAGTTCACTATCCTAAAACTTTTCTTTTGTTGTTTCTCTTTACTTTTTCCAGATTCTTACTTTTCTCTTTCCATCTTGCTTTTTCATTCTCCCCTTCTTTTGCGTTTCTTTCCCTTTTCTTTCATCTAGTATGTTTTCTCTATTTTTATTTATTCTTTCATCTTCCTGTCTTCGCCATGTGTCCTTTTTATTTTAAAAATTAAATTATACCACTAATTAGTTTAAGATTTTTTTTTCCTTTTGCAATTTATTCTACTTCCCTCAGCCCCTGGTCTCTGTAATCATTTCCCCCTCAATCCACCATCTTCCTCTCTCTCTCTCCCTGTTCCCTTAATATGGTGTTTTCCATTCTCTGCTGTTCTGCCCTCATTTCCCCCACATCTGTTTGTCCATTGCTCCTTTATGTTCTTATCTGGCTCTCCCACATCTTGCTTCTGATGTCAGAACCACTACTCCCTTCTATCATGTTTAATAATCACTCAGAAGTCAGGCTGGTTGAAGAGAAGACATTTTTTACTGGAGATTGTTAAAAGTTTTTTACATGGAAAAAAGGGGTTTAGACAAACATTGTCAAACAACAAATCATTTACATCAAAAATTTTCAGTAAAATTTAAACATTAGACATTTGGACAAAAAATGAACTTTGTTCTGAACTTTTGAAGAAAAAGGCCATTCTCAGTCTGTCTCTCTTTAAAACAAACAAACAAAAACTTTCCTAGTGGACAAAGAGGGGAGAGAGCTTTTTCAAAATATAAGAAAGTGAGATGTTTCCCATCAAAACTAAACTAGATAATTTCTAAATGAATTTTTTTAAGAGCACTGACAACTTTCATGACAAATTCAAACAAAGCAAAACAAAACAAAAATACTTCCCCCCCCCCATTTTTTTGGTGTGATACATACAAAGTAGAGCTAATTGGAAAACGGTAACTGAGATCAGTACATTTGGACTTAGAATGCTTCAGCTTCCCGAGATATCTAATTTATGTTGGGCATGTTCAAAGGATTAACACAGACATTAGCTCAATCACTCCAGTACTAACATTATTTCTTGTTTGTATAGTCACTGTAATGCTTGTAACTTGAAACCCTATACTTACACCCCAACATTTTAGACACTTTAATTCTTTTAAGAAAACACTTTTAACTGGTAAATAGAATTTGAAACACTTTTTAAAGCCATTTAAAATGTCAAGTATATTTATTTCTATACTGTTTTATATATGTGTGTGTGGCTTAATTAAACCATAATATTTTAAATCGGTTATTTGGTGATCAGTGTTTTTAAACTATTCACATGCCTATTTCTCTTTGTCTTCCCAATGGCCATCATTATATTTTGCCAAATATTTTAACATAATTCACTTTTTGCCAACACTATGTGAATCCAGAAACAAGTCCAACATGTGCATTCTCCTAGTTGCTAGACTTTCAGAAAGCAAAAATTTACTAGAGTTTCTCTCTGAGATGCTATCTGATACAATGATAACTATTCCCAAGACTTAGTGTGCTAAAATACTTCAACATCAAATTGACAATGCCTCTGAAACAACAGCCTAATATCTCTTCTCCACACTTTCTACCCTTAGTTTTTCACACCCACACTCTAAAGCTTCAGACTCATCCAAGACTTGATTTTCACTTTGGAAGAGGCTATAAGCCTAGATCCTAACTTTCAGGCATCTTGAAAATCACTGGGATCCACAAAGCCTGAGTTAGACATGTAGGCTCCCTATAGACTCCTAAGAATGAGAGATCCACAAATACCAGCACCCTAGATGGAGAGTTGCTTAAATTAGCCAATGGAATATGCCGATGAGAAGTACGTCTTCTAAACTCTGCCCCTCTCATAAAGTTAAGCACCCATTTCTGCTTGCAATCCACAGCTGGGAGCCCCTCTCCTGGAGTCAGTTTTGGGCCAATAAACCACGTGTAGATTTGTCAGTCCACTTATAACAGGGATTCTCAAACTGGGGGTTGTGACCCCTCAGGGGATCGTGAGGTTATTATGTGGGGTTCGTGAGCTGTCAGTCACCATCCCCAAACCTACTTTGCCTCTAGCATTTATAATAGTTTTTAATAGTTTTTTTTAAAAAGTGTTTTTAATTTATAAGCAGGGCAGGGTCACACTCAGAAGCTTGCTGTGTGAAAGGGGTCACCAATACAAAAGTTTGAGAACCAGTGACTTATAACCTTTAGTTCAGTGGTTAGGACACTTGCCTGGGATCTCCTACGGACATCATGAGAATCACTCTATAACCCCATGATTAGAGCACTCACTTGGGAAGTGGAAGTATTCATCAGACAGAGAAGGTAACTGCTCTGGAGTCTCCCATATCCTGAGTGAATATTCTCACCCTTGGGATAAAGGTTATAAGCGATGCCTTCTTCCCCAGCCCCAGGTTCTCTTGTGCGGAGTTAGATGGCCTCTGAGCATGCGTACCACATTGGACCCTGCAGGGGAGATAGATGGAGCCACGCCAATCTTCATCCTGGTATGAGGATTGTGCTGAGCAGATACTTGCTTCAGGCAACAATGTGCATGCCCACAGTAGAAACTTAGGTGCCTAGAGGACATTTAAAGCAAAAATGTAAGTGCTGACTGAGTTTAGGCACCTACAGAGGTAGATGGCAGCTGAATGGGGGTTTTGTGGATTGCAGTGGCACCTAAATCTAAGCCCCTTTGGGAATCAGGCCCATAGCCAATTTAAAAAATGTGCTTCAATTCTGGACTGATCACCATCTCTTTCCAGGGAAGTGTCTGGGAAGTGCAGTTGCTCAGCAACTCTGGACACCCGATCAATTTCATTTAGATGCCTTACTATAGACACAAAAGTTTGAAAATGTTGGTTTAATGCTGTCTTGTAAGCTGATATTCTGTGGTTACAGTACCTGTCAAATGAATACATATATTTTGCCAAGTCCTTTTTTATCCTCCTCCTCCTCCTCCTTCCATTTAAAAGCATTAGACGCCTATAAATAGGATGACCATATTTCCCAAAGAAAAATAAGATACCCTTAGCCGACAGTCAGAGCCCCCTCCCACTCACTGCACTGGACTATTGCACATCGCTGGAACCCTGCGCCTCTCCTCCCCCCAGGCAAGGCTGTCACCCATTGCTGGAATCCCTGCCTCCACAGGCTGGAATGCTGCTTCTCACCCCCCCAGCTCTGCCTGTCCCCCTGCGGGGGAGGGGTACTGGCATCTCTGCTTGCCCTTTCTGTACTGCACCTCCCTTTTTTCTTACAAAAGTTGGCATTTGTCCAAATTGTTCTTTCCAACCAATCAAGTCAGCCAGAGCAAACTGGACAAATGCCCACTTTGGGGGGAAAAAAAGTCGGAACAGCCGCAACAGAGCTTAAAAAAGGGAGAGTCCCGGCCAAAACGGGATGTATGGTCACCCTACCTATAAAGCTCTGACAACATAGAAATGTCCATGTGCACAATTTAGGTGCTTTTCCTTAGAATTCCTTGACAATGAAAAAGATTTTAAACAGTTACTTAAATTGACACCCTTTTTTCTGTGAAATTCCTTTGCCAGTCCAGTGGACCTGAAGGAAATAATTTCTCCATCTTTGGTCTAATAAAAATTATGCCACTGTAATGTATGTTGAGCAGTCAGGGATAGGGCACAGGAATTCATTAACCCCTGAGTACTCATTTCAGGCATCTGCTCAAGTTTTGGGAAACCTCTAAACTGTGTTGGGCATGTTCAGAGACTTAACCAATACTAGCACAGTCAATCCCATAGAAGTTTTACATTAGATGATTCATTCATGTTCATGCTAATAACATACCTATTTTTATATCTCCCATTTTCTATTCTCCCCTTCCATCTTTTCCTCCACCTAGCTCTCCTCTTCACTGAAGCATTAAACAGCAAACTCCTTTTCTTTATTTGCTGCCTCCTGGTTCTACTTTTCCTGTGCTTTTCACATGTGAGAAAATAGGAATGGAGAAGTCAGGAGGCAGTGTACACAGAAGAGGAGTTACCAATTGTGTGATGGCCAGGCAATAGCATAACAGCACCTTCTATGCCCAGAAGTAGTAAAAGAAAGTTCCTTACACAAGTGGCTTTCTCTGTGGTCTGTCCTCTGATGTCACATGCAGCAAATTACACCCCTGGTTGCATGGAAAGGTTCAACTTACATGAGTTTCAGATAGTGTTCTGTGCAATTGCACATGTCTCACAGGTCTAGGACTGGCTATGCACAGGCAAGTTAATGCATCTGTTATTCACATTACCTGTGATCCACTTAAGGTCAAAACCAAAGGAAGTTGAGAACATTTAAGAAAACAAAAACAATTGCTTAGAAAAACTCATTCCGAAATAATCGGCCCTTACAGCCTCTTAGTCTTTTTTCCTCCGTGAGGAAATATGATACCATGCAGAACGAGCTTATCTAAAGAACAGGAACAGAATTTTAAACTAATGGGTCTGGACTGCTATTCCTTAACTTAATGATGTGGCACTTTACTCTGTTTTTTTTTTTTCTTTTTGGGACAAGCCCACTTTATATGTAAATTTCTATACTGCTCATAAAATGGAAAATCTCATATAAACTCAGCAATATCGTTGTTCAGTGCAAAAAAATTACAACAAAATGGTTTGTCTTGATGATATGCATCCATTAGTAGAAGACCATAAAAGAATGTTATAAACATATTTGGAGCTGCTAGGTGATGATTTTTCTTGACAGGCTAATGTGCTGTGCTATGAGTAGAAATTGACTAATATTGTCGAAAACAAGAAAATGACTTCAGTCTCTTTTATGCAGAATAAATCTCAAGAAAAATAGTGCACTTTGGCAGTACTCAACAGTTAAGATATCCCCTCAGGGCTGCAAGTCTAGATATATGCTTTTCACTTACTTTTCTGCTTTATCGAGTTACATGTTGATTTTCTTTATTTTTGTATTTGAACGGGTGCCGTTCACACAGTTATAGTTAAGGTTGCATCAGCGCTTCAATTGTAAACATATTTTCAGTGGATTTTAAATTTACCCTGAAAAATGTACTGAGGATGGCAACTAGTCGTGCAAGGGCTTAGGCTGCTATGGAAACATTGTTTACTTATTAGGACTTTTGTTGATTTTTAAAATCAATGAAAGATTTTAACATTAAATTGGTTAATGGGATTTTAATTTCTAGTGGAGTAGAAATATTACTGACTACTGAGTCCAGAGTCCTAGAGCGTTTCTTACCAATTTCAGACTGAAAAATAGATCCATTTATTTTAACAAGACGTTTTAATAACAAAGCACTGCTTGTTAAATAGAAATGTGGCTCTCAGTAAGGACGAGAAATTTTATAAACCACAAAAAAAAATCAAAGTAATTTCATCTGAAGATCAGAGGTGTATTAATTGTTTCCCTTCAATCTTTAAGCAACTGGGACTGAGGATCGAAAAGTTACTGTCACTGTAGCACATCAGCAGACATTTCACAAACCATGGGAAAAGATTTTCACACAGACCCTGATTCTGCCATCATTCCACTGAATAAATATTCCTCACTCAGTAAGTACTCAGTAAGAGTAAGGGTGGCAAAATCAAGCCCACAGTTAGAGAATCCACAAATGCCTTCCTCTGACCAAGTTGTGCTCTTTCTGCCACTTCCAGCAGCTGCCGCTCCCCTCCCCGCCAATCTAAATCCTCTTACTTAAAGCTTCTTAGCTTTAATAGGCCAAAGAGGCTAACTCCTCTCCTCTCAGACCACTTTCTCCAAATCTGAAGAGTGCTGACTGATCATTCCCACCAGGGCACTTTGACAATCTATGCAAGATAAGCTTGGTCCCTCTCCCATGATACCCAATAGGGCTCTGTAGAGGTAAGGATGTCATGTTTCCCCTAAGATTGCAGCAGGTACAGGATAGTCTCCATACTATACTGGCCACTAGACGAGTTCAGGAACAGAGATGCTCTATCATCTCTAGTAAAGTGCTAGAGAGCCCTCACTAGACTCTTAGCAACCAGGTATTAGAGAAGACACCTCAATTCCTCACTGGGCATTGCTAGTGAAACCTTCCTAACTAGAGTTAGATGATGCCTTTTACCCTCAGTGCCACCCGGTGATGACAACTGCAGGAGTGGGATAATGTGAGGTAGGGTCTATTCCTGCTTGTATATATCATCCACAGAATTATTTATAAAGTTCCTCTCAGTTTCATATGTGCAAATCCATTTAAGGTAATTCATCTTAATGTGGCAAGGGAGGTGGGTTAGTCAGCAGGTTCAGGCTGAGCAACCAAGAGTAAGTGGAAACAGAAAAAGGCATGGAGACACCTGTGAAAGAACAAAGGGGTGGAGGGAAGCTGGGGCCCGGGCCCCCTTCCGGACCGCTGGGCCCCGGTAATTTGTACCGTCTTCCCCCACCCCCTCATCAGCCCTGGGTGCTGTGATAGGGCTTCCACCCTGCACAGGCAGAGAAGGGATCAATACAGCCCTGGGGAAGCTCCATGGGAAGCACCCAATAGAAGAGGGGCTGCAAGGCTCCCAATCAGTGCCCAGGAGGCTCATATAAAAAGAGCTGCAGGGCAGAGCAGGGTCAGTTGCTGATGGAAGCTCAGGGAATAAGGAGGAATAAGAGATGCACCTTGGAAAGCGCAGAGGCTGGCTCCTGGAAGGAACATCTGAGGCCCTCAGATATGGGTAAAGAAGGAGCTGGGGCCATGGGGAAGTGGCCCAGGGAAATAGAGCAACATTGACAGAGGTTGCAGAGGAGCAGCAGGAAGCTGCTATTTACAATGTCCCTGTTGGGGCCTGGAGTAGTGGACTGGGTCGGGTCCCCGCTTCTTCCACTGGGGAAGTGGATGGACTGTTAGACAAATACCTCACCTCACACAGATGACTACCTAGCTGGAGGGCTGAGTCGAGCACAGGATGCTGTGGTCCTGGGAGCTGAGAGAGGAGCTATAAGAGGGAGCAGAGACAGTGTCAATGTGCAGACTGTGGACGGGGTGTTAGCCTCGAGTTAATTCCCAGCACAACCAGGAGGAGGCATCAGTCTGGCAATGAGGGCTGCACCCCGCGACAGGTGCCTTTAACCTTCAAAAAATAAAGTATAGGATGAGGCCCATATATGTTACATAGTGCCATGCTGCTTCTCGGTCTTTAAGATACTTTATTTCTCACCCCTCCGCCCCATTTTTACTTGAGACATTGATAGATAGTTAAATGGCAGTAAAATCCAGTTCAGTAGCTATTATGCCCTTTTAAGGTGCTGTAGCTAATATGCATTTTCAACATCAAGTAAATAGGTATTTTTGTATATTTGCTTATTGTATCAATGGACACTGACAGGGTGTATCAATCCCCCCCACTAGCCCAGCAAGGGTTAACCGCTCACTGAGGGTTCAGGAGGCTATGCCCCTCACTCTTGTTGGGCATGCTCCAGCTGGAACCAGGGTATAAAAGGAAGTAGCTCAGTCTGGGATAACCAAGGAGGAGAGTGGACACATGCTGCATGCTCCTGCCAGGAAGCTGCCCGAGCTACAGACTGCAGAGGGCAAACACTCCACATCCACTGAGAGCCCCCAGTTGATGGCAGGAACAGAAGAAGACAGACAGCCACTGCCCCCAGAGGAATGGGCAGAGTTGGCATCATGGGTAGGATGCGGCAGAGGAAATATGGTTGTGGAGGTTGGAACCTGAACTCAGGACTACTGGTTCCATAGAGCCATGGGTCAGGATCTGGTGGAGTAAGATGGGCCTGTGTCCCCCTACCAGTGGGTGTGGCTACTGCTTGAGATATTGGGAATCACTACTCAGGACAGTGAAAGTTTAGAGGTATGGCCCAAGACCAAGGACATGGGCTGCTAGATCTTGCTGCCCCCTATTGCAGGGGTGGCCTCAGACTCTAGCAGGTAGGCCTCACTGCCCTGAATGTGAGGGGCCACAATCACCAAAACGGGGTGGGTTCACTCTGTCCCACCTCCTTTCCCCTTAATGACCTGACACCCCACAACAGGGTGTAGCAACAGACAGACATTTTATTAATGAAATACACAAGCAGTTGGTCTTTAAATATGCCTTTAAGAGAACATAAATACATTGGAAACTCCACACATAGATATTTGAATCTGATTCAATATGGGTTTTTTCCAAAATACTGTCTTAGTCTCTCTGGTTGATACAGATACTGACTTCTGTTGATAGATTAAGAAGTATTGATTGAGGGAGCCAGTATTTACTGTAAGATAATGACTAATATTGACTGAGGCAAAGATCAATACCGATTATGTCATGAGACAACAAATTATGATATTCACTCAGTTAGTATACAATATGTACTTTCACATACCTGAATTGTTACAGTCTTTCAAACAGGTTAAAATTTCATCTTGCTGCATAAACTACACTCGGGGACTTTGTCTTTTAAACTATTTAGTAAGTGAGGCCAAGACTATATCTAGTTCTTTTTTTAACCCTGATAAATTCATGGAGGATAGGTCCATCAGTGGCTATTAGCCAGGATGGGCAGGGATGGTGTCCCTAGCCTCTGTTTGCCGGAAGCTGGGAATGGGTGACAGAGGATGGACTGCGTGATGATTACTGTTTTGATTATTCTCTCTGCGGCACCTGGCATTGGCCACTGTCAGAAGACAGGATACTGGGCTAGATGGACCTTTGGTCTGACCCAGTGTGACTATTCTTATGTTCTAATGAAGACCAGAAAAAAGCTCCCGAGAAAGGAATATTAGTTATCATGAAGCTCAGCCTGACTCCATATATTTGCATAAACAATCTGATTATTTCATCTAATCAGTTTTTTTAAGAGGACCCCTTACCATAATATCTGAGTGTCTCCCAAATAGTTAAAAATTAAATCTACAAGTTGTTGGAGGCCCAGTTTCCTCCCTACTTCTCCCATAACAGCCTGACAACACTTTGCTTTTGGTTGTGAATTTTTAATTCCCTTTTTACTCTTCTCTCCTCTCCTACTGTGCTGTCTTCTCTCCTTCTTCTTCATGTCCTTTTGCTCCTCTTCCATCTCCTTCTCTTTACTGTTTTCAGGTAGGGTTGTGGGAAAAGCATTCCATGTTGTTCTGAGGGTTGGAAGTTTACTTCTACTGTCCTCCCAGAGTACATTTCAAGGTCTCGTCCCTGCTGCTTGTGTCCTACTTTCACCACTTCAGCCTGGAATTTGGCAATTTCATAGTTCCTAAGGAGCAAAGTTACCGTGGGAAATCATTATACAGAGAGATTCTGAGATATTTACAGTAAGATCTATTCCAAAGAAGGAATGGAAGGACGGCCAGTGATCTGGTATTCGATAGGTAGCCAGTGAAGAGAGCAGAGTATCAAGAGATATGATGTAGTAGCTTTGTATTTATACATTTTAATGATTGCTGAACCAGCTTTGTTGCACGAATAATACAATTATCAGTATGAGGAGGATTCTGCAATGGGTTAATTCTTTGCAGAAGCTACATTAAAGAAGAACTGTAACAAAAAATGGTGTAATGACTCTTCCACGGGAGACAGCTTTAGAACACAGATGCACTGAGGCTGCATAAAAGCTTCTCTATTTCCTGCCCCCAATACTGGCCTGACACCCTGAAAGTCAGATAGTGAAATCCTATCTCTTGGGTAGATGGGGAGGGGAAAGAGGAAGAAACCTGAAACAGACTCTCCTGTCTGTATTCCACTCCTTTGGTGTCTCTTGCAGGAGAGTTCACTCTCTTTTTCTGCCAAGGGGTGAACTGCTCTTCTGTTGACTATTTCACTCTTTGAAATGTATGCTTAAAGCACCACAAAGTACTGCTCCCCTGACTTACTCATCTTCCATGGTTCCGAGAGAGAGTGGAGTTTAATAGTAGCAGGTGGTAATACGGAGCTAATAGTGACTAAGACCCATCAGTTAAACCCCTCTCAAAACCATTTTGTGACCCATATCTCTCTAACTCATTTGCTCCATCTGCACAATGGAGAGAGAAGCAGGAGGCTGAGGTCAGTTGTGATAGGATAAGGGGAGAGTGGGATTGGCTGATTCTAGCTCTTCCAGAGGGCAACATCATGAACTGCATCCAGCTGTCATAAGGCAGGTTTGCCTCCTGTCCCAACAGCTCCTTCCTCCACTGAGCACACACCGCAGAGGTGAGATCAGAGGTTGTTCACAGGCTGAATTTACAGTCCCCTTTTGGGTTGAAAAAGATATGCCCCCAAAGAGTCCCAGTGCAGAGCTCCACCCACACCTCACAAGCAGCACCTGAGGCAGAGGGAACAAAGAGTTGGTCAACCTGTGATTTTTTGAGCAGGTAGGTTTGTGACCTGGCAAGGAGATAGGGAGCAAAGCAAGGTTCAGGCTGCCAGATCTTCTTAGAAGGAGTAGTGAGAAGAGTCACAGAGGAGCTATTTCTGTAGGGGACACATTGATTGGACAGAGGGGAAACAGCTCCCAATTTTTCAGCGGATTGATTTTTATTTGGGAAATCAGTCATGATTGTGGGGAGGGATGAGTGGAGGGAGTCAGAAGTAATTTTTGCCGGGGATGAAGAGGCGGTATAATCATGAGCCCCAAATCTAATACTTAGTTTGAGTACATGCCCATGAAAATTCCACACCCCTAAATGACACAGTTAAATCTATCTAACCCCTAGCATAGATAGCACTAGGTCAACAGGAGGATTCTCCTGTCAACCCAGCTATTGCCTCTCAGGGAGATGGAATACCCATGCCAAAGGGAGAACTCCTCCCATTGGCGTAGGTAGTGTTTTCACTGAAGTGTTACAGCAGTGCATGTGTAGACAAGCCCATAAGATAATGATGTGGCAGACCAACAGGAAAGATTTAACAGGAATCATGCTTCCCTTCTGCAGTTTTCTATGGGAAAAGACATATATGTCACCTAAGTGTGCTACAGAGCAAGACAAACTGAAGAGAAGGGTGCAATGGGTCCTCAGTAAATGATGAGGATGATAGGAGATGTGTATACAGTGATTTATGAGGAGGTTATGCTGAAGTTAACTCTGTGTCAAAGACATGCTGTATTACAGTCTTGACATTTTCCACCTAAAAATGTCTTGGTGTGGGGCTGGGAAAGCTATTAACTGCATCAACTGCTGTTCTCTCACTTTATCTGTCTATTTGGTGAACTGAGATCTCTTTCATACTAAAAGCCACTGTAAATTCAAATAGCGATTTTTTCCTGTAAAAAAAAATATTGCTGATGAGCACTGAAAGATTACTGGGGAAACATAACTCTATGCTTAAACATCAGTTCATCATCATTATATATATATATATATATATATATATAAAATCTCAAGATTTATTTTTTTAATTAGATTTTTAAGAGCAGTTGTGCAGGATGTGGAATGGTTGCTACTCTGCAAAAATCAATTATGACTGTCATCCTCAAATTATAAACCAACACATTATTAGCATGTAATTAAAATACAGAAGAGAAAGGAGTTTATTTGCTCATGAACCATTAGTGAATCCCTAAACTGATGAGAATAAAAGTGAAACTGCCTTAGTTTACTACTATTGTTTTATACACTTGGTTTCATCAACAATCTTTGCAATCTAACAGAAAAAAACAAAAACAAAAACAGAAAAACTAGGTGTATAAGAAGTTTTTTCCAACTAGTTTCAGGCTCTTGCATAGTTTCGTTCACTTTTCTGTATGGGGAAGTTGGTACATCAAAATAATTATCCTCCCGTTTAAACACACACTATGACTACATTGGGCTATTTAATAGTCGCATTGCCTCTCTTATTTCTGATTTTAACTATCATTGCTAAGGCATCTTTAGGCAAGGAAATTTATTTTTTAAAATAACTAGTAGTGTGTACATATTGAATTCACTGTTATTGAAGCATTCTTTAGTATTTTGCAAAAGCCAAACTTGTGCCACTTGGTTAAGCATGTAGATGAAAGACAGCATTAGCTTCCCCTTTTAAAATCTTTTTTTCCCCTTCCCCATGGTGAACTTAAATGTAAGTACTTTAACAAATACTACAATGCATTATGCACACACTTCACCTTACATGCTTGAATAGTCATGTTGAACTCAGTGGGACTACTCATGCATGTATAGTTAAGTCTCCTTTATGCTATGGTAATACAAATAAATAATAAGCAGCACATGCATAATAGATTGCAGGATTGGGGCCTTAGCTACTATAGTTACTGGTACTATATAGGATCCTAAGATCGACAGAAAAACTTAGAATTAAAAAGATGAACAGAAATAAATGCAAAAACAATTTAATCTGAATACATAGGAATAAATTAAAAATTTGTATTGTGATAGAACTCAAGCTTCCAAGTCAGGATTTTGCACCCCACTGGTCTCAGTGCTGTACAAATATATAAGAACAGGATAGCATAAAAAATAATAGGAAGGAATGAGGAAAGAGCATTAATGAGAACATGTGTTTACATAGGCTTAAAAGTGTGCATGAAAAGTGTACATGACTACAAAAGCTATTTTCTGATGTAGCTGGTGAAGTTTCCATCATTTTCTGAAATGAGGAAAAGGAGTGATAGTAGATAATTTAGCTGAAACATGAATTTGTGTGTATGCACATGTTTTAAATAATTCATAACAAGTGGTAAATTAGTAAGATTTCTGAAAATATTTCCCACGATAAGACTGAGACCTAATATGCAGAAAACATTATTAGCATTCAAGGGCTAGGTAGGAGTTGCTAGGTATCAATGATACTGAGGAAAATATGATGTCAACAATCTCCTGAGAGTTAAAACTACATGGATTGTGAAACAATTGAACCAATATGATTGTATCCAGTAGTGGACAGCAGCACAGGTGCACACTAGCTCATTACAATCTCATTTTTATTATCAGTATTCTCAAAATCAAGACAGATGTATGAAGCTAGTTAATGTGAACTTAATACCTCTTAAGATCAGCGAAATAAGGTGGAGTTGACAGTCATTCAAAGTTGCCTAATAAACCAACTGCACAACTTCTCTTGCAGCTGCAAAGAGATGAAGCTGTTCAATCATCTTGGAATTAGCAAATGATTCTAAGTGACTGTTCCTAAAGAATAACCATAGAGAAACTACTTTGATTTTTAATAAATCACTTTCTTTTGGTAAATTGGAGTTCAAAGTTGAAATTTACTGAACCATCTAATTCCTTCGAAAGTTAAAGGAATGAATTGGCTGAAAAGCCAACTGATGCATTTAAAAGGTCTCTAACTGTTGTGTTCTCTCAGCCCATGAACTGGATGATTTTATTTTAACTATGCACTGTTAATTTCATTGCAGTGATTAATGAACCCTTTCACTGTGCAGTTTGAGATTAGTTATTCTCAGGGTTACCTTTATTGCTCATGTCTGCTGAAAGAGCATTTTCATAGGGCAATTTAATAACTTAAAACTAAAAAGACAGATAATTATACAGAAAATTGCAGAATTTTAAAGATGGATACTGATTAGAGCCTACCAAAAATGTCTAAGGGAGGAAGTGCATCTGAAAATTTTAGTGAATTGTTGAGAGGTGCGGGGGGGGCGGGGGAGATGAAATCAAACAAAATTGTAAGTTCAGTTCAAGCAAAGATTGGCCTTATTTTTACCTCAAATCAATGAATTTAGTAAGGAGACAGATTCCCTTGACAACAGGGGCAGATTTGAAAGCCAGGTATCATAGGAATGGCTAACAGGACTTGCAACAAAATTGCACTATAGAATTGGAAAAGGAGATGAAAGACAGAAAACTTCGAAGTTAAATCAGTTCAAGATAGGGAGGTGCTCATCCCACAGCTAGTGACTGAGGGTATATCTGTATTTGGCTCTGGAGGAGTAATTTCCAGCTCGAAAAGACATACCTTCATAGACTAGCTGCAGCCTCTCTAAGTACATACCTAGCTGCTCCGAAGGGACTGTACTCAGGATGGTGAGCTCATACTGCCACTCACATCACAGTGGTTACGCTAGCTCAATAAGAGTCTGTGGGTATGTCTCCTTGAGCTGGAAGTCACAGCTTTGGCTCAAAACATAGCCATACAAGCCATTCTCTCTTAGGGTATCTTCATTCTCCTCAAGGTGCCAGGAGCCAGTCTGCAATCAATCACAGGTTACAGCAGCCCTGAAGACTGCTTTAATTTCGATATTAGCTGCAATGGCCCATATCCCCAGTGATTTAATGGGCCAATACCCTAGACATAGGAATGAACTTGGCAGAAAAAGGAGTGGTGCAACTGTACATGCTAGGGATGTTAGTGTGGAGGGTCATATGGATGCTTTGCACCTACTTTATACAGTCTGTCAACATAAAGTGCCAGTGTAACCATGAATCGCCCCCAGATATTGCCCACAAAATTTAACATTTAGAAGTTGAGCATGATGGAATGATAAAACTGTACTATAATGTAAATCCAGTAGGTGGTGCTATGTGTAATACATCTTACCTGAAGTGGCAATAGCCATACTTTAAAGTTTAGTGCACTGCTGGGTATCTTAAAAAAAACCCATGTGTGGTATCTAGCTGTGATGGAAACTGTAGCCAGTTCATATCTGGATAGAAGCCTAACCTGCTAGTAGCAGCTCTGAAATCTACTGTGCACAAGGAGTACATGACAATAAGGGCAAGGAGTATTTGGAACAGATCTAGTGACAGTTGAATTGCATGTTACTCGCAGGGTTCAGTCAACCCTTGCTGGGGGATGTGTAGCTAAAACTCCTCACAACTAAAACTGTCAAAGGTTTTCATGACCTCATGTATGGCAGTACTTCCCATTATTGGGACAGGCAGATATTGTTGTAACTTATTTCTAAAATAAAAGCATCTGTACCTAGGAAATGTTCATCTCCAGCAATAAGATGAACAAACTACTGTTGGCCACAGCTGTTGAGAACTATGGGATTACTTCACTGAGGGTCAAGTCAATATCACCTTTTGGTCCTGACGCAAGTCAGTTTGCTAACCTGGATTTATACTGTGAATTTGAGGTTCAAGCAAACATCAGAATTCATAGTAATACTCAGGTGTAGTCACTGCGCTTTCACCTGCTGTTGTGCAAGAAACTGGGACAAAGTCACAAATGTCACATATACATATATATATATATATATAACTGCAAGTTGTCACAGGTTCATTGACAGCTTTGCCAAACCTTTCAGTGAACCTGACCTGAAGGTGCAGTTTGTAACCAGACAATTTTGGCATGCTTTCAGGTTTAATTTTGCTCAGGTATGCTAGTGCGTTAGAGTCCAGATTGTGCCTGGCCTGCCCCTTGTATGGTTGCACATGAGGTGTAGGTGGGGTGAGTGCCAGGACCCTTCTTCATTCACCTCTGCGTGGGGTGAGGTACATGTGCAGGTTTTGCACACATCTTAGCACATGGACGGTTCCCGACTAATGAACCCTGTAGGTGCTAGCCTCCACAAAGGAGCTCAGAAGTGTGAGGAGGCAGGACTATGTGTTAATCACCTCTAGACCAGCAAGAGAATTGGCTAGCTGCAGGGGGCTCTGTTTGCTGTACTTTCTTGAGGGATGGTTCAGCAGAGGCATTTTCTTTATTCCAACAGAGGTCTTGCCAGAATGAGGTGGCTCTGTGCCATGTGACTTAGAGGCACAATCTGTCAGTAAGTGGGATATATATCAATTTAGTATCTCATATATCCTCTCTTTGCTCTGCCGGTAAGGCCACTGAACAAGTCATGCCCATCTTTGGGTGTTCTACCACTCAGGGGTACTTCACCCAGTTCCTATATAAGCCAGTAGGTAATAATCACATCTGAGCCCTTATGATCACACATCTTTTACTGTTAGTGGTAGCTAATAGATTTTCTGAACTATAATTTAGTTTTATTTTTGTGCTTATATAAAAATACAACAAACACCTAGACATCAATAAATCCCATTGAGCTATTCCAGGAGGTAATCTCACAAGTTATGCATTTTTAATAAGTGAAACAAATGTTTTCCTGACCAGGTTGGTAATAAAACATTAAAACTACATAGGACCAAAATTCTGTTCTCAATTGTGTGGGAAGCTTGTGTTAGTGGTAAATGCATGTGGATCACAGGACAGAATTTGGCCTGAAGAAAGGTCAAAGTCACAGTAATAGACTGCAGCTGATCTCATTCCAGTTCCGTGTGACTTTCAGATCACATCTTTGGCATTTCCGAACTCAGTGACACTTATGTAAAAACAAGGTACCATCACATCTAATCAAAACCAGATTTCAGTAGCACTTTCAGCAGAGAGGATCATGACTGAACAGGTATGGAAGTTAGAGAGGAAAGTAGTTGGGAGATCATATGCGCAAACCTTGTTGTGGAAAGACTAACAGGCCAGACAGACTGAGGGAAGCACTATGAAGAGACTTCAGTTCACACTTCTATAAGTCTGGCATCTTTCCCACCTACTAAATTTGCTCAAGCCAGATTATCACTTTTGCTCACACTGGATTCAATCCTGTAACATACTGAGCACTTCCAGGAAGTACCAATTTATCTAAATTCCCACTGACTTTAAAAGCTGAAGGCACCCAGCACCTTGCACGATTTGGCCCATTCAGTAGTTGAGTACCCTGCAAGTTGTCACTGATTTCAGAGTAAGGTACTGAACATAACATAGGGTGGCAAAATCTGACCATTTATGTTTGTATAGTGCTTTGAAACTCTAGAGAAAATCATATACTTAGTATTATTACAACTTTAAAAAACTTACTTTAAAGAGAATGTATAAGCTGCTCCAGTGAGAGGACACACTCAGATCCTGCAGGAGATCTCCTACGTGGACTAGGTTTTAAAGAAATACCTAAACACATGCAGGGATTCTGGACAGGCTTAACAGCATATGAATTACTGAATGTAAAAGAAAAAGTCTGCGGGTAATGCCACTGGCCTGGCTAATTTACACATTGTTTGTGTTTTGTTTTTTAAAATCATTTCAATACTCAATAAGCCCACTTTTACTGTAAAGCTAAACATAATCACTGCTCAAAGCAAGCTGCCAAATAGGTTGTGAATTTATCTTATTGCAGACCCCCACCCCACTCTCAAACAAGTTAAACACATCTCCCTGCTGAATATGGGCTATCGAATTACTACTGAAGTGCTAGTGCCTGTTACATCCTGTTCTCCAAGAGATCCTATAGGAAAAAATACATCTTCCCTAGAACACAAACACTCCTTACAGAGAAGCACTGCATCACTAGTTTTAGTCTCGCCATAAAGACAAAAGCTTTTAAAAGGTTGAATTGGGCCTGCGTATTTCAGTTCTTCTAAAGTTTAATTTGGAGACTAATCTACAGAATAAAGTTTCTCTAGCAGCCAGTCTAACAGATACAGTACAGGTCTGTCTCAATATTGGATTACTCCAATATCCTATGTTTGTATTATCTCTTTTGAAAAGAGCCACAGATGGCAGCATTCCACCATCTCCTTCACTATTGGATTCTTAGAACTCTTAAGCATAACAATCAGGGACTAGACTGACCTCTTCATCACCACTATCACAGCTGGATTTTCCACAGCGGTCACGTGGTCACACTGCAGTGTTAGAAGTCTTCATCTGAGCACACCCTCTTCAGCTAACACCAGATCATTATCCCTTAAATTTCACTAAGCCTTTCCTACACGTTTTAGGAGTTTAGGAATTCTATTTTAATAGTTTTCTGCATATTCTCTCAATGCCAGAAATTTTAATTTAGCTACTCTCACGTGATGCACCAAATTCTCCCTTCAGAGTAGTTTTAGTCATGCTGGTAGCCAAACCATTTCTTTGGTTTCCCTTACCCGATCCATTTTGTCTTGCTGTTTTTTCTGCTTTCCAGTTTCTAGATTCGTAACTCTAAACACTAAGGGATAAGGTTTAGAACCCAGCATTTGAATGGCTGCCTGCGAGCTGCTTTTCCCCAGATATTCAGTCTTCACCATTTACATGTGAGGTGGGCTGGTGCTAGTTCAATGGACTACTCCAAATATGTAACACATGCTAGCTAAAGGCTACCTTTTTTCTTGGCTTTTTGTTGTTGTTGTTTCTCTAACTTTTTGTTGGCAGTGATGCATTTTAGTTTGTCTCATGGGTGTGTGTTTTGTTTGTTTGTTTGTTTGTTTGTTTTTAATACTGACTTCTTAGAAGTAGCATATCACCACCTATACAGACACTCACTATACTATTAGGGTACTTGTATCAAACAAAACTCTTGTATCTGTGTAAGCTGATGGATCCTGCCATTTGCCTAGAAGAAACAAGCTGCCAAGTTCACTTTGTAGCTCTTACCTCAAAGCCCAGTATATCTCTTCAGCAGAAAGAAAACAAATGTAAAACAATAAAAAGGTAATAGTTCTGGTCCTAACCTAAACTGTGGGGAACTCTAACCTCCAGCAGTTTAATGGCCCAGACCTCCCTAGCCTAAAAGAGTTCAATAGACCTTGCTCATCCTCTCACAGCCATCTATTACAACCACAAAATAATACATGCCCACTAGTCACCAGCAGCTGGGGAGCTCATATTATAGCACCTATCTGGGACTCATCACCTCCAAACACTTGAGACTGTCCAGCTAGATCAGGTGATTCACAGAACCCATCTACTGTGCTCCTCTCCAGATCAGAGCTGGTTGCTCCCCAGACTCTTAAAGGGGGCGAGCACCCTTTCACAATTCGCTATTAGGCATGCATAGTTAAAATATAAAGGGAAACAAACAAGTAAACATGACAAAGTTGGTGAAGGATGCTCATTACAGGTTAAAGTGGTAAACAAATATGCCATGAATATGTAAACAGAGAGATACCTGTTAAGACTCAGAGGGCCAAGAATTCCAGAAATTTAGTGGCATGATTTGCATTGACTTCAACATGATCAATGTTTGGCCCAGAGTATAAGACCCTGTGTTGTTGTTGGTTTTTGTCAGCTTAAATGCTGGTATCAGTCAGCTTGTTATTTTAATACCTCAGACAGGTTGTATGGAGTTAATATGCCTATTTCAATAAAATGAAGATTTATGACAGGAAGCCCTTATCAACTAATAAAAAATATCCGATAGATACTGTAGCTTTATTACCACTATAGCTGAAGTAATGGGAAAATTAAAGGGTGCACAGATTAACAGATATTTAGTTAGTGAAAATGTCATTTCAGTCAGATTATAGACCTAAGCACTCAGTCTCACCTGCATCATTAAAACGCACTAATGATATCTATTCAGCAGTGGATTCAAGTCGTTTACCTACAGAAAATTTTAATGACCTTAGGAAAGTATTAGATTTAATATTTGATTTAGTACTTACAGTTTTTGTACTCAGAAAAGATTATTGGTTTCACATTTCTGCATCAAGTTGGGTACATAGTGACAAACAGACTGTTAGAGAGGAAACAGAGGGCAAGAGAATACAGTCACGTCTATCAAATTTCTGTGGAACCCTACAAAATCAATCCCCCCATGACAAGTTAGTACAAAACCTTCTTTAAGTGTTCAGGGGAGTAGTAGAAATTTAAATGTATTGAGCTATCCAATTTGCTTGGGTCTGCCCATATGACAAAACTCATCTACCTGGTATTAGAAAAAGGATTCCATTCTCAACAAAATGACCATTGAGATTCTCATGATTGGAGACAGTATTTTTATTGCATTTTTTTTAATCTTCATATCTGTTCAATGGTTTCAATGGGAATTGGATTAGGCCTTTAGGAAAGAAGGATTATTTCATAACTAGAACACAGAACCATAAAGTCAGCAGACCTGGTTCCAGTCACTTGACTTCTGTGTTTCAGTTTCCTTCTATAAAATGGGGACAATCACACTTCACAGTAAAATGTATGGTGTCTGAATGTTCTGAAACTGAATTAATTATTCATTGTAAAATGCTTTGGACCCTTGAATAACATAATGTAAGTGCCAAATAAAGTCCAAATTAATAATTATTCTCTTAAATTCTTTAGACAATAGAGCCTAGATTCTCAAAGGTATTTAGATGCCTAACTCCCATTGATTTTGGGTGTTAGGCACCTAAATACCTTTGAGAATCTCGGCTTAGAGCACTTTTTAGAGGCAAATGTGAAGCAGACACAACATGCGATTAACACATAGTAGAATACTACTACGTCCCCGAATATCATAACACTGGATATATTCACTTACTAAGCTATCTGAAAAAACATTTTTAAAGATCCTTTGCAAGTGTGAGACATGATATATCTCTGGCCTATACTTTTGTGTTTGTTGAGATCTATAATCTTGAGTTCCCTAAACACTCCAATCACTGGGAAAGGTAAACTGTTTTCCCTTCCTGTCATATGGAATAGAAGGTATGATATTTTTTTTAAATAACTCATTCAGCTCCTTTTGAACTGCCCAGAAGTTACTACAGTTCTAGTACTATAATCTTAGTCTTCAATAGCCAGTTTTATTTTCTTTTTTGACAAGAGCTGCACATTTAGCAGATACTGTATCTGAGCTGCCCAAGATGAAACCCAGGTCTTTTCCTGAGCATTTTCAATTGGTTCAGAACCCAATAGTATAGATGAGTACTTCAAATTGTTTCTTCTGTTGTGCATTACCCTACATTTGTGAACAGTGAAATTATTCATCATCCTGCCCAATTGCTGAGACTTGGTAGGGCCCTCTGGAGTCTTTGATAACTTGCATGTCGTTTTACAAGTCACCCACTTCAATATATAGTACAACTATATTGCTGGAGATTTACAATATATGTAGTGAGACTCAAAATCTGTGTTTTGTTTACTGATCTGTCTGAGTGCTTGAAAGATTTAGATGTTAACAAGAAATGTGCAGTAAGTAATAAATTACTTAATATTCCAGTTGGCCAATCTCTACTTATTGTGGGGCTAGTAGACCCTGTCACACTTTTGGAGGGTGAAGTGCAGGGGTGTTATATCTCAGTGGCTAAGTCTGGATGACTGCCTTTGGCTTCTGGGCAGTACGGTCTAATGGTTGGGATCAATAGGGCTCCCTCTCTCTCAGGGTTGTGTGGCCCAATGGCCAGAGTCAATATGGATGATCTCCCTCGCAGGGTTGTGAGGCCTAATGGCCAGAGTCCATACGGCTGTCTTCCTCGTCAGGGCTGTGTGGCCCAATGGCCAGAGTCAATAGGGCTATCCTGGAGCGCCAGGGCAGCATGTCTTGATTGCCAGGGTGACTGGGGAGATGGGCCGCCAACTCAGGGCGGGTGACGGCCAAGGTAGGAGGGCCCGGGCCCTTCCTACTCCACCAGGTCCAAAACTCTGGTGGTTGCGGGGTTGCCGCTACACAGTTGGGATCCTGCTGAAACACACTGAGCCAAGTCCTGGTCCTATGACCAGTTCCCCATTAAGTTCCCCTGACTTACTTTCTATCGTTCCTCAGTGGCTAGTCATCTTGGGTGTCCCATGGTCTTTCCTCCCCCTGTGGTGTCGGGAGTCTGTGGGTCATTAGTCATCACATTCTGGCTGGCTTCCACATCCAGGAGTATCAGCAGTCCCTACACACACAAATGAAAGGTTCACATGACACCTCTTCACCCCCACCCCCGCCGATTTCTTGGAGCACCTCTGGCAGGGATGCTCAGCAGTGTGGAGGGCAGCCGACTCTCCATATCCCTGCAGCCTGGGGAGTGGGGGGAGGGAAAAACAGGGGGGTAGCTGGCTGAGCTCCTCCTCCCCCATCCCTAGAGCTGCTGCTTCTCCTTATAATTTAATATACAGCTGCATAAGATAGAAAGAATTAAGGAGCCCACTCTGAATCTTGCTGTATGAAATAAAGAAAATTCTTTTAACTGTTAAAAAAGATTAAATTGTTTGTAGGAAAATGTCTCTTAATGTGACTACTCAAAAACAGATTTCCGGAGGGACAAGTTCAAGATACAGAAAATCTTGTGGTTTATCAAATATTTAATCAAATATAATTAAATATTAAATTAAATCTAGGGTTAAGTGATTAATAAATGGTAGAACAACTAGAAGTTGATGTTAAGGAACATGTGCCAAGTTTAGGATATAGGATAAAAAGAGACTTTCCAGAGAACAAATTTCACATCACATCTATGTTAAAATGGATGAGGAGAGGTTGTAAGGCCTGTAATGTTAGTGAAATAGGTATGATGAAAGAAAAGAGGACAGTCATGGAGAAAATGAATTATTGGCCAAGACACTGAGAATGATGATCAGCTATATGATGGAATAAATAGGACTATTAGGCCCAGATTCTTAAAACTACTTGAAAACAATGGGAGTTAGGTGCCTAAATGCCTTTGAGAATCTGAACCTTAATCTATTAGCATATCCTTAGGTTATTAACTTCCAGCAGAGCATTTTTAATTGTACGAAGGGACTTAAAAAAAGGTGGGAAGTAGTCATGCTAGGGGTGTACAGTACAAATCAGAACAGTTATTTAAGATTTGTACACATTTTTGAGGAAAAGGGAGTTTGGAAGAAGGATAGAAATTGGTGGATAAAGATGCTTTATATTGAGAACAAGGTACATGGCAAACATTTAACAGATAGTTTCAAACACTAAATTGTTGGCTCCTCAGAGTGATGACATCAGGAGAACACACAGGGTGGGGTTTTCTAGTGCGCTCTGTGTTGATTTATCTCTGCTCTCACTGAAGCCAGAGGTAAAGGTCCCACTGAATTCAGTGAGAGCAGCGTTAGGCCAATACTGTGCACTCTTCAATCCTGCCCTGCTATTTGCTTTAATACTTTGCAAGACAGTGTAAAGCACAGCATGAATCCCATCTAATGAGACAATTTGACCTAAATTGTAACAACTATGCAAATTTAAGCATAAATGGTCACTTAAATAAGCTTATTATAGCATAGGGTATGTACTAAAGAAAACTACAAAAAGAATGCTAACTACATAAAACCAATTCTTCTCTCTTACTCTGGATTTATCCTGGTGTAACACTATGAAATCAAATGGAATTAATTGTTAGCAATTGTCTCTGAGGACTCCTAGAGCACACGTGAAGTTTCAGAGGATACAAGAAGGGCAAATATAGTACCTATCTTTAAAAAGGATAACCAGGAGTATCCAGGGAATTATAGACCAGTCAGCCTAACTTGGATACCTGTAGAGATAACTAGGTGTTTACAAATTGATTGTTTAATATTTAGAGGATAATAGGATTATAAGGAATAGCCAGTATGGATTTGTCAAAAATAAATCATGTTTAACCAACTTAATTGCCTTCTTTGACAGGGTTACTAGCCTAGTGGATGGGGATAGTGGGTTGTCATAAACATACAGCTAAGGATAGCATAAAATCCCTCTTTACCCTGGAAAGGGTTAATTCCTCTTTTACTTGTAAAGGGTTAAGAAGCTCAGTTAACCTAGCTGACACCTGACCAAAAGGAACAATAAGGGGACAAAATACTTTCAAATCTGGTGGCAGAGGGAAAGGCTTTGTTTGGTCTGTTCTGTGTACTTGCCAGAGACAGATCAAGAAGGCAAGCAATCCAACTCAATCAGAATTAGTAAGTACTAGTAAGGGAATGTAAAAAGAACAGGAGTACTTGTGGTACCTTAAAGACTAACAGATTTATTAGAGCATAAGCTTTCGTGGACTACAGCCCACTTCTTCGGATGCATCCGAAGAAGTGGGCTGTAGTCCACGAAAGCTTATGCTCTAATAAATCTGTTAGTCTTTAAGGTACCACAA
>NC_048299.1:137862292-137965707 GCF_013100865.1 Trachemys scripta elegans
AATTGCTGGTATGATCTGTTGGCTCTCTCCAAATCATTGGCACTGCAAAAGGAATAGATTTCCTTTTCCTGTTCAACCACTGGCGAAGATTTGTTGCACTGTTCACACAAGTATGAGGCATCTCTGTTCACTTTGGCTAAACAGAAATGTGTCCCTTTGCAAAATCAAACACTGACAAATAAGAGAGCACAACACTGTATGATTTCTAGAACTGATATAGGGCAATTTGTTCAGCAGAGTGATGTAAGCTTCGTTATGATTGCATCATCCATGACTTCTAGGAATAATATGATGCAATTCATATCATTTATGACGCAATACCAGCTTCAGATTACATCATTCATTGTTTTTCCTAAAAAGCAAGTACTGTCCAAACCCAGTCATAGATGTATTCATAGATCCAGTCAAAGATGTATTTTAGTCATTTCTGGTTTAAATTGAGATCCCTTCCCTTTATAGCTCACTTATCCTCCGCCATTCCTAAGTCAAGGGTCGTATATACTGACCCAATAACATATCTTGAAAACTGGAGCCAATCAACAATTTTAAGCATCATTTTCGTTCTCAGTGACCCAGAATTAGTAAAGTTTGACTACATTTATTTCAGAAGCATTTTGGCTGTAGAGCAGTGTAATTAGAATCATAGACTATCGAGGTTGGAAGGGACCTCAGGAGGTCATCTTGTCTAACCCCCTGCTCAAAGCAGGACCATTCCCTAGACAGATTTTTGCCCCAGATCCCTAAGTGGGCCCCTCAATGATTAAACTCACAACGGTAGGTTTAGCAGGCCAATGCTCAAACCACTGAGCTATCCCTCCCCCAATTAGATCCAAACCAGCAGAAAATTATATATTTTGTTCTCATTGGTCTCCACATCGATTACAGTACATGGGCCTTGCCAAAACGGACTGCAGCTGGAGATGTGGGGCTCCTAGCTCACAAGTTTGGGACTTGACCCTGGATACAGTCCTTTTAGCTAGAAGTAGGTAGGAGGATTCATATGATAATGGATATCTATTTAAAAAAATACTTCTCAGAACTCTGTTTTAGGATATCACTTGCCATCTTGGAAAATCTCCAACTCACAGAAAATTTGGGTTCTCAACAGTGCTTGTAACCAAATGACATCTATTGCTTGGCAGGAAGAACAATCTGCCTCCAGGGATAGAAATTTGGTACAGCAGTTTGGCCAATTTGGCAGCTAAAGAATGAATAACATTTCAGAGAAAAGGGAACTGAGATCAAATATTTTCAAATTGTCCTAACTTTTTTGAAACATTTGATTAATTCCTAGCAGATAAAAACTGAGATGTTCCTCTCATTTCCCTTTTCTAACCCTTGCTTTTTTCTTCTTTCCCTTCCTTCTGATTCCTTTACCCTTTTGTTCTTTTGTCTTTTTTCTGTTCTCCCCTTAATTGAATAAAATATAAATAAATATAAAAGGAAATGAATTCATATTCGCCTTTACCTCAGAAATGAAAATGAGTGTGGTCTCATCTTAATCCAAGTCCATATGGAGCTCTGATAGTTGTCTATCAGAATAAAACTAGAATGCATAATTGACATGGCAAAGTTTTAGAGGGGTCTAGAACTAGGGCTGGGTAACATTTTTTGGACAGATGGTTTATTTTCTGAAAAAATAAACCAATTTTGGGTCACCTGAAGCCATTTGCAAAATGAGGTCAAATTCAGCGAATAGTCTCAGCTGAAGAAAAAGGATTTTTTTTTTAAAGTTGAAATTTTGATATTTTTTAATCAAAACAGTTTGACTCCTCATTTCAAAATGATGGTTTGAAATTTAGCTCTATTTAAAAAAAGAAACCCAAAAAGGTATAATAAACAAAATCACTTTCAGATTAAACAAATGGTTTCATTTGACCTAAAAGAATCCCCTCCCCTCCCCCGCAGTTTTCCTTGCCAGAGAGAAAAAATGAAGACATTCTGTTTCAGGTTGATTTTTGTATTTATTTGGTTCAGTCACTGAACTGGAAAGCAATTATTCACTCAGCTCTAACCAGCACTGAAATGGCCTTGATTATGCAGCATTATGCAGTGTGAAAGCTTGCATAGCATCTTTTCTCTACACTAATTCTAAACAGGTTTAGAGTTCCTCACTCTAAAGTCAAATCAAATTTCCAAGGGGAAAATGAGATAATAGGTCTCTGCTCTTTTTTCAGAATTTGTGCAAAACTAGAAATTGAAGAAACTTTGTTTGATTTTTTAGAATATAAGACTGAGTAATTAGTCTTGTCTGCAGCTCTGCAAAATGCTCCCTACAAAATCCCAAAGCACAAATTCACCTTGTTTCACATTTTATTACAAATTCAAATATCAGCCCAGGTTCAACTGAGGTTTGAAAAACCATTTGAGCAATCCTGAGCTAATTTATGTGTTCCATGTCAACACAACATGTAGTTCATCATCTTGTATTCATGTGAAACCTGGCACTATCCACCGAATTTCGTGTTTAGTTTTTGGGTTTCTTCAAACTCAAAATTAGTAGTTTTAAATTCAGGTGAACTGAAACTGAAGCAAATGTTCACACAACCCCTTGTAAAACAAAAACGTTGTATTGCATACAGATCTGGTCCCTGTGTGTGCTGCATACTGAAGACGTCAGTTATCAGACACCTCGTGAACAAGAATTCACCATATTCTGCACTGCACCCAGCAGTGGTTTATAGGTCTCTCCCTGCATCATTCAGGGGAAAACAAATACAAGAAAACCTTATGCTGACTTTCATGATGCTTTTATTTCCTGAGTTAGGATTGCAAGATCAGCCTCAGTGTTTCATTTCAGTACTGAGCAAAGCCTAAACAGAAGAGCTGTGAAAGCTGCTAAGCTCCATCGCAAGCTCAAAGTAATTGCAAAGGAGCTGATCGCCTGGTAGAATGTTGCAGGAAGAGAAGCACAGGATATGTCTTCACTGCAATTGAAACCCACAACTGGCCCGGGTCACCTTACTCGGGTTCCTAGAGTTGGGGCGGCAGGGCTGTAAAACGTTCGGGCTCTGGGATCCTTCCCACTCACAGCCTGAGCCTGAACACCTATGCTGCAATTGTAAAGTCCAGCAGCCTGAGCCCTGTGAGCCTAAATCAATGGACCTGGGCTAGTGGCGGGGGTTTAATTGCTGTGCAGACATACCCACAGTGCCTTGCTGAAGGGTCAAAAACAAAGGAAGGGGTGGACCTATTAGAAAAGAGCCAAGTAGGGATCAGGTGCCTATTGGAGAGTTTCAGGGAGGAGGCAATTAGTATGTAGGTATGCAGAATGAGAGAGAGGGAAAGGTCTTTATCCAAATTAATTTGGACTAGGAGAACTATAGACTATAAGTTACAATGTTACTTAGTACAGCCTCTTTAGTGATAAAGGCAAAGCTTGAAGACACTCATTACATCTCCACTGCTTCTCTCTGCTGAATAGAAATGACGTTTAATGGCTTTATTTCACACATACTCCAATTGACTTAAGGGCATGGCCTGCAAACAAAGTGGCAGTACAGACTTTATTGCCTTGCATTTCATGCTATCCTTAGCCACCATGATTCCTTTTAATCATCTCACCTCATTGTCCTAGAGAAATATTATCAGACATGGAAAAGACTTCTGGCTAGGCTCTAAATTTCAGATCAATATTCACTGCAGTATGCAGAATACTAAAACCAAATTCAAGAGAAGAGAACTGCAGCACTTCAAATTAATCTTGCAATGAGTTTTTACACACAGTGCACATTTATTATTAACCTCCCCTAAGTCAGGGCATTGAAGCAGGAGTATATACTTGCCAAGAGAGATGTATTGACTGGTTAACTAAAAATTAGTGAACTCTTTTAAAATGGGGGCCCCCGGTGCCACAGGTATCTGAAATCACATCCAAAGTGTGGGGCAGAATATGGAAACATCCTGTAAATGTCTCAAATCTCACAAGCAGGAGCTGTTTTTATAGAGCTTTCACCTGAAGGAGAACATAAGGACAACATAAGAACATAAGAATGGCCATACTAGGTCAGACCAAAGGTCCATCCAACCCAGTATCCTGTCTGCTGACAGTGACCAATGCCAGGTGTCCCAGAGGGAGTTAACCTAACAGGCAATGATCAAGTGATCTCTCTCCTGCAGTCCATCTCCACCTTCTGACAAACAGAGGCTAGGAACACCATTCCTTACCCATCCTGGCTATTAGTCATTAATGGACTTAACCTCCATGAATTTATCTAGTTCTCTTTCTCTTTTTAAATCCTATTATAGTCATAGCCTTCACAACCTCCTCAAGCAAGGAGTTCCACAAGTTGACTATGTGCTGTGTAAAGAAAAACTTCCTTTTATTTGTTTTAAACCTGCTGCCCATTTATTTTCATTTGGTGGTCCCTAGTTCTTATATTATGGGAACAAGTAAATAACTTTTCCTTATTCACTTTCTCCACAACACTCAAGATTTTATATACTCTATCATATCCCCCGTTTGTCTCCTCTTTTCCAAGTTGAAAAGTCCTAGCCTCTTTAATCTCGCCTCATATGGGACCCGTTCCAAACCCCTAATCATTTTAGTTGTCCTTCACTGAACAATTCCTAATGCCAATATATCTTTTTTTTAAATGACGAGACCACATCTGTATGCAGTACTCGAGATGTGGGCATACCATGGATTTATATAAGGGTAATAAGATATTCTCCATCTTATTTTCTATTCCTTTTTTAATTATTCCTAACATCCTGTTTGCTTTTTTGACTGCCGCTGCACACTGCGTGGACATCTTCGGAGAACTATCCATGATGACTCCAAGATCTCTTTCCTGATTAGTTGTAGCAAAATTAGCCTCCCCATCATATTGTATGTATACTTGGGTTATTTTTTCCAAAGGTACATTACTTTACGTTTATCCACATTAAATTTCATTTGCCATTTTGTTGCCCAATCATTTAGTTTTGTGAGATCTTTTTGAAGTTCTTCACAATCTGCTTCGATCTTAACTATCTTGAGCAGTTTAGTATCATCTGTAAACTTTGCCACCTCACTTTTTACCCCTTTCTCCAGATCATTTATGAATAAATTGAATAGGATTGGTCCTAGGACTGACCCTTGGGGAACACCACTAGTTACCCCTCTCCATTCTGAAAATTTACCATTTATTCCTATACTTTGTTCCCTGTCTTTTAACCAGTTCTCAATCCATTAAAGTATCTTCCTTCTTATCCCATGATAACTTAATTTATGTAAGAGCCTTTGGTGAGGGAGCTTGTCAAAAGCTTTCTGGAAATCTAAGTACACTATGTCCACTGGATCCCCCTTGTCCACATATTTGTTGACCCCTTCAAAGAACTCTAATAGATTAGTAAGGCATGATTTCTCTTTACAGAAACCATGTTGACTTTTGCCCAACAATTTATGTTCTTCTATGTGTCTGACAATTTTATTATTTACTATTGTTTCAACTAATTTGCCCAGTACTGACGTAAGACTTACTGGTCTGTAATTGCCGGGATCACCTCTAGAGCCCTTTTTAAATATTGGCGTTACAATAGCTATCTTCCAGTCATTGGGTACAGAAGCTGATTTAAAGGACAGGTTAAAAACCCTATTTAATAGTTCCACAATTTCACATTTGAGTTCTTTAAGAACCCTTGGGTGAATGCCATCTGGTCCCGATGACTTCTTACTGTTAAGTTTATCAATTAATTCCAAAACTTCCTCTTGTGACACTTCAATCCTTGACAATTCCTCAGATTTGTCACCTACAAAGGACGTCTCAGGTTTCGGAATCTCCCTAACATCCTCAGCCGTGAAGACTGAAGCAAAGAATTCATTTAGTTTCTCCGCAATGACTTTATCATCTTTAAGTGCTCCTTTTGTATCTCGATCATCCAGGGGCCCCACTGGTTGTTTAGCAGACTTCCTGCTTCTGATGTACTTAAAAAACATTTTGTTATTACCTTTTGTGTTTTTGGCTAGCTGTTCTTCAAACTCCTTTTTGACTTTGCTTATTACATTTTTACACGTAATTTGGCAGTGTTTATGCTCCTTTCTAATTACTTCACTAGGATTTGACTTCCACTTTTTAAAAGATGCCTTTTTATCTCTCACTGCTTCTTTTACATGGTTGTTAATCCACGGTGGCTCTTTTTAATTCTTTAACTGTGTTTTTTAAGTTGGGGTATACATTTAAGATGGGCCTCTATTATGGTGTCTTTGAAAAAAGTGTCCCTGCAGCTTGCAGGCATTTCATTCTAGTCACTGTACCTTTTAATTTCTGTTTAACTAACCTCCTCATTTTTGCATAGTTCCCCTTTCTGAAATTAAATGCCACAGTGTTGGGCTGTTGAGGTGTTCTTCCCACCACAGGAATGTTAAATGTTATAGATTATGGTCACTATTTCCAAGCAGTCCTGTTATAGTTACCTCTTGGACCAGATTCTGCACTCCACTCAGGACTAAATCAAGAATTGCCTCTCCCTGTACCAGCTGCTCCAAGAAGCAGTCATTTAAGGTATCAAGAAACTTTGTCTCTGCATTTTGTCCTGAGGTGACATGTACCCAGTCAATATGGGGATAATTGAAATCCCCCATTATTATCGAGTTCTTTATTTTGATAGTCTCTCTAATCTCCCTTAGCATTTCATCGTCACTATCACTCTCCTGGTCAGGTGGTCGATAATAGTTCCCTACTGTTATATTCTTATTACAGCATGGAATTGCTATCCATAGAGATTCTATAGAACATGTGGATTCATTTAAGATTTTTACTTCATTTGATTCTACATTTTCTTTCACATATAGTGTCACTCCCCCCATCACACACAACCTGTTCTGTCCTTCCTATATATTTTGTACCCCAGAATGATCGTGTCCCATTTATTGTCCCCACTCCACCAGGTTTCTATGATGCCTATTATATCAATATCCTCCTTTAACATGAGGCACTCTAGTTCACCCATCTTATTATTTAGACTTCTAGCATTTGTGTACAAGCACTTCAAAAAGTTGTCACTGTTTATTTGTCTGCCCTTTTCTGATGTGAATGTTTCTCGTCTGATCTGGCCCATAGTTTATCCTCTTCCATCCTCTCCTCCTGACTACATCCTAGAGAATCTCTATCAATAGACTCTCCTCTAAGAGAAGTCTCTGTCTGATCCATGTGCTCCTCTGCAGCAGTCGGCTTTCCCCCATCTCTTAATTTAAAAACTGCTCTGCAACCTTTTTAATGTTAAGTGCCAGCAGTCTGCTTCCACTTTGGTTTAGGTGGAGCCCATCCCTCCTTTATAGGCTCTCTCATCCCAAAAGTTTCCCTGGTTCCTAATAAATCTAAACCCCTCCTCTATACACCATCGTCTCATCCACACATTGAGACTCTGAAGCTTTGCCTGCCTACCTGACCCTGCATGTAGAACTGGAAGGATTTCTTAGAATGCTACCATAGAGGTCCTGGATTTCAGTCTCTTTCCTAGCAGCCTAAATTTGGTCTCCAGGACCTACCCTTCCCTATATCATTGTTACCTACATGTACCATGACCACTGCCACTTCCCAGTACTAGACACAAGTCTATCTAGATGCCTCGAGAGATCCGCAACCTATGCAGCAGGCAGGCAAGTCACCATACACCAAACCCAGCTATCTACGTTTTTAATGATCGAATCTCCCATTACTAGCACCTGCCTTTTCCTAATGCCTGGAGTTCCCTCCCCCAGAGAGGTAACCTCAGTGTGAGAGTATATCCCAACATCATCTGGAAGGAGAGTCCCAACAATGGGAAGGTTTCCCTCTGGTCCTGTTGACTGCTCTACTTTCCTGAGACTTTCATCCTCCTTAACAGCGCAGGGACTGTCTGACCGGAGGTGGTACAAATCTACAGTGTCCCAGAAATCCTCATCAATATACCTCTCTGCCTCCCTTATCTCCTCCAGTTCCGCCACCCTGGCCTCCAAAGGCCATACACTGTCTCTGAGGGCCAAGAGCTCCTTGCACCGAATGCACATATATGTCACCCGCCCACAGGGCAGGTAATCATACATGCTACACTGAGTGCAATAAATAGGATAGCCCCTATTCTGCTGCTGGGCTTCTGCCTGCATTCTCTCCTACAGCTACCTAGGTTAATGATAGGGGTTTTGTTTAAATCAAGAAGTTTTGATTATTGTTTAGTTTAAAGGTTTTAAAGAATGACAAGTGTACCTCACCCTCTTCCCACTCCCCTTCTAAACTCCCTGTTAGCAACCCCTGCTCGCTTGCTCACGGTTTTATAAAGCCCTGGCCTTCTTGATAGCCGCACCCCCTGACTAATGCTCAGGCAATGAACAGAGGCTTCTAGATTTCTAGAGCAGATCAAGTAGTAGACTGCATGCTAAGACAATCAAAAACACAGTAGGGGAAATGGAAGTATGAAGAGAATTGTGTTCAGAGATGTGTTTGTGATTTTTTTTTACTTGAAGTGGAGACATGAGTTTGTTTGAGGGCACAATTAAGCCTCCTGCCTGGAACAGGGAGAGTGTCTTAGGCACAAAGATGTCATTATAACTAAAGTTGTACAAAGTTTCCAACTTCTTGGAATGATTCAAATGGTTACAACATAGGCCTCAATCCTGCAATTGCCTCTGCTAGCATGAATGCCTTTGCAGATCATTAAAGATGCAGATGTCATTGCTAGATCAAGGCCTACAATTTTAGGCCCCTTCTCCAAACTGTATTCTTAACGTGAACATGTATATGCTTGTTAACTTCTGGGTAGGACAAATATTTCTCATTAAGTTTGGATGATCTTTGTTTTATAATGGAAGATAGTTGGGGCAGGTACTGTTTCACTATAAGTGCTCTGTAGTAATAAATAAGGTATGAGAATGGTTCTACTACATCTTCATCCACCAGTCCAAAACCAAAGTAATCTTCCTCTCCTTTCCCAACTTGCTCATTTGGCCATACATATCTACCTTTTGTTAGACTGCCAAGGCCTGCTTTATACAGTTCTTATACTCAAAATAATTTGCAGTGTTCTAGCACATCACCAAAATTAGTGACTAACACAAGATTTGTGTTTGTCTGAGACACTGAGGGGAGAAAAACAAGAAACAAGAAAAGTGGTTTAAGTAGACTGCAACTTTATGTGAAACAGCTGGGAATTATCCTGTAATAACTCATCCAGTCCATTTCACCCTTCTCCCCCCACTTGGTAATCTGTTCTATCTGGTGCAGGGCTGTTGGCAGCATCCTGCCAACTTCTCCCTTCCATCTGGTCCCAGCACAATTGCTGGGACCTTGTTGCCCTCTCTTCATATGAGGGTTAAGGGGCTGGGGAAAGGCGGTTATTGCCTCACTACTAAACGTGAGAAGTCCCAACACCATTCCCCAGTTTCTTTAAGAGATACCATCCCCTAATCCTCTTCCAGTTTCGGTTTATTAGGAACTGGATCTCCTATTAAACAAGCACCTGCACTGGGCACAAGTAGTAACAAATTAATTTTAAAATCTAATATTCCTCTCATGAACCTGGTTTGGTGAAAGGAAGGCCTGAAAACCCCCCAGAAAGCAACAGACCAAACAACCCACACCCATATCAGCCTTTTCTTTCTGCCATAACATGGCATTCCCAGGCAGGGAGAATGACTTAAGCCCTCCCCTTGAGTGCACAGAAGTCAATAGACTCCACCCTTCTGTCGAATTCATCAGCCACAGAGCTCCCCTGCTCAAGGAGAATTAAGGATTTTACACCCAAAGGACCAAAGGTTTTCTTTCCTTTGCTGGCCTGGACAAAACCTCCACTCTTCTGAGGCTGCACGGGGAGGAAGGGCATTAGAAATAGTTTTGTTTTTACCTACTAGGAACTGTATTGTGTCTTGCAATGTGTTTCTCTTACAGTTCCTACTACGGGATCTGGAGCGGAGCCAAATAAGTTCCGTAAAGATGAGGTATTTGTGGTTATTAATTGAGCCCTAAGTAGCAACTGAGTAACACTAAAATACAGCATGGAGTAAGGAAATACTGGGGATGCCTACATAAGTACCCAAAGGGGCTCATTACAATGGACATTCAAAATCAAGTGTTAAAGGTATTTTTGAGGAAAGAATAATAAATGCTTTGCAGTGGTAAAGGCAGCTTATTCTAGCTGTAAAGACTAAACAAAATAAAGATAAGGAGACCTGCATTTACCAGAATAGCAGAATCTATTTGTAGACAATCTACATCTCTTCTCTTCCAATGCTGTCCATCTTCACTACATAAATATCAGACACTTTAACCCAAACACAACACAATCCTCTATGGCTTCACAGGAAGATATTTTTCATATCAATTGGAAAAGCAACTGGCTGTTGCTTTAGTATTGAATAGAATGTTGAATGTAGACTGAATATGGGGTTAGCAGCCCCTTTCCCAAAGGAAGCCCTCTGGACAGGCTAAGAAAAAAATATCCAAGACTTGTTTTGAGGTGCAGTAAGATACAGGAAAAACTAGTTCAGTATATAGCACACTGATAGATACCAGTTTAAACCAGGAAAATAAATGATTAAAATATATTAATGAAAATTACTGAGAAATGTTTTGCAATTTGATAATAGTTTTGAAGTAACATGGTCTGTCTAATTTTAATTAAAGGAAATAAAATGAATCAAACAAAAGACTCTCTATGCTATTGCCTTCGCTACCTTAAGACAGAAACTGAAACTTCTGCATCTGAGATTTCTCCTTTGTTTAGCAAGGACATTTACATGTTTAGCAAGCAAAGAACGGGGATTCCAGATTCAGAAGTTTCAGTGTCTGAGGTAAACTGCCAAAGTGTCTGTCTCTTGATCTGGCTAGCTGGAGTGCAACTGACTTCAGTGAATACAATGACTCCAGTCAAAATATTTCAACATGAGCAAAGGTGGAAGACCACTTGACCCATTTCATGGCTATTTTAAGAAAGTTCATGAAGATGGCTGAGAGTCTTATATGCAGAACTTGCAAAGAAAAAGTAAGTGGGAAGGCAGACCATGTGAGGAAACATTTTGCACAATGCAGTGGACAGCACAAAGACACTGGAACTACTGACTTTGGTTAAACATATGTCAGTATTGGAGTCAGACTCTGAGGATGAAGGTAATGATAATACAGCATTGCCATTGCCAAGTATATCAAAAGAAAGCAATATCCAGGTCAGCCAAAGACAAGAAGTATCACGGTTTTTCAACCACAAATAGATATGTTTGTAACAAAAATAACTGCAGGTTATTTCAAGATAGCCTTGAATATTTCAGATTTTTTTTTTGGCTATAATATTCTCTTTTCTATTTCTTATTGGGTGTCCAATTTTTCAAACAATGATCAGCTGCCTATGGCTGGGCTACAAAGCACCAGTCAGATGAACTGTTAGAAGCAGTTACCGATGACTTAAAGGTGGAAGCACACTGCAATTTACATGAAAGAGCAGTTACATGAATACAAGATGGATGGAGTAATCTTCACAGTGGCCCAATGATAGCTAACTGCTGTTTCTGAATCAGCGGTTGATATTGCAAGCAATAAGAAGACTGGAAATTACTGTGCTACACTGACAAGAGAAGCCAAGGCTTTAGCAAATTAACTGTAGAGTTGAGTTAAGAGCTACCTGACAGACAATGAGAAAAAGATGGAAAGTATGAGAAGTGATTTGGAATAAGATGATAACACTTTGGTTATATATAGATGTGCATCACTTTGGCTAAATCTACTTGGACAAGCCCTTACACCAAGAGCTTTGATGAAACATGATGTGGATTTACATATGTATTTTTATAATAACCATCAGCCTGAAGGCTAGTTAAAATATGCCAAGTTCTGTAAAATCCCAAATCCCTGGTGACACAAGATAGAACAGTCAAATAACATGCCTGGAAACAGATTTGTAAAAATTGTCCACATTATCTCAGGATTGAGAGTTATCATAAAGCAAAACTTGAAGATAGAGTGGTTAGTATAATTAATAATCAAGGGATTTACCAAGAAGAAAATAACTTGATCAGTCACTTGAAATCAGTTGCTCTGGCACTTGATGCACTCCAAGAGGACAAATCAGCAATCACTGTTGCATGTGAAACATGGCTGGATCTACTGACAAAATGAAGATCTTGCCCCATACAAAGCAAAAGTAAAAAAAAAGATTGCATGAGGCAATTACTCCTGTACACATGATGGCCAATCTCTTTCTTCCAAAATACACTGGAAATAAATTTGTCAGCTGAAGAAAAAAATTGCAAAGCAGAGACTGCTCAGCAAAAATCCTGACGTTCTGCCACATTTACTTGCATTTAAAGTAGAAGAATCGCCGAATCCAAAATTAAGGTTTTCATCTGCTATTAAGGAAAAAAATTACCGTTTAACAGGGTGGGAAAATCTGAAGGCTGCTCACCTTCCATCTGACTTCATAGACCCTAGCTCAGTGGTCCCCACCTTTTTGTGGCCAATAGCACATTCATATTTTCAGAAGAATATGGCGGATCCCAACAATTTTTCAAGGCTTATTTTGCATTTGTACATTAAATAATACAAAAAACATCATATTTAATATTACATAATATATGAATCCATAAGATAAAAAAAGTAATTTTACATGTAAAAGGTATTAATTAAATTATTTGGCAATTACTCTTTCACGTTACCATGTGAATTTGCTCTTTTTTATCTACCTGTAAGAAAAATTAAGGAGTTTTTACAAAATAAATATCGAACAGTTTTCATCTTATTTATTTAAAAAAAAGTAAAACATTGTTGAACTGCTGGTCCAAATATATTTATTATTCTTACTTTAACACAGATAGCCAGTTATGGTTAATTACAAAATATTCTTTGTATTGTTACTTGTATCTGGAGTTCAATAAACAAATATGAAAAAAAGTTAAACACAAGTTAATCATACGCGCTCATCAACACTTAATGGAAAAATAGGTATAATTAATTCACATGGTTTTTCTAATAAAGTCAGTGTGATTTTTGGCACTGCATTTCTTCAGCCACTTTTTCGTAGTTGGGAGAGTAGGATGATATTCCTGTTCGTAAGCAATCGTCAAGATGGGCATCTGTAAGCCGAGATCTGTATTTTGATTTTATGATGTTCATTGTTGAAAACAGAACTTCGCATAGATAAGTAGAACCGAAATAAGATTTTATTTTGTATGCTACATTTTTTAAGTCAGGAAACTTTTTTTGGTCAACCAGATTCCAAACATTTTAATCTGTTACGCAGGATTTTAGAACAATATAATTTTGAAGGTCCAAAATCTCCAGTTCCACTTCTTCTGTTCTTACTTGAATGAGACTCGCAATTGATGTAGCTATTTCTGTTATCTCTATTTGGCAAGTAAAAGGATTCACAAGAAAGGCAACTACAGGCTCAATGATGGTGAACTGTTTAAATCTCTTTTCAAATTGTTCCAGAAGTGTTTGAATGTGGAGAACAAACGGAGATGGGTTAAAATCACTGTCACATACCATTTTCTTCATACTTCGGAAATGTACGAGAGACTTCATCTTCATATGTGACATCCACAACATCAGTTTTGTTTTGAATGATTTTACAGAACCTATTATTTGAGCCACATGTTTGTCTTTTCCCTGGAGCTCAAGATTTAAAATGTTCAATTTGTCAGTGATGTCAGCAAGAAAAGCCAAGTCCGTTAACCAGCTGGAGTCTTCTAGTTGCTCGAAGTTCTGATTTGTGGACTTTAAGGCTTAGGCTTAAAAAACATGTAAGAAGTTTACCTTTGCTCAGCCATCGTACTTCTGTTATTCCTGTGTGCAAGATCAGATCAGATTGTTCATCATCAACATCTTCCAAGTCGGTGTTGCAAACGTTTCGCTCGAGTTAATTATTTTAATAATGACATTCATGACGTGTTGAAAAGAAAGAACTTTGACGCACAAAGCTTCTTGGTGGATAATGCAATGATAAAACATGACGTTCAGAAAGGATTCATTCTTCTTGCAGAGTGCAATGAATCCATTGGTGCTGCCCATCATTGCTGGTGCCCCATCAGTGGTGATCGCAGACAGCTTGTGTAGTGGCATACTAATTGATGTTGCGTATGATTTGAATAAATTATAGATGTCCTCACCCTTTGTTTGCCCTTTCATAGGCAATACTGTTAGTAACTCTTCTTTTAAGGTGAAGTCACTAAATACCATCCTCACCATAACTGCCAGCTGCACTGGATCCAATATATCTGTCGACTCATCGAACTGCAGTGAAAACGAATCACATATTTCCAAGTCATCCTTTAGCTGAGTTTGCATGTCGCTTGAAATTGCATGTATCCTCCTCGTAACTGTGTTGTCTGATAACTGCAAGCCTTGTATTGCCGACAAAATCTCACGCTTGTTAGAAAATCCTTGAAACAGGCAATCAGCACCAGTCAAAAATGCTTCCTTCAACAATTCCCCATCTTGAAAGGGTTTTTTCCTTCTTTGCAAGCAGATGAGGAATTTTAAAGAAAGCAATAGTAGCACTTTTAGACTTTACCACTTGTCTAGTGAAAACAGGTTGCTGGGCAGATAGAAGACAATTAATCAACTCAAATCAAACCATTCTCAACTCAGATTTAAGTGGATGGCTAATGTCAAAAGAGCCATGATTAGTTTGGAAATGGTGTTCACCATTATGTTTTTTCGGCACTGCAACAGCACCACCGCACAATAAGCAAACATATTTCCCTTTATTTTCAATAAAACAATAGGATTCTTCTCACTCTGCGTTGAAATGATACGTATGTTGTCTTTTATTTGAACCACTCATTTTGGGGCAAAATGTTAAAAAAATAATAAATCTCAAAGCACGAGAAAACAGCAGTATCAGTGCAGTGGAAGAATACTCACATAATATATGGAAACACGGGTCACTGACATCCCACTGCATGCGCAGGCGCAAGCAGAAAAAAAAGAGTGGCAATACACAAGTGACGAGAGGTTGGAACCGAGAGCACGCACATTAGACAGCCTACATTAGTACTACCATGATACTACTAAACCTGGTAGGTTGTTCTGGCAAATGAAAATGAGACCAGTTTGCGCTGGACAGCATGGAGAGAAGCCAGAGATAAGTCGCGGCCCTGCACCTGCCAGGTACGGAGAACATCTGTCCCCGGCAGGTGTGGGGCCACGGCACTACTTTTCACACCTTGTCACTAGGTGGGCGCACATACGTGCCCCGGCGGGCGCCATGGCACTGCATTGGGGACCACTGCCCTAGCTCATAGAATTGGTGATGCAACTACATCAGTGTCCAGCAAGCATAGAACAAGTCTTTTCAAACTTTGGATACATCCATTCAAAACTGAGAAACAGACTCAGCCTATCCATTACATCAAAGTTGGTGTTCAGCTACAGAATATTGCATGGCCAAATGGACCTTTACTGGTAGTCTGTAACTCTTCATGCTTCTGATTGCATAATGCTTCATGCCTACAACTCTGGATTATTGTTTTCATATAATTGAATGTTTTTGACTTTTGTTTATATCATATTGAAAACAAAAATGATTCATGACATGTATAAACTTCTTTAAGAAAATACCAAACCGAAATGTATCTACATTCCCATGTTCAGTGTTATAATTATATGCTAGTACAATAGAACCTCAGAGTTTTAAATACTAGTGTTACGAACTGACTGGTCAACCACACACCTCATTTGGAACCAGAAGTACACAATCAGGCATCAGAGACAAAAAAAAAAAAAAGCAAATACTGTGCAGTACAGTACTGTGTTAAATGTAAATTACCAAAAAAATAAAGGGAAAGTTAAAAAAAAAAAGATTTGACAGGGTAAGGAAACTGCTTAAAATTGTTGATTGGCTCTAGTATTCAAGATATTCTATTGGGTATCTCCTTGACTTGGGAATGGCGGCGGATAAGTGAGTTATAAAGGGAAGGGATTGAAATTTAAACCAGAAAAGACTAAAATACATCTTTGACTGGATCTATGAATACATCTATGACTGGGTTTGGACAGTACTTGCTTTTTAGGCAAAACAATGAATGATGTAATCTGAAGCTGGTATTACATCATACATGATATGAATTACATCATGTTATTCCTAGAAGTCATGGATGATGCAATCATAATGAAGCTTACATCACTCTGCTGAACAAATTGCCCTATATCAGCTCTAGAAATCATACAGTGTTTGATTTTGCAAAGGGACACATTTCTGTTTAGCCAAAGTGAGCAGAGATTCCTCGTACTTGTGTGAACAGTGCAGATAACTTCTGCTATGTTTGTGGTGAAGTGACTTTTGCATCACAAAAGCACAGTATAACCACTATGGTTAAGAAAGCCTATCACCTTTATTTTGGCTGAAAAATTGGAGATCAGGACAAGAGGTGGACCCCACACATGTGCTGCAACACTTGTGCAACAAATCTTCGCCTGTGGTTGAACAGGAAAAGGAAATCTATTCCTTTTGCAGTGCCAATGATTTGGAGAGAGCCAACAGATCATACCAGCAATTGTTACTTCTGCATGGTGCCTCCAGTTGGGAAAGGTGTGTCAAAGAAGAAAAAGTGGACTGTGCATTATCCAAACATTCCATCAGCTATACGCCCAGTACTCCATGGAGAAGGACTGCCGGTTCCTGATGCACCAGAATCATCCTCACTTGAGTCAGACGAGGAAGAGGATGAAACTTCTGGTCCTGAACCATCAATGTCACAGGACCCACATTTTCTCCCATCCTCCTCCTCTAAATCACACCTCATAACACAAGGTGAACTGAATGACCTTATCAGGGATTTGGAACTACCCAAGAGGAAGGCAGAGCTGTTGGGCACCAGACTACAGCAGTGGAATCTCCTGGCAGGTGATGTTAGGGTTTCCATGTTCCGTGACCGTCAAAAGGATCTTGTCCCATTCTTCTTCATGGAAGGTGATCTTGTAGCCTGCAACAACATCGATGGTGTGATGGCAGACCTCAACATCGTTCACGATCCAGATGAGTGGAGACAGTTCATTGATTCATCGAAGACGAGTCTTAAAGCTGTTTTACTGCATAATAGCAATGTTTTGCCATCAATTCCAGTTGGTCATGCAGTCCATATGAAGGAAACCTATGACAACATGAAACAACTTTTGAGGTGCATAAACTATGACCAACATCAGTGGCAGCTTTGTGGCGATTTGAAGGTTGTTGCTCTCTTGCTTGGTCTGCAGACTGGATACACAAAGTACTGCTGTTTTCTCTGCGAATGGGATAGTCGTGCAAGAGATTCCCACTACATCAAGAAAGATTGGCCACTCCGACAGTCATTAGAGCCTGGGAGGAAAAGTGTTCAGCATCCACCACTTGTTGAATCAAGGAAGATTTTGTTACCACCCTTACACCTCAAGCTGGGTCTGATGAAGAACTTTGTCAAGGCCATTGACAAAACACAAGCAGCTTTCAAGTACCTCCATGGAAAATTTCCAAGGTTAAGTGAAGCTAAGATAAAGGAAGGTGTCTTTGTTGCTCCTCAGATTCGTGAACTTCTTCGAGATGATGCATTTGACCATGCACTGCATGGCAAGGAAAAGACAGCATGGAAAGCCTTCCAGTTAATGGCAGTAAATTTTCTCGGAAACAACAAGGCAGACAACTACAGGTTGTTGGTGGAAAACCTCCTCAAGGCATACAAAAGCCTTGGTTGCAACATGTCACTAAAGATACATTTTTTGCACTCTCATCTAGACTTTTTCCCACCAAACTGTGGAGCAGTGAGCGACAAGCATGGCGAGTGATTTCTCCAGGACATTGCAACAATGGAGAAACGCTATCAGGGCAAATGGAGCCCATCAATGCTTGCAGACTATTGCTGGACAGTGACAAGAGATGCTCCATTTAATGAATACAAGAGACAAGCCAAGAAGCGCCGAGTAGACATTGAATAGGACTAAACTATGTACAGAATAGTTTTTTGCCTTTTGTTTCATAATAAATTTTATTTATATAACCCTTTTGCTGATTTTTAAAGTGTTACATAAACAGGACAGGTGAAATATTATCATGTAAAGCAACCATAAACACATGAAAAGACCTAGGTTTACAATTTATGATTAAAACTCTACTATCTACACAATATACATAGACATAAAATGTAAAAACTTAAATATCTTAAACAGTAGCCAATCAGTTGTTTTAATGGTCATATTTGAATTCAGCATATCAAAATACATAATAAATAGCACATTTTATCTCTGAAGCAGACAACTTCTCAAAAATTGTAGACCAGTGTTATAGTACCATATTACAGTTTATAATGTCTTTCAAGGCACTTCACCACTGGACAAGGTTCAAAGAGATACACAAATCTTTGTTCCACACCTGGCACAGAAATCTTAATTAGGAAGGGTCTTCTGGACCAGGAAGTTGTAACAGGCTACAGCTAGTCAAGTGAACCCGTAGCTTTCTCTCCACAACAATTCTGGAGTCTCTCAAGCATGGAACACTTCAGGACCAAATTGATGAAGTGAAAGGGCAGTGCTTAAAAGGTACTAAAGACTGAACCACTTGTCTGTATGCTACAATCTTTAAACATTCAGCCACCTCATTATGTGAGTCCATCCACTGCTGAACACAAACCATACTTTGAAGTAGCTTTTATTCCTCAGTACACTACTGTGCCATCAAGAAGTGTAGAAGAAAGGAAGGACATATGGAGCTTTCAAAATGAACATGGCAGCAGTAGAGAGGAGAGTAAATACTGCTTTCCCCTCATAGCTAAATCACATTTAAAAAAAAATGTAATACATCTTTTTAAATAAAGACATCTTAATCTGAGCAGTCACAAAACACATTTTGTTTGTCTTGACTTCAAATTCAATGTACACTACTGTACAGTCCTAAAGATGCAGTTGTGAGCACAGTGAGCACTCTAACACATCTGGTATACCAACTCCAGTTGGACTCCTTGCATGAAGATACATTTAACATGAGTAAGGGTGCACAATCAGGGTTGAAATGTGCTGAAGCTGCTTTAAAGTGGATAAAAAGATAACATCCCTGCTCTTCTAGTTTACCAAATCAAAATCAAGGCAAAATAAGTGACGGACTACAGTAGATTATGGTGGGGATAAGACATTAAAGCTGGTTGATATCTATATCTATCTATAGATATAGATAGATATATCTAATTCTTAAAAATGGAACAGTCCTTTCAGAAACGAAAGGCTTTAACAAAAAAATGACAATGTTATCAACATTAGAGCTGGTTGGAAATAATCTGATGAAAGAGTTCCATGGGAAAATGCTAGATCACTGAACCTGTCTCGTGAAATGATTTATGATTGAACTATTGTCCAATCATAGGCAGGGTTCCACAAGAATCCTCCCATGCAGACTGCTCAGGGTCTGAGGACCCCAAAGCTTCCAGGGTCTATGGCTCCAGGGAAGCTCCATCAGACAGACTACCCTTGGGCTTCCAAGGTCTACAGCGCTGAGGCAGCCCCACCAACCCATGGCTTCAAAGGTTTACAGGCTCCCTGTCACAGAGCTAATGGAGGGTTTTGCTGACTGAGCCCTGAGAGTTCTATAAAGGGTTCAGCTCCTCAGCAGGGAACTGGAAGCCCTGAGAACTCTGATTTGAATTGAGGCTCTCAAGGCTTCCAGCCTTCCTGCTATGAAGCTGGGAGCCTGGAGGTTCTGAGACAGTCTCCCAGCATCTGGAGCAGGCTTGCCATGTGGGCTGTCCCATGTAACCTTTTGTGTTATGTATCCCCAATTAGTAGCTTACAGATAAAGAATCCAGGACAGTTAAAGATAATTTAGAGAAAGACTGTGAATGACACAGTGAGTGATACAATTAAAGACTTCATTTAAAATAAGAGTTAGTTGAAGCAAATAATCATTACAATATAAACATACACTGCCTTGATACTCACATTCTAAGATGAAATGATGCATCCAGGGGTGATTAGTCCCTGAATGGGAAGAATGGGTATAATCATTTCTCTAATCGTACCTGGTTGATAGATGGGGGGGTGCCTAATCTAAAATTAGTGTGCTACCCTTTTTTATAATCTAACATTCTAATTATAATCTTAATTGGCATTAAGCCTGCCTTTTACCACATCTATATTTATGCTACCATAATTAAAATACCTTCTACTCACTCACTGACTATTTAATATTAGACATCACCTTTAATTAATATCTGTGTGAATGCCATACCTATAACTATCAATATAGATAGCATTTTCCAAAACATTAACATTTTACTTAAAACACTTGTAAAAACTAATTAGGATGAAATCGTATTTACAACAAGACCTAGGTTATGCCTTATTTTATCTTTAACTCGCCTTTGAATTTTCTCACTTTAATTTATTCATATTTTATTAGACCTTGCTTGACTATTGTCAAGCCTATTTTTAGGAAATAGATTTTTGGGCCTACTTACATTTTAACACATTTCTATATAACATACGCAAGTATCATCTCTATAGGCTAGACCTGGGCTTCAAGATTCCTGGGTCAGCTAACTCAGAGGGGTTTTGATTCACCAAATGTTTGTTGAACCTAAGATGTTTCTGCAAATTGTTTGGGGTTTAATTAATTGCTATTTTCTGATTAAACTTGTTTTGTTTAAAAGTTTATGACTAGCTCCAATCACAATAGTCCACACCTTTGTGGTCTCTTATTTTCTTTGTGATTTTATGGCTGACTTTCTGAGTCATTAGGGAAACTTATATACAATGATTTTTTTTTTTTTTTTGGTTTGATTTGCTTTTTTAAAAAACAGAGGCTCAATTTTGCAAAATATTAGGTATTCTTAGAGATTCATACTAAAAAAAAATAAATATTTCACAAATCAAATTCACCTAATCTTGTACTATTCAGTCCGTATGTGTTGCTATTAGTGGAGTATATTATTTCATGTGACTGGTATTTGGTTTTCTATGCTTGTGAAATTAATGCTTCTGAAAAGATACAGACACCTTTAAAGTGGTTACTTTTTAATTTTTTTTTAATATATATAAGAGCAGACTAAAGGCCCAATTCTGATCTGATATTCACTCACAGAGTAAGTGAGATCAGACTCAGGCTGTTGGGTATTTTCAGGCTATCATTTCAACAAACAGTACATGTGGCAATTGATTATACCCATTATACTATGAAATTATATAATTTCCCATGCCATCTATTTCATGGTGTAATGGCCACATTTTTAGTGAACATATGTTTTTACTGTTAATGTTAGTTTCAGTGGGGGATGTGAGATAGCCAGAAATCATATTGCCATATGTATGTTAAATTGAATTATATTTTTTTAGTACAGTTAGAGGTCTATTCTCCCCTCAATGCACGTATATACATCCAATTAATGTCAATGGGAGTTATATGTGTGCATCAAGGGAGACTATAGCCATATAATGTTGGCATGATTAGGATTTGTTGTTGTTGAAACAGAGCTAATGTCTTCCTTGTTAAAATTACTGTCTGCAAAAAAGTTACTCATCTTGGCATTGCAAACTATTTTTATTCATTATCTAAAAGGAAGACTCACATAAATAGGCAAGGAAGCTGTTTGAAGACTTTTGTCATAAGATACTGCTGCCAATTGTCATAACCAGGGTGTGGGTGGTCAGGCCTAGTTGTCAGGGCAGGAGTCAGGAACCAGAAGTCAGGAACTGAGCAGGGCAAGCACCAGGACGGGAACAAGGCAGGCACAGAAACAATCACACTACAGGCATAAGTGGTGAGCAGCCAGCAACCTGCTGCTACTGAGCTTAAAAGCAGGCCTGCAAGGTCCCTTAAGCCATTCAGGCAGTTCTACTGTAAATCTGATGAGTACATTAATCTGCCTGGAGGCTGGGCTGGCTACTCCTCCAACTCTGCTGAAAGTGCTCAATCCTGATGGTAACATTTGCTCCCTTTCTGACAATGAAGTAAGTTCTTAAGTATATATTTCTGTAGTCAAATGTGACTACTCCATTCCACTAATCATCGCCCAATCCCTTTGACAGCCTTAGAGGACATTTTGACATAAGATATACAGAACATGCAGTCTTCAGTGTTACTCTCTGTGATGCATTCCACAGTTGAGTAATTGCCTCTTGTTCCAGCTATGGATAGTTTAAACTTTCCTTTTGCCTCCTTTTAAATAAGATTTTAAAGAGGAAAAAGACAAAGATATTTTACAAGTGAGACATAGGTTTGATAATACCTGACCATCTATAAATAGAATCCTCTGCTGTTTCCTGGAGGAGCTAAGTAAAAAGAAAAAGAAAAAAGATTAGCCAGTCGTGAGATTACCAGGGTACAATCTGGACCAAAGACCAGCTATTTCCCCTGGTTTCTTCAACTTGGAGTGCCTTTTACACTGCTTCACTGTGAGAGTTACCACTCCTGATCTGCTCACACACAGCCTCCAACATGTAAATTACTCCCAATTACATTATATGAGTGCTATACCCAGCCACTCATGAATTACACTTCAGAGCACCACCAGCAAACTCCAAGTCCAGGGGTTTCCCAGACATGTGCATCTTGTTCTGCTCAGCTCAATCCTGGATAATACAAACACATATAAAGTCTGCCATTTTGTTATTTGAAAATGATACGCACAAATGCTGTCATCCCAAATGTGAGGTTCTTACCCACGAAAGCTTATGCTCCCAATACTTCTGTTAGTCTCAAAGGTGCCACAGGACCCTCTGTTGCTTTTAACAGACATAAAAATGTTTATTCAGTTAACTCTGACCATAATCTGCTCTCCGTGTAAGATGACAGGGATATAATATAGATCGCATGACAAAAGAGGAGACAAGTAGCTGGCCAGTACCCACCTTCAAAGAACCTGGCACGTCCTGTGATTCTGATGTCATCATTGCTAGCATTCCAGAATCCAGACATGATCAGCCTCTTTAGTTTTCATTGAAAATGAAGTACAGGAGTGAAAGTATTGACTCCAAACCATCAAGATCTTGGCAATGGGATTTATAGGTTTCTTCTCCCACAAGTGGATCTGATATAGGGGCCATCTTCAAAAATTGTCTTTGTAGGCTTCTTTGGAGATGAGAGATGAAGGAAAGAGAAATTATATATTACAAAATTGCAATTGAATGCACTGTGCTGAGTCAACCCCTGTAACTAACATGGCAAGAATGAGAAAGTTGTTAAATATCCCAGAGCAGAATATACTAAAGTGTCAACACTGCTGTTTTCAAACAACTAGGGTAGTTTGATTTCCCAGCAAGGGTGGTGAAAATGCTACTCTCTATCTAATTAAAATACCCCAGGCATGCAAGTGGGAAAACAACTATACTCATCTGGCAAGGCAGCTTAAAAACCCACGTATGGTCTACCCAGAGGAATCGGGAGTTAAACATTACTTCAGAGACAAGGGATGGGCCAAAAGAGGTTCAAATAGGGATAATTACTTGCTTTCTCTCCCTGCTCCATATATGTACTCCACTGAGGGTTTACGAATGCACATCATGCATCTGGAGCCAGAGAATTTGAAAATAGTGTTCCTTGTTCTGGACATGTGCCCTGGCTTGCCTCATGGTTTTATCTGAGATGACAAAGCATGGGGTGGACCAACCATGTCTCCTGTACCTTCTCCACCACAAATCCAACATATCTGCAGCAGAAAAGGAGGAGGGTGGAAAGTGGAATTCAGATAGGGACCATACATCTAAAAGAACTTCTAGTTACAGGTGAGCAACCTCCTCTTCTTCTTCGAATGATGGTTCCTATTATATTCCACTGAGGTTTATTAACAAGCAGTACCTAAGTTGAAGGAGGGTGCGAGGATGAAGATGGAAGGGTTGAATGGAGGACAGACACACCAAAGGAAGCATCTGCCACTGAATCCTGCACCAAGATGTAATCCATGGCAAAGGTGTGTACTGAACTCCCTGTGGCTGCTCAACATATATTCTGAAGCAGCATGTCACGGAGGGCAGCCATGGTTGAAAACTGGACTCTCATGGAATGGGCCCACACCTCAGAAGGTGGAGGCAGGCCAGATAATTAGTAGCAGAGTGTAATGCACCCCAAAATCTACTTAGAGATTCTCTGTGTGGAGAATGCCTGAATCTTAACTCTTTCAACTATTGCAACAAACAGTTTGGGGATTTCTTAATTGGTCTTGTCCTCTGCAGGTAGAAGGCTAAGATCAGATAGATATTGAGGGAGTGGAATCGTCATTCCTCTTCAGAGGCATGTGGCTTCAGGAAGAAAATAGGCAAGTGAATGGATTGATTAATGAGAAACTAGGAGGTGATCTTTGGCAGAAATTTGGAATGCAGGAACAGGGAGACTTCATTTTTATGTCAGACTCTCTTTTCATGACTTTCCATCATGGCTCCAAGTTCACCGACCCTTCTAATCAAAATGATAGCGAAAAGGAAGATAACATTCATGGAAAGGAGGGACAGAGAACACAATGCCAGTGGCTCAAACCATGGTTTCATTAGTAAAGAGGGCACTAGGTTAAGGTCCTACTGGGGAGTGATGGGTTGTATGGGTAGGAAGGTTCTGATGAGGCCTTTCCAAAACCTAGCAGTCAAAGGATGCATAAAGATGCAATGTTCTTCCATAGGGAGAAGGGGTGGAAGACGCTAGTTGCTTCTAGGTGGATCTTGAGAGAATTGAGAGAGAGACCCAAAGCCTTCAAGGACAGGAGGTAGTACCAGGAGGAAGGGGATCCCAACCACTTTTGGGGGAAATCCCTTTTGTTGGGTCCAGTAGGTGAAGAGTTTTCACTTGGCCTGGTAACAATGCCTTGGGATTTTTTTCCTGCTGCTGGAGAGGATGTTTTGCACATTGGATGAACACACTCATTCTAGAGAAGATGCCCATCCAAATGCCATGCCCTGTGGTGAAGCATCCATGGATTGGGATGTCTGATTTTGACATTGTGTTGTGTCAGTAGATTGGGGAAGGTGAGGATGGAAATTGAGGGGATGGGCAGATATACAAAGGAGGTTAGGAAACCAGAACTGTGTGGGCCTGCAGGGGGTGATCAGAATAACTGTCGTTCTGTCTTGGCTGATCTTGTGGAGTACTCATGGTAGAAGCAGGAGAGGAGGGAAGACAGAATTAATTAGTCTGACCAGGGGAGTATGAGAGCATCACCCTGAGTGATGACCAAGATCCCCCCAGAGCAGTATGTGCTGCATTTGCTGTCTACGGGAGAGGCAAAGAGGTGTCTGATCAGTATCCCCCATTGGGCGAAAATGTCTTGCATTACAGCATCATGGAGTTCCCATTCATGGTCATTGCAAACTGCCCATTGAGTGAGTCCACAATCATGTTCTGCATCTCTGGGAAATAGGTTGCAGATAAGAGGACTTGGTGGGCAATGCATCAATTCCAAAGGCTGACTGCTTCTGAATATATAATGTGCTCATGTTTGGTGGTGTCGTCCGACATGATGAGAACATGATAGGAACAGATGAATGGGAGAAATGCTTGGCATGCCTTTCTTATGGCCCAACCTCGAGAATGTTGATGTACATCCTGGACTGCTAAAGAGTCTGTCCTCTGCAGTTCCCTGAATCATGTAGTCACCCATGTATGCTCCCCAGCCTATGAGTGATGCATCGGTGATGATTGTCTTGTCCAGGGAGGAGGGGAGAAAGCAAACCCCTACACATACCTGATGCAGGTCCACCCACCAGTGAAGGGATGAGAGTACCCTGGGGGGGACTGTTAGCATGAGGTCCATGTCATGATGTTTTGGCAAATAAACCATCTGGAGCCACATCTGGAGACAGCGAAGGTTGAGTCTAGAGAAGACTGTGATGTATGTACATGAGGCCATGTGGCCAAGGAGAGAGAGAGGCAAGTTGTGGCCAGGACAGAGGGATTGTTGATGATGTGAGTTATGAGTTTTTGCAGAGTCTGAAACCTATCCTGTGGTAGGTAGGCTCATGCTGTGACTGAGTTGATGGTGGCCCCTATAAAGTCTAGTCTTCACGTCTGGATCATGCTGCCAGGAGCCAGTCATCAAGATATAGGAATCCAAGGACCCAATAACACCAGATGTCAGCTACCATGGCAGATAAAACCTTGGTCAAAACACTGGGAGCAGTGGTGAGTCCAAAGGGAAGCACCCTGTACTGGAAATTGTGCAAGTCAATAGTGAACTTCAGGAACTGTCTGTGGGGTAGATGGATGTCTATGTGAAAGTATGTATCTTGTATATCAAGAGCCATAAACCTCATGCCTTTTTCTAAGGATGGGATGATTGATGCTAGTGTGACCATATGAAACTTGTCCTTGCTGATGAAGCGATTGAGAAACCAGAGGTCTAGAATTGTTATCCATCCTCCTTTCTTCTTGGGTATCAGGAAGTAAGTTGAATAGAACCCTGTCCTTTGATATTCCAGAGGAACATTCTCTATCGATCCCTGTTGTAGTAAGGAGTTTACCTCTTGTATAAGGATGCTGTCATGGGAGTGGTCCCTGAGGAGAGATGGGGTGGGGCTTTGGATGAGGTACCATGATGAACGTGATCATATAGCCATGGTAGTTGACATTTAGCACCCATTTTCCCATTGTTTCCACACTCCAAGCTGGGAAAAGGAGTCCTAGACAGTAGGAAAATCTCAGGAAATCTAGAAAATCTCAGAAATATCTTTTAGGCGGGGGTTGCCTCTGGGAGGACGAAGACTGCAAAGATGGTCCCCTGGGTAAGATCTCTGAATCTTTTAAAGCTTCCATGGTGGCACATAAAGTCTCTGGTGGAAAAGCTGGGTGAACCTGTAACATTGTGTGGGTGGCAGGTGGTGAAATCTCCACTTTGGTGCAGGCATATAAATATCCAGGGAACATAGGGTACCACTGTAATTCTTGAGTGTATGGAGTGAAATCATCCATCCTTTCAGTTAAAAAGATCGGATTAATTGAAAGGAAAATCTTCAATGTTATTCTGTACTTCCCTAGACAAGCCAGAGGAGTGGAGCCACAATTCCCTCTGCATGACTATGCCCATAGCCATAGATCGTAAAGAAGTATCCACTGCATCCATAGGTGATTGAAGCATCGTTCTTGCCACCAGTTTCACTTCTTCCAGGATTGTTTGGAAGTGTTCTGTGCTTGCTGTGGAAGCTTGTCAGTAAATTCCTCCAGTTTGTAATTCAGGAAATCGTATTTGGCTAGTAACGCCTGACAATTTGAAATCCTGAACTGAAGACTGGCCGAGGAAAAAAACCTTGCAGCCTATAAGGACCAACTGCTTGCCTTCCTTGTCAGATGTAGTGGAACATGTATATTGCTGCATGGAGTGTTCCATCATTGCCTGGACTACAAGTGAATTCAGGGGGGTGTGGGGAGAGAAGAGAAATTCAAATCCATTAACTGGCACATAATATTGTTTTTCTGCTTCTTTGAGGGTAGGCATATAAGTGGCTGGTGTATGCCATACTTTCCTAGCTGGTTTGAGGATGGCATCATTGATTAGTAAAAAAAAAATCTATTTGGCTCAGGTGAATGGAGGCTGTCCAGGACTTTATGTTGTGTAGCTTAGATTTCCTCCAGGGATGTGATGCTCCCCTATCATTCTAAGCAGGGGGTTCTGAAATTGTGTAAAATCATCTGAGGGGGAAGGAGATGCTGAAGTCATTGCCTTCTCTGATGAGGAAGATGGGAATCTCTCCAGTTCCAGCAGAACTGAGATGTGGGTTTCCTCTTCCAGCATCGTGTCTGAGCATCTACTCAAAGGCACCTGTACCAGGGAGGTGGGTGAAGGTTTTCTTGTGGACCAGGTGGGTTCCGAGAGGTGGGTATTGCAACCAAGGCCCCCATCAGTGCTAGTGTGTTTGTATCCAGAGGGTGTTGTTCCAGGCCCCATGGAATGGGGAACCAGTGGCCCTGTGTCAAGGTTCCTTCCCCACTCTGAACTCTAAGCTTAACTACCAGCTTAGATCTGGTTTTGCTGCTGCCACCCAAATTATTTATGAGTTATTTGGGAAACTCTGTCTACCTCCCCCGCCCCCAGAATATCTCCCTCCCAAGTACTATAACCCTTCCCTGGGTAGCCTTGAGAGACTTCTCCACCAATTTCCCGGTGAACACCGATCCAAACCCTTGGATCTTAAAACAAAGAAAAATCAATCAGGTTCTTAAAAAGAAGGCTTTTAATTAAAGAAAGAAAGGTAAAAAACATCTCTGTAAAATCAGGATGGAAAATAACTTTACAGGGTAATCAGATTCAAAGAGCCCAGAGGAACCTCTTCTAGCCTTAGGTTCAAAGTTACAGCAAACAGAGGTAAACCCTTTGGGAAAAGGAACATTTACAAGTTGAGAAAACAAAGATAAAACTAATATGCCTTGCCTGGCTGTTACTTACAAGTTTGAAATATGAGAGACTTGTTCAGAAAGATTTGGAGAGCTTGGATTGATGTCTGGTCCCTCTTAGTCCCAAGAGCAAACAACCCCCCCAAAAAAGAGAACAAACAAAAGCCTTCCCCCCCACCAAGATTTGAAAGTATCTTGTCCCCTTATTGGTCCTTTGGGTCAGGTGTCAGCCAGTTTACCTGAGCTTCTTAATCCTTTACAGGTAAAAGGATTTTGGTGTCTCTGGCCAGGAGGGATTTTATAGTATTGTACTCAGGAGGGCTGTTACCCTTCCCTTTATAGTAATGACACCCTGTAATTGTGGCATATCATGAGGGGAAGAAATAGTTTCCTTGGAAGTGGAAGGTCCCAGCAACTGTTTTTCCAATTCAAACATTCTGGGGCTTGGGCGATTTTTCACAATCTCCCTGTGATTAGGGGTACTCTCTCCTTATGTGGTACCAGTGTCAGAGTGGTGGACTTCCCCAGAGTGGGTAGATCCCCCACTTTATGAGGCTCTGATGTCAATGGTACCTGCATATCAGTAATCAGGACCACCAGATCCCCTTGCTTGTGAGAATTCTTCTTATGTTTGTGCACTTTAGAGTGCACTCCCTCTCTGTGACTCGAATTTGTGGAAGGTGCGTTCCCTTCATTCTGTTTCAAGGAAGATTTAATACCGTGCTACTGGGCATACTTCCTTACCTCCCGACTAGGCCGTGGCATGGGGTCCATAGTGGTGGTACCACCAGTGCTGGATCCGGATTCACTAGCCACAGGTATGTTTCAGGCTGATGTACAGGGTGGGGAGTCCCCGGCCTTGGTCAAAGTAAGGCTTTCTGGTGACTTTCAAGAGGTGTTTCCAGAGGACAGCTCACCTTCTCGGGTATGGCTGGGGAAGGATTGGCAGATACTGCACCTGATGCAATGTGGACTTCTCCTAAGCAGTAGAGGCAGCGTTGATGTTAGTCACTGACTGAGATGAATGCAAGGCAGGAGGCACAGATTTTAAAGCCAGGGGTGTTCAGCATAGTTCAATAGCTATGCATGGGTATAGGGGTGGAGGTGTTTATGGAGAAACAACCCCCCCAAACTATCAATCCTATTTACTAAAACTACTATAAAACAACTAAAATGCTACACATCTCTAAAATCTAAACCTATATACAACACTCTTTGGTTTTAAAGGTGTGACACAGAAGAGGACGCTAATAGTTCTGACCCAGACCATGCAGTGCTGAGAAGGAACTAGAGACACATCTGTCTGCCCCACCCTTTATCATCTTGGACGAAACCATGAGATGAGCCAGGGTGCATGCACAAACCAATGGACACTACTTTCAAATTCTCCTGCTCTGGATGCATGTGCATATGTGTAAACCATCAGTGGAATACAATTGGGACCATCACTCGAAGAAAAATATTGTGGTAGACCAGTTACCTAGACATCTGGTGGCATGCTGGGTATACCTAATGCTTGCAGGAAAAGTGTAGGCACTCCAAGCTTTGTCCTTTGGCTGCATCTGCTGTATACCCCTACCAGCACTAAGCTGTCTCTAGCCAGCTCAAGTCCTCCAGTGCCATCTCCCAAGCTGTTTGCTACCTGGCCTGATCTCCTCAGCCAGCTCCTAGGTTACTGCCTGTAGCTCCTGCAACTTCTGACTGCCTCCTGAGCCTGGTCCCCTTTGACCTTTGGATAGACTTCCAGCCAGTAGATGACTCCATAACCTCTAGAATACAGGAAAGGAGAAGGGGAGGAAAGAATGAAATAGTGCCAGTCCACAAGCAAGCAGGATTATTACAATAATTACATTTCGTTGTAAAACTGCAGTTTATAAGCATGCTCAAAGAAGTGGGTTATGAGAAGATACTTAGAGAAAAACTTTTATATAATATTTGCTGAAGATTTTTACCTGTGTTACAAGAGTGAGCATGGAGAAGTTGTGGGATGACATCACCTGAGAGAGAATTCTGCAATAGGTACAAACTTCATTTCTCTGTTGCTGTGGATTGTTTCCGCTTTGGTGTTCAGTAAATATAGGGCCATCTATGGATTATTTAGTAATCATTGTGAACATTCAGAAATGTAATGGGTTCTATTTTATCCCACTTTCAAGCAAAACAGCATTGCCTTTTTGCTAAGAGGAGAATTCTAACTCTTGTAAGCTAGTTCCTATGTGGAAGAGAAATGGGAGGCATAGTCAGGGAATTTTTCAATATGTAAACAAATTTCAAGTCCTGTTTCCTTGAACAGACTTGCTGAAGCAGCTCCCTTTTGTAGAACCCTCAATTAAGACATCTTCACTCTTTTCCCCAGAAGATGCTGTCTTCACCCTCTGTTTCTCTCAAGAGCTCTGAGCCTGATTAAACTCACAGTTTAACACACAACCCCTGGGAAACATCCCTGATTTGTTCACCAAAAACCCCATGATTTTTCTTTGATTTTCTTGCACTTCCCCAGAAGAGAACAGAGCCTCCAAGTCTGAAAATGCATGAAAGGAATCTAACCGAGAGACAGACATGAATGTTTCCACAATGAATTCTGCTTGAATGATTTTTGTCTGAATTTGTCATAACTTAGCCACCTCTCCTCTGATCTGGCTATTGGAGATAAAATGACCTAAATTTAACGTAAGTTTTATATTTCTAGACCAAACCCAGATTTACATTTCAAGACACCTCTAGAATCAGGTTTTCAAGTGCCCAGTGGCATATTTTCAGAAGCACTCAACATGCTGTCACTTTTGAAAATCTGCCCACTTATTTTGCTGCCTAAATGGGAGTGGAACTCTTTTGGAAATCTGGCTGAACTATGGGTTTTGAATCCTTTAGCAAAGTCAGCATTGTCTACATAACCAAACTTCTTGTTCTCAAATTCAGAACGGGAGGTAAAATAATTAAACACACAACATATCTAGCTATCCTTCTATGATCCCAATTTTAGTTGACAAAACCAAAATAATTCTTTTCAGAGACTTTGCTAACAGGGCTGTTAACAGGAAGTTTCGCAAGGGAGTATGGAAGGGGAGTGGGAAGGGGGCAAAGTCAACTTGCCGGCCTTTAAAACCTGTAAACTAAACTATATTCAAAATATGTTGATTTAAACAAACCCCTTTCATTAACCTAGGTAGCTGTAGGAGAGAATGCAGGCAGAAGCCCAGCAGCAGAGTGGGGGCTATCCAGTTTATTGCGCTGAATGCAGCATGTACAATTATCTGCCCGGTGGGCGGGGGGCATATGTGTGCTTTCGCTGCAAGGAGGTCCTGGCCCTCAGAGACCATGTTCGGGCTTTCGAGGCCAGGGTGGTGGAACTGGAGGAGCTAAGGGAGGCAGAGAGGTATGTTGATGAGGCTTTCTGGGATACTGTATATTTGTCCCACCTCTGGTCAGACAGCCCCAGTGCTGTTGAGGAGGATGAAAGGCCCAGGGAAGTAGAGCAGTCAACGGGAGCAGAGGGAAACCTTCCCATAGTTGGGACCCTCCTTCCAGATGATGTTGGGATATCTTCTCACACTGAGATTACCTCTCCAGGGGAGGGAACTCCAGTCATTAGGAAAAGACAGGTGTTAGTAATGGGAGATTCAATCATTAGAAACATAGATAGCTATGTTTGTGATGACCGGGAGAACAGTATGGTAACTTGCCTGCCTGGTGTGAAGGTTGCAGATCTCTCAAGGCATCTAGATAGACTAATGTGTAGTGCTGGGGAGGAGCGGGTGGACATGGTACATGTAGGTACCAATGACATAGGGAAGGGTAGGAGAGATGTCCTGGAGGACACATTTAGGCTGCTAGGGAAGAGACAGATATCCAGGACATCTATGGTGGCATTCTCAGAAATGCTTCCAGTTCCACACGCAGGGCCAGGTAGGCAGGCAGACCTTCAGAGTCTCAATGCGTGCATGAGACGATGGTGTAGAGAGGACGGGTTTAGATTTATTAGGAACCAGGGAAACTTTTGGGATGAGAGAGCCTATAAAGGAGGGATGGGCTCCACCTAAACCAAAGTGGAAGCAGATTGCTGGCACTTAACATTAAAAAGGTTGCAGAGCAGTTTTTAAATTAAGAGATGGGGGAAAGCCGACTGCTGCAGAGGAGCACGTGGATCAGACAGAGACTTCTCTTAGAGGAGAGTCTATTGATAGAGATTCTCTAGGATGTAGTCAGGAGGACAGGATGGAAGAGGATAAAGTAGGGGCCAGATCAGAGAAGAAACATTCACATAAAAAAGAATCCAACACATCAGAAAAGGGCAGACAAATAAACAGTAACGAGTTTTTAAAGTGCTTGTACACAAATGCTAGAAGTCTAAATAACAATATGGGTGACTAGAGTTCCTCGTGTTAAAGGAGAATATTGATATAATAGGTATCACAGAAAACTGGTGGAGTGAGGACAATCAATGAGACACAATTATTCCGGGGTACAAAATATATCGGAAGGACAGAACAGGTTGTGTAAGAGGATGGGGGAGGGGGGTTGGCACTATATGAGAAAGAAAATGTAGAATCAAATGAAGTAAAAATCTTAAATGAATCCACATGTTCCATAGAATCTCCATGGTTAGTAATTTCATGCTCTACTAAGAATATAACATTAGGGATTTATTATCGACCACCTGACGAGGACCGTAATAGTGACGATGAAATGCTAAGAGAGATTAGACAGGCTATCAAAATAAATAACTCAATAATAGTTGGGGATTTCAATTATCCCCATATTGACTGGGTACATGTCACCTCAGGACGAAATGCAGAGACAAAGTTTCTTGATACCTTAAATGACTGCTTCTTGGAGCAGCTGGTACAGGAACCCACAAGGGGAGAGGCAATTCTCAATTTAGTCCCGAGTGGAACACAGGATCTGGTCCAAGAGGTAACAATAATAGGACCACTTGGAAATAGTGACCATAATATAATAACTTTTAACATTCCAGTGGTGGGAAGAACACCTCAACAGCTCAACACTGTGGCATTTAACTTCAGTAAGGGAGCTATGCAAAAATGAGGGGGTTAGTTAAACAGAAACTAAAAGGTACAGTGACTAGAGTGAAATCCCTGCAAGCTGCAATGACACTTCTCAAAGACACCATAATAGAGGCCCATCTTAAATGTATACCCCAAATTAAAAAACACAGTAAAAGACTTAAAAAAGAGCCACCGTGGATTAACAACCATGTAAAAGAAGCAGTGAGAAATTAAAAGGCATGTTTAAAAAGTGGAATTCAGATCCTAGTGACTTAAATAGAAAGAAGCATAAACACTGCCAAATTAAGTTTAAAAATGTAATAAGAAAAGTCAAATAGGAGTTTGAAGAAAAGCTAGTCAAAAACTCAAAAAATAATAACAAAATGTTTTAAGAATATCAGAAGCAGGAAGTCTGTTAAACAACCAGTGGGCCCCCTGGACGATCGAGATACAAAAGGAGCACTTAAAGATGATAAAGTCATTGCGGAGAAACTAAATTAATTCTTTGCTTCAGTCTTCATGGCTGAGGATGTTAGGGAGATTCCCAAACCTGAGCCAGCTTTTTTAGGTGACAAATCTGAGGAATTGTCACAGATTGAGGTGTCACTAGAGGAGGTTTTGTAATTAATTGATAAATTTAACAATAATAAGTCACTGGGACCAGATGGCTTTCACCCAAGACTTCTGAAAGAACTCAAATGAAATTGCGGAACTAGTAACTATGGTTTGTAACCTGTCCTTTCAATTGGCTTCTGTACCCCATGACTGGAAGATAGCTAATGTAACAGCAATATTTTAAAAGGGCTCTAGAGGTGGATCCCGGCAATTACAGACCGGTAAGTCTAATGTCAGTACCGGGCAAATTAGTTGAAACAATTGTAAAGAATAAAATTGTCAGATGCATAGAAGAACATACATTTTTGGGCAAAAGCCAACATGGTTTCTGAAAAGGGAAATCATGTCTTACTAATGTATTAGACTTCTTTGAAGGGGTCAAGAAACATGTGGATAAGGGGCATCCAGTGGACAGAGTGTATTTAGATTTCCAGAAAGCCTTTGACAAGGTACCTCACAAAAGGCTCTTACGTAAATTAAGTTGTCATGGGATAACAGATAAGATCCTTTTATTGATTGAGAACTGGTTAAAAGAAAGGGAACAAAGGGTAGGAATAAATGTTTAATTTTGAATGGAGAGGGGTAACTAGTGGTGTTCTCCAACGGTCAGTCCTAGGACCAATCCTATTCAACTTATTCATAAATGATCTGGAGAAAGGGGTAAAAAGTGAGATGGCAAAATTTGCAGATGATACTAAACTGCTCAAGACAGTTAAGACCAAAGCAGACTGTGAAGAACTTCAAAAAGATCTCACCAAGTGATTGGGCAACAAAATGACAAATGAAATTTAATGTGGATATATGTAAAGTAATGCACATTTGGAAAAATAACCCCAACTAGACATACAATATGATGGGGAGGCTAATTTAGCCAGAACTAGTCAGGAAAAAGATCTTGGAGTCATCCTGGATAGTTCTCCGAAGATGTCCACACAGTGTGCAGCGGCAGTCAAAAAAGCAAACAGAATGTTAGGAATCATTAAAAAGGGAATAGAGACTATTGCCCTTATATAAATCCATGGTATGCCCGCATCTTGAATACTGCGTACAGATGTGGTCTCCTCATCTCAAAAAAGATATTCTGGCATTAGAAAAGGTTCAGAGAAAGGCAACTAAAATTATTAGGGGTTTGGAACAGGTCCCATATGAGGAGAGATTAAAGAGGCTAAGACTTTTCAGCTTGGAAAAGAGGAGACTAAGGGGGGATATGATAGAGATATATAAAATCATGAGTGATGTGGAGAAGGTGAATAAGAAAAAAAGTTATTTACTTGTTCCCATAATATAAGGACTAGGGGGCACCAAATGAAATTAATGGGCAGCAGGTTTAAAACAAATAAAAGAAAGTTATTCTTCACACAGCACACAGTCAACTTGTGGAACTCCTTGCCTGAGGAGGTTGTGAAGGCTAGGACTATAGCAGGGTTTAAAAGAGAACTGGATAAATTCATGGAGGTTAAGTCCATTCCTGGATATGAGCCAGGATGGGTAAGGAATGGTGTCCCTAGCATCTGTTTGTCAGAGGGTGGAGATGGGTGGCAGGAGAGAGATCACTTGATCATTACCTGTTAGGTTCACTCCCTCTGGGGCACCTGGCATTGGCCACTGTCAGTAGACAGGATACTGGGCTGGATGGATCTTTGATCTGACCCAGTATGGCCATTCTTATGTTCTTATCACTAGAACCAGGTCTTTTTACATGAAAGGGATATGTCGCTATTTTTTGTCCTTTAACACACTGATCACAATGTTCATTTCAAGATAAAGAGATGTCTAAATTGGAATTGGATTGAAGTTTTTTTCATACAAACTAAAATATGAATAGGAAAGATGCAAGGCAAAACAACAAAAGTAGTTAAAGCCCTAGACAGCACAAATAATTGGTCATACTATATAATATCACTTCTAAAGCCATTGTAACAGTGTTTTGTGCATGGTGTTGCACTGTTCATACTGAATCAGAAATAAAAATACACTTGAGTTTCACAAATGCCCGTTTTCTCTTGAGCTGATTTCTTAAACTTAGACTACGAAATATATGTTGAAACATTGTTAATAAGCGAGATGACAACATTTCCTCTGCAAAGAATGAAATGCCTTTAACTGTGGCTCTAGAATGAGAAAATGCCAGATTTTAATATTAACCCCTTTAGGACCCCAAGCTTTTTACAGTCAGAAATAAATGCTAGAAGCATTTGCATGATGGTATGAAGTGGTGTGGCCATGATGGTCCCAGAATATTAGAGATACAAGATGAGTGAGGTAATATCTTGCACTGGACCAAATTCTGTGGGCGAAAGAGATAAGCTTTCAAGTTTATACATAGCTCCTGAAGAAGAGATCAGTGTCAGCTTGAAAGTTTGTCTATTTAATCAACAGAAGTTGGTCCGGTTAAAGATATTAGCTCACCTATCTTGTCTCTCTAGAAGAAGCATTTACACACAGGCCTGAAAAACTAAACTTTCTAGGGAGGAAATCTTTAAATATTCTGTCAATGCAGAAAAACCTGATACATTCAGTCCAAACAAAGCAAAGTTGTCTACTAACCCTTTACAAAGAAGGAAACTTTGAATGGTCGAATGGAAGCACTTGATTGCAGTCAAAAATACCACACAGTTGGGACTAATTGAATCAGTGGAGTTAAACTCTGTCTAAACAGCATGGAAATCAAAGGACACAATATAAAAGAACATACATCTGAAAGCCTCTTACCTAGTACTGCAACAGAATGGAAAATAAAAGGGATTTTACTTCAGGTAAAGTTCAGTTAGCTTCATTTGTTACATGTCAGAACTCTGAGAAGAGTAGGTTCCACTGTTTCCCCCGTCGAGTCAGGCACCACTGTTGGAATGGGTCCTTCCCACAGTAACAGGATGTTTAAGAACTAGGAAAATGTTACTGTGAGACATTGAAGAATGGCAGAGAGACTGCAGGACAGATGTAGTAACTGAACCTACTTTTAACTCATTTTTTTTTCAAATTGATGAGCTTTCAAGCTGCTGGTATCCCATTAGTTTGAAAGCACCTATGACACCTGCTGTTACAACAAGACAAGAGATGTTAGACAGCTCCCCTATGTTCATCTGAAACTTGTCATTCCCTTTCAGGGCTACGAAAACATGGCTGTCATTATTGTAAGCCACTTTCGTGCACACTGGGTACCATCAGGCAAACTTGATTTCAGTTCTTGTTATATTCTTTCAGGGGATAGAAGCCTGCTTCCTCTGTGTGTCAAAAATGACAGAGAGAAAAAATCATGAGTTTGTTGCTACAGCTACCTAGTAAGCCTGCAGCTCAAACAGTGTGCACATACCTGCCAAGTCAGTATATTTTCAGTATGAATAAGTTTGCATAAATGTGTGCAAATATGCATGCATTTAAATAGGCCTTGTCTAGATTGGGGATTTGCCCCTATTACAGCTATTGATATAGTAGTACCATTATACTCCTTAGTGAAGAGAGGCAAAGCCCTAATTCTCCCCCTCGTCCCCCCAACCCAGTGAGGCTTAACCCGAGATCTCAGGCAAATGTAGGGTGACCACATTTCCCTATGTTGAATACAGGACACCTGTTAAAATTACTCATATTCAAGCGAGTTCAACGGCAATCAATCAGAACTATGCAGTACAAACATTTAAATTAACATCAAGTTGACTGAGCCCCTGTTAAAAAGAAATACTGTGTAGCTGGATTCTTTTTATTTACTTTCTTATCTTTCAGGCTTTAGTGTTCACATGGGGAGGGGTGACACACACACACTCCCATACACCTCTCACATGGGGGAGGGATCTGACCAACTGACCCGATCCTCCCTGCCTGGGGCTCTTTGCCCTCCTTGCCTGGCTGGGCCCCTGGGATGGACCTGCATCCCCTGGTACCTGGTGCCACGTCTTCCCGAGGCAACACATGTCCCCCACACCAGATTTCTGTAAGGGTTCACACCAGAATGTGGCCAGCAGCAGCCTTTCAGCACTGTGCAGGAAGGAAGGGATGGGTGTTGCTTCCAGCTGCAGGGCAGGAGGAGATGGTGAAGGGATGACCTGGCCTGTGTCTTTGCAGAGCTCATCTCTTCTGCCCCTCGTGGCTGGAAGCAGCTCCTTCCATTCCTGCCCACTCAGTGTCGAAAGATAACTAACACCTCCAGGTTGCTGCTGACCACCAACATAACACAGCTGCCTCCTGTACCCCAGCTATAGCATAGACAGGAAGGGGTTAAGCCCTAAGGTTGCTTTGTGCACCAGGGCCCAGGGAACCTGACTGAAGAAGCTTCAGTCAACCCAGCCAGAGAGATGGCTCAGCAGGGGAGAGTGCCTGGGGGACTGAGCAGCCCCATTCTCCCTGGTGGCAGGACCCGTGGGCGGGGGGAAGGGTGAAGAGGGTGCTAAGCCCCTGCCCAGGAGGCTGCTGTGGAGCCTGCAGGGTTGGGGCATGAACAGGCTGGGAATCGCTTTCCCCCTCCCCCGCCATTCCAGAGCTTCGCTGAGGGGCGGAGAGGCTTCCCTGTGCCATGCTGTGCATGGCTTGGGCACATGCAGGTCTCGGCTCCTCCTGGCCAGCTAGGGTGACCAAATGTCCTGATTTTATAGGGCCAGTTCCGATTTTTGGGTCTTTTTCTTATATAGGCTCCTATTAACCCCCACCCCATCCCGATTCTTCACATTTCCTGTTTGGTCACCTTATGGCCAGCGCCCCGGGTTGGAGGGTTTTGGACTTTCCCAGGGCACCAGCCCAGCTAGAGGCAGTGGGGGAAGGAAGGATCCTGCCAGCCAGGCTGTTGGTGAACTGAACACTCCGACCTGGGGCTGGTTCTCCGCACAGTGCTGGGAGCGGGACACACTCTGCCGGGGGAAATATAGAGGAAATATAGTGGTGCTGGAGGTTGGGGGCAGGGGTGAAAGGGCAAAGCATGGAGAGGACAACGAGAGGGGGAGCACATAAAGGGCAGATGGGTGGGCAGCAGAGGCAACACTTAACCAGCTGACGCCTGGCTCCGCCCATACTCACCAGCCACTGCTGCTCACATTGCACAGCCAGTGCCGGCCGGAAAAAGGATGGGAGGTGGGGCCCTGCTAGCTGAGAGCCGGCACGCTGCGAGGTCTGTGCTGATGGACCAGCAGGGGGAGTGGCCCATCCTGGCCCCATGTGCTGCAGCTTTGCCCCGCCACCAGCCTTGCACACCCACCCCCATCGTCAGCCACTGATGGAGGAGGGGGAGACAGAAAATACAGGACAATTTGCTTGTTTTTAAGACAAAGTCAGGAGTGTTTAAACACGGGACTTTCCCTTTTAAAATGGAATATCTGGTCACCCTAGGCCAATGTAAACTCCACCTATGCACACAGTAGCTTCACCTATCTTCACTAAGGGTTGCTTCAATCAGCAATACCAGTCTAGGTAAAGACACACAACACTTCACTAAGAATTAATCTCCTGCTGCCCCTCAATAGACTCCAACACTGATTTTTCCCCCAAACACCCCTCTTCAGATAATGCTATGGTCATTCCTAACCTTTTGCTCCACTACTTCGCTTCTCTCTGGAATGGGTGAAGTAGCCAGGAGTCTGTCACTCTCCCCTGCCTGGGTGGAGGGGATTAAACAAGGAGGAAGTTTCTTCATCTCTTCCTCCTCCTCCCCACCCAGCTGTGAGGGAAAATATTAGTAACTCTAAGAGTCGGAGGAAGAGCAGGAAAATTGAGTGTTTGGGGAGCATTCATAGCCTTTTGGGAAGGAGAAGGGGGATCTCTGTCTGCTCCCTATGCAAAGCAAAGAAGAAACTCCTCAACACAGAGAGCAACTCTTATTAGCTGCCTTCCTCCAAGAGATAAGGGAGTAGAAAAAATAGCTAGATACAAAAGATACTTTCTTAGTCTGACCAGTTTTCCTCATAAACCTGTAAAAAGCTCTGAAAAAAGCATTGGCAGAGCTATGCTAGTACTAGCACTCTAGTCCCTTCTTTCCTCCATTTAACCCATAATATATATTATAGGTATAAAATCACCCTCACTTAAACTTTACGGGAACTTTAAAACTAACGCTTCTGCCATGGCTTTCTGTATTGGCAAACATCGAACCTCCAGCTATTGGTTGAGATATAGACACAGCACAAGCACTGAAATGTGCTGAAGCCTACTCAGAACTTCCCATGTGGCAGTATACCCAGTATACCCAACATACCCCAACGTCTGAAATCATGAAAATCACTATGGACTGTCAAGTATCAGAGGGGTAGCTGTGTTAGTCTGAACCTGTAAAAAAGGACCCTCTGTTGCTTCTTACTATGGACGGTGTGCAACCACCTCATATCCTGGAACTGGTTAAGGAATGGCAAAGTGTATGACCTCATCCATCATTCTGAACAAGAACATTATCACTAATCACTGATTTGATCTGCCATGCAGATTTTAGACCACACTGATCTGCATTTGAACAAACTATGGAAGATATGGTTACTTGATACTCAAGTGGAAAATTAAAGACTCCCCTTCAAGCAACTGCAGTGAGAACATCCAAACCACTGAACACCTCATAACACAGTGCCCCAGGTATGGTTTCAAAGGTGAAATGGATGATATTCATAATGTCACAGTGGAGACTTGAAATGGCATATGGACCTATAGTTACATTTATAGAATGTTGCTCTGCAGACACTATATGCATATATATTTATTTCAATTGGTGTATATTTATATTAGACACAGAAGAAAAAGAAAACAAAGCAATAATACAAAAATCATTCCGACACAAATAGCTCTTTAAACTATAAAGTTGCCCTTTTCCCCTGACATGCCTTTCTGAGGTTGGCCATTTATATTTGGTAGAGCAAAACTGCTGCAGCTTTAATGTGGACAATTTGTAACTGGTTGCTGCTGGGCATATCTTCCTGTTTTCTAGATGGTAAGTTTCCCATGTACAATGAACAAATGTTCATATTGTTTAGTCCATATTTAGAGTAATTCCTGTTTTCTGTTCCCCTGTTTCTTATACCTAGTCTGACAGTTTCATATTGGACTTACCTTTCCTTTACCTAGTAATGGCTATCTAAGTTTAAGAAGCAATAGATAAGTACAGTAAGGACGGCAAATCCTCCTGAGACCAAGTTTGAAACATGCAGTCTATAAAATTGTATCATCCTAGTGGAAACATGGAGATAAGTTTAAAATATAAACATATTCAGTTGAATTAAGGGTTGGTTTGGTGGCAGTAGAACCAATTTTTAATTTTCCTAAAACGATCCCAAAATGACCTTGGTACAGCTGTCTTTTCATAGGATCATAGAACTGGAAGGGACCTTGAGAGGTCATCTAGCCCAGTCCCCTGCACTCATGGCTGGAATAAGGATTCTCTAGACCAGGGGTCGGCAACCTCTGGCACGCGACTCGTCAGGGTAAGCACCCTGGCGGGCCGGGCCACTTTGTTTACCTGCCACATCCGTAGGTTCGGCTGATCGCGGCTCCCATTTGCCACGGTTCACCACTCCAGGCCAATGCGGGTGGTGGGAAGCTGCGGCCAGCACATCCCTCAGCCTGCACTGCTTCCTGTAGCCCCCATTGGCTTGGAGCGGCGAACTGCGGCCAATGGGAGCCGCAATCAGCCGCAAACTGGTGCTTACCCTGGTGAGCCGCATTCCAGAGGTTGCTGACCTCTGATCTAGACCATCCCTGACAGGTGTTTGTCTAACCTCCTCTTAAAAACCTCCAATGATGGAGATTCCACAACTTCCCTAGGCAATTTATTCCAGTGCTTAACCACACTGACAATTAGGAAGTTTTCCTAATATCCAACGTAAAACTCCCCTGCTGCAGTTTAAGCCCATTGCTTCTTGTCCTATTGCCAGAGGTTAAAGAAAACATTTTTCTCCCTCCTCCTTGTAACAACCTTTTATGTACTTGAAAACTGTTATCATGTCCCCTCTCTGTCTTCTCTTCTCCACACTAAGCAAACCCATTTTTTTAATCTTCCCTTATGGGGCATGTTTTATAACCTTTAATCATTTTTATTGCTCTTCTCTGGACTTTCTCCAATTTGTCCACATCTTTCCTGAAATGCGGTGCCCAGAGCTGAACACAATACTCCAGCTAAGGCCTAATCAGTGTAGAGTAGAGCAGAAGAATTACTTCTTGTGTCTTGCTTACAAAACACCTACTAATTCATCCCAGAATGATGTTTGCTTTTTTTGCAACAGTGTTACACTGTTGACTCATATTTAGCTTGTGGTCCACTATGACCCCTAGATCTCTTTCTGCAGTACTCCTTCCTAGGCAATTATTTCCCATTTTGTATGTAGGCAATCGATTGTTCCTTCCCAAGTAGAGTACTTTGCATTTGTCCTTATTGAATTTCATCCTATTTACTTCAGACCATTTCTCTAGTTGGTCCAGATCATTTTGAATTATAATCCTATCCTCCCAAGCACTTGCAACCCCTCCCAGCTTCGTATCATCTGCAAACTTTATAAATGGTTAGAGAGAAAAGGCTGTAGTTGCATGCACACAGTCCTTAATGCAGAATAAGATCCTTGCTAAGTTTTTTTTTTTTAAATTAGGTTAATTAATTTAATTGAGAAAGTCTTAAAGTTATTTACACGTGAACTGTACATGTTTCTACTTGCTTGTGCCTCAATTCCATTCTGGAAAGATAGGTTTTATGTGCAACTAAAATGAAATTGATACAGGAACAAAACATTTCCTTACCATGCTAACTTATTTTTATTACTGAAGCACAAATTCTTAATGTAGATGGAAATGGGAGAAATGTTCTTTCCTAGGGAGCAGAGCTTTCCTATAGATGCTACCTCTAGTCTAGTGGCTTGTGTATTATCTTGCAGTACTAGCACTCTTCCCCAGTACCTGATGGAAGGCCTAGGGCATCCATATGGAATAGATACACTTGTCCTGTCCAAACCGTCTCAGCATAATAGTTTGCACGTAGGGCCCACAGCAGCCATTTCCATGCTGCATATTCTCCCCAAATCCTGCCTTCCCTTTCCTCAGCAGCAATTCACCAGTTTATATGCAAAGAAGACCCTCTGCAACCCTCTGCAACCATGGAAGAGGGGACATGATTTGCCTTTGTTCAAGAACTTGTCTGCCATAGCATGTAAGATAAAAAGCAATGTCATATTGCGTTTGTGAAAACACAAAGCAGTTAAATATGTGAGCAAAAAACTGGCAATGCCTCAGTTAATAACTTTTATTCCCTCAACACATCCCCTCCAAAAAGAAATGAAGAGCATAATCTAGGGAGTAAATTGCCAACACTTGTTTTCTTCTTTAGATGCTTTAGATTTTCTTAATTGTTTCAACCCAGAACTTTAGAGTGTATCTTTAATATGAAGGCATCATTTGGCATTTATTATTGTTAGCAGTCTGAGTATACCTATTTAGTTTTGGAGGCATCCTGCCCTAAAGTACTGTATATTCCAGTGGGATAATTTGCTTGAAGTTTAAATTAGGTTTCAATTTGTGTTCCGCATGTCATATTTTCACCTGGTAATTCTATCTGGCATATTATTTTGACATGAACTAGAAGAAAAGAGTTTGTGCCTTTTCCTGTATATTTCAGTTCTGATTCCCTCTTCATAACTTTTCCAAGAGCTTCAGTGTTACCGAGTATTGTAAAGACCTGTTTGAACACTTACGTGGCAGGTGTTGAAACATTGTGAGAGCTTAGCATTTTAGCATTGGGTGATCATAGCCAGCAGTTATATCATAGTGTTGGTAGAAATTATCTATGCTACCCTATATATCAATGTTATTCCTATATGGTGGAGGAAAATAGCAAACAGAAAAATTGCAAAGTAGTTTGTGTTCAGTGACTTATTTTGTTGTGTATTAGAAAGTTATCATCAGATTGACTTGGATTTAGTGACACATTGTATGTCTTTTAAATATTTCAAACAGATTTAAGTTACTTTGCCTGGGGGAGCTTATTTTATTTGCTGATGAAATGTATTAGTCAAGATTTTATCTGACTGTATTGTTGGAATGTGTTTTTCTGTATTCCTTATTTCACTAAATAGGTAAAATGTATCTTAACAAGTACTATATTTTAGTTAATGGATGAAATGCACATTGAAATGTGATATTTGACTCAGAATGAAATGCATTATGGTTATAATCAGCTCTCCTGAATGTGATTATCAGTTGATGATTTTTATCAGGCATCACTGTCAAAAGTGAAGCTGGCTCAATTTTCCTGTGACAGCAAAAAGCAGCTACACAAAAAATGGCTTGGTCAATAAATGACAGTTAATTTCTGTGGAAATGTGAAACAATATTTTAGGGAGAAAGTCTTAGAAGTAGCATCCGTGAGCTTTCTGTTTAGATACACCGTGATACAGCACATTAACATTTGACAGTTTTCACATTGGAAATACATTTTTATCCTCATCTTTTAACTTCTTTATGGGTATGCATAATATGTGTAGTCACAAATGCTGATGCTGTGTTTTATGCTGAGTATCTTTGTCCACATACACGCATGCATGTGAGAAATATCCATAAAAAAGCTGCTCTATTGATTCCTGCCAGTGACCTTGGCTATCATTTAGAGAATTCTCTGAATGGCCATATTTTGCAAGGCCCAAGAATTTAAGTCAAAGGAAGTATGGGCTCTCAGCACCTTGAAGCAAATGCTACTCTTGAGGTCTTTTCACAGACATTTACACACGACAGGTAGGATTACATAAATTGCCAACTATTACAGAGTACTGACGCCGTTGACAAGGCTAAAGAATCTTATTCCTTATTTTGTTACATGGGATCCTTCCTCACGGACAAAAAGAGATGGGGTGTCAGGCCTGTGCTCTCCTTTTATAGTACATCCATCCCTAATTAATTTAGCTCCACAGCACTGAATTAGCATGGGAATGAAAGATTGGTACAGACTCTCCAGGCAGAGAGCAGATTTAATATTTCTAGCTAAGAGTCATGCTCTCAGTTACAAGAGATGAAGTACATAAAATACACAGCAGTTCTGTTGGCTGCTGCTAATGTTCATATTCACTGTGAATTAGCTGGACCCTTGTGCTGGAGAATGGCTGCCAGAGAAGGATTTATTGAGATTGACAGCCTGTGTCTGTGCCATCTCATTTGCAAGAAGCTTTTTCCTTCAGAGTTCCAGTACTGAAACACTGGCTCCCTGTAGTTCTTTATACATGATCACACAGGTTGACATTTTATGCCAAAGAAAATGGATATGTGAATAGTAGATTAAAGGGGAAGTACTAGATTCTCAAGTAATTCTTTTGCATGTCACAAAACAGATTGCATTGCAGTGGATACATGAGGAAATCAGTTTTGCTAACTCCAGTGATTTTTGTTATGAATAACATGATCATAGAATCATAGGACTGGAAGGGACCTCAAGAGGTCTACTAGTCCAGTCGCCTGTACTCAAGGCATGACTAAGTATTACCTAGACAATCACTAATAAGTGTTTATCTAACCTGCTCTTTAAAATCTCCAATGACAGAGATTTTACAACCTCCCTAGGCAATTTATTCCAGTGCTTAACTATCCTGACAGAAAGTTTTCCTAATGTCCAACCTAAACCTCCCTTGCTGCAATTTAAGCCCATTGCTTCTTGTCCTATCACCAGAGGTTAAAGAGAAAAAAAAGTCTCCCTCCTCCTTGTAACAACCTTTTATGTACTTGAAAACTGTTATTATGACCCCACTCAATCTTCTCTTTTCCAGACTAAACAACCCATTTTTTTCAATCTTCCAGCATAGTTCACGTTTTCTAGGTCATTTTTGTTGCTCTTCTCTGGACTTTCTCCAGTTTGTCCACATATTTCCTGAAATGTGGCACCCAGACCTGGACACAATAGCTCAGTTGAGGCATAATCAGCACAGAGTTGAGTAGCAGAATTATTTCTTGTGTCTTTCTTACAACACTCGTGCTAATACATCCCAGAATGATGTTTTGTTTTTTGTTTTTTGCAACAGTGTTACACTGTTGACTCATATTTAGCTTGTGATCCACTATGACCTCTAGTTCCCTTTCTGCAGTACTCCTTCCTAGGCAGTCATTTCCCATTTTATATGTGTGCAACTGATTGTTCCTTCCTAACTGGAGTACTTTGCATTTGTCCTTATTGAATTTCATCCTATTTACTTCAGACAGTTTCTCTAGTTCATCCAGATCATTTTGAATGTTAATCGTATCCTGCAAAGCATTGGCAACCCCTCCAAGCTTGGTATTGTCTGCAAACTTTGTAATTGTACTCTATGCCATTGTCTAAATCATTGATGAAGATATTGAAAAGAACCAGACCCAGAACTGATCTCTGCAGAATCCCACTTGATATGCCCTTCCAGCTTTACTGTTAACCACTGATAACTACTCTCTGGAAATGGTTTTCCAGCCAGTTATACACCCACCTTATAGTAGCTCCGTCTAGGTTGGATTTCCCTAGTATGTTTACGAGAAGACCATGCAAAACAATATCAAAAGTCAAAATATAGCACATCTACCATTTCCCCCCATCCACAAGGTTTGTTATCTTGTCAAAGAAAGGTTTGAGATGATTTGTTCTTGACAAATTCATGGTGACTGTTACTTATCATCTTGTTAACTTCTAGGTGCCTGCAAATCAATTGCTTATTTATTTGCTCCATTATCTTTCCAGGTATTGAAGTTAAACTGACTGGTCTGTAATTCCCCTTTTTATAGATGGGCACTATATTTGCCTTTTTTGAGTCCTCTGAAATCTCACCCATCTCCCATGACTTTTTGAAGATAATCACTAATGACTCAGATATCTCCTCAGTCAGCTCCTTGAGTATTCTAAGATGTATTTATCAGGCCCTGATGACTTGAAGACATCTAATTATTTTTACTAGTTCTTTCCCTGTTTTAGCCTCAGATCCTGACTCATTTTCAATGACATTCACTATGTTAGATGTCCTACTACCAACCTTTTTGATGAAAACGAAATCATTTATCACTTCTGCCATTTCCACATTTTCTGGTATTGTTTTGCCACGCTTATTGAGTAACGGGCCTACCCTGTCCTTGGTCTTCCTCTTAATGTTTTGTTGTTACCTTTTATGTCTCTAGCTAGTTTAATATTGTTTTGTGCCTTCAACTTTCTAATTTTGTCCATACATACTTGTGTTATTTGTTATGATGTTTGGTCCCTCTGCAGGCATTTTGTGATAGAGCAAAAAGTTCTGGAAATCAGATTATTTCTGAAAGCAAAGTGAGAGAGAGGCAAGAGACTCTCTCTCCCCCAAGGTGCCCTGTAGTCTAAGGGAATTTGCTCTAAACTGCAGGTCCAGAGACTGAGTTCTAGTGCTAGCTATTCTACTGACTTCTGTTTCTATTTCTGTACACTTTGCAACCTTCAGTATGAGACAAGACTTCATGCTCAGAGTTCCTCCACTGTCCCACACACCCTTATGTAACAGCGAGGTAAAATATGTGTGCTGCATCTCCCCATATGTACTGGTCCAAATAGGAGGTTGTGAGTTCAAATCCTGATGATCTGGGTGGTGGTATGAATATAGACATACACATATACATGTACAAGCTTACGGATAATTGTTTAAATTATTTTATATTGCAAAATGCTTTATTTGGACCATAACATTTGTGTTTCTGTTGCATTTTTGTCATAATTTGGTTAATGGGAACATTAGCATAGACACAGAATTCCACATTATAGTCAGCAGGTTATGTTCTAGTGGTAGGTATTCAACAGCATGAGCAGATTCTGAGAATCTGACAGGGGCCACAACATGAACGCTCCTGCTATGACCCAAGGTAGCACCTGGAACAACATATTCAAGAAGACTGACAATTCAAAATGTGGAACCTGTCCACCAACAATAAGAGCCAGCACACTTGTGCTTTGCTGTTTGATGGCCAAATGTGTATTTCCAGTGTTGGAAAGATCAGCTCACACAAAGAAGCTGGACCCTGTGCTGAATGACAGATGCCACTACATCACGGGATTTCTAAAACCAACAAACGTGAACAGCCAGAATTGCTCCAATGGATATTAGGAGAGCAGTCACAAGCAGAATGGGATGATTACAACAGGTCAGATATCCTCTACATAGCCACACTGCAGCAGTTAGCCACCTGAAATCACAGAAACACTTCCTAGCTGCAGTGGAACTGTTTAAAAAAATCACTGATGGCTACATGACTGGAATTGTCGCACACATGGCTCAAAATACTCAATAAGGACATAAAAATGCACACAAGCATTGCTGAAGACATTCCTGCAGGTGTGGTGGAAAGATTGGTCATCTTGGAGATGTTCAAATCACCTCCGAACAAGAGTTGGTAGGTCAAAAGTCAATATGTGGAAATGGAGTGTCCCAGAGACATGTTATTGTGGTGAAACACAAATCATGGCACATCTGTTGGTGTGCTGGTTCCTGGAGGAACCATATACCATGAAAGATCTCAGCAGAGCTACAGACCAGGCTATATCATGTGCCCCAAACTGGAAAAAAATGTATGATTGTGGTGGAAGCACATGAGAAGTAGTAGCCAACAGGTAGTATAACGGTTATTAAATAAACACACATTCTCTAAAACACAAGTAGATCCATAAACAAATATCCTTGTTAAATTAAATGATGGTATATATAGATAGATAGTATATATAGTGCCTTAGAGCCCCAATCATGGAGCAGGACCCCTTTGTGCTAGGTAACTGTAAAAACACAGAACTAAAAGACAGTCATTGCTCCAAACATCTAAGGGTACATCTACACTACAGGGGGGAGTCGATTTAAGATACGCAAATTCAGCTACGTGAATAGCGTAGCTGAATTCGACGTATCGCAGCCGACTTACCCTGTTGTGAGGACGGCGGCAAAATCGACTTCTGCGGCTTTCTGTCGGCGGCACTTACTACCACCTCTGCTGGTGGAGTAAGAGCGCCGATTCTGGGATCGATTGTCGCGTCCCGACGGGACGCGATAAATCGATCCCCGAGAGGTCGATTTCTACCCGCCGATTCAGGCGGGTAGTATAGACCTAGCCTAAGGGTCTATGTCTACACTTTGAGCTGGAGGAGTAAATTCCAGTTCTAGTAGACTAGCTCAGATCAAGCTCACATGCTAAAATAGAGCATAGTTGATGTGGCATGAGTAGTGGAAGGGGCTAGCCACCCCAAGTACATATCCATCTGATATGGTAAGCATATATTCAAGGGTCTAGCTCTTTATGCTGCTGTGGCTATGCTCTGGTTTTAGTACTCTAGCTCTGAGTGAGCTAGAGTGGATATGTCTACTTGAACTGGTATTTATATCTTCTAGCTATAGTGTAGATTTAGCCTAAGGGTATGTCTTCACTAGAACCTTCAGTAAAGACACTCGCTACTGCTTTGGGAGGGGTTCCACCATCTCTGTAGTTAATCCCCAAGAGGCAGTCAGCAGTCTATACTGGGGGTTAACTCAACTATGGTGCTCAGGAGTGTGGATTTTTCATGCCTCTGAGTGACGTAGCTGGGTTGACCTAACTTTTTAGCATAGACCTTGCCTTCATGACACTTACTACATAACAGGAAACTCCGCTCTCCAATCCCTGTGCTAACATAAATAAGATGACAATTAACATATACATTTTGAATCAGAATTTGAGTTCTGATGCATAAGAAAGGAACTCCTTTAAACACACATCTTCATTTTTGTTCTCTGAATAACTGTGCTCTTAGTATACACAACTCTTAGTAGAAATAGTGAACAAACATTAAATTGGCCAACTGTGTCCTCAATGCAAACCCAAAGTATTTCTTCACATTACCCTTAAAGTTTATAACATAAGAAAAATCTTATATCTGACTTTGTCAGTATACCGGGAGAGCAAACTGTCTGCTTTAGAGTTTTCCCCCTTATGGTACTTTTTTAAGGTATATGGCTGGGATGGGGAAGCACAGAGAGCATTTGAATAACACACAAACAATATGACGGAATAAAATTTATGTGTAGTATTTATAGTAGCCTCTATCTATTTGTGAAGCAGAATTCTGTTGATGTTTTTACATTATAAATTGATATTTTTAATTGCTCAATTTGTGGAATGAATCACATAAGAAGAAATCCAGATATATATACTAGTTATTCCACACTCATCACTGCCTCTCACACACAGCCATAAATATTTACATTATGGACTAATTAACAAGTGAATATATTAACAGTGAAAGGGAATGTTGGTTGTGCGGTATGGTCATCTGTGACAATTTATACTGCTTTTGAACATTGTCAGGGCAGACATGTTCAACCTTTGCTTTAAGTACCAAAGAAACAGGGAATAGGATATCATTGTAATGTGCCTTCTGAAGAGTGAATTGCCATCATATACTGAAATCCCATACTAGAACATGCCTTCTTTCTGCAATGGGAGGGAATGTGTGGCACAATAAAACATTAGAGATTAGGAAATATATTTTGTCAGTGGTGGAAATGGAGTTGAATTTGATATCATTTTAGAAATTCCACACATTCTGTTGGGAGGGATTAGACTTTAAGATAGGGAATAAAATACGATTTTTATTTGAGTATAATACTCAATCTGGTGGTTCTGATTATGATGATGACGCCATAAACCTGCTTAGAGGCAGATTAAGGGTTTTATATATTCTGCAGAAGAATCAGGAATTTGAATTACAGCTTTGGCATTTTGTTGAAAGTTATAAATAAGACACAGTATTTCCTTTTTATGTAAACTTGCAGTGTTCATCTGAGAATCCGTGATGTTAACAGGCTAGAACTTGCTAAAAGAGTGACAGCAGGGAAAGGATTATGAAATGTTTGATGCAGACAGAAGCACATACACACACACAAAAAAAGTATGGGAATTTTAGGGTAATAATCACCCTCAGTGTACTATTATAAGATATCTAAAACATGACCTCTAAGAAATGTATATTATTTTGTAGTAGCTTTCTTTACTGGAAAGGCATTTTTTGCAATTGCATATGCCTTCAAACACCATCCTTTTGTGGCTGACTACTTTTACACAGAAATGGATTATTCAAATTATTCATTATTCAGAATTCATGGGAGTGTGGGGAGGGGGAGAATGAAGGGTTTAGTTGGGATTGGGCTATAAATGTTTGGTTCTATTGCAAGAGATCGTTCTCCTTTCATCACTCCAGGCTTGAATGTGACTAGTGTTTTAACTCTTTTTTTATTTTTACTGCAACAAGTTAGATTAATATTAAACATTTTCATGCAAAGTGATTTCTGATGAGAGAAAATGCTCAGATGTTAAAAACCCAGAAGTCTAGGTTCATCACAAATTTCTCATCTCTTGATCAAAACACAAGAAAAAGTCACCAGCTTTGCGCTCCTTATTTGATTAATTCCAAGTTAAGCAGACATGACAAATACTATGCAAATCTTTCTTATTTTCTAAGAGAAGCACTCTTAATTATTGGAGAGCTTGCACTGGAATTTTCTTCCTTATCACATTATGCATTTTCTGGACGTGTGATCCATCAATTTCAGGCATTGATAGGTTCTACCCTGCTCATTAAATATCAGTTAACATAAAACAGGTTTATGCTTCCTGCATAAAAACAAAATTATTCAACACAAAACTGTACTAAATGCATTATTAACAAGCTGCAAGCTACAATGAATGCATTTAAATCACTGCCTCTTTAATAAGGAACTAAAGAGTTTTACAGTGGAGCCTTTGTTCCATGCTGTCAGAACAACTATTGTTTTTCATTTCCAATCTCTTCAGAAGCTGTTTGTGTTTAATCATTTGCTTGTGTAAAATGGGGTGGCTGTCAGATCTTTGGAATACTTGAATTTGGGCTTGTTATGCTTCAGTGTAAGGACTGTCATAATTTGTACATTACTAATCTCAACATGTCAGCTTTGCCCAGACTAGAGAAAATATAGATGAACCTGTACCAGAACCACAGATGTGAAGAAACCCATTCTTTGGTGTATTAAAAATCGAAATACTGATTGGAATTTTTTGTTTAATCGCATGACTAGTTTGTTGTATGATTTGTAAGAATTTCTAGGTGGAATCATTTATTGTACTCTGGAAGCAGTGTTGCTTAGTGGCTAGAGCACTGGACTGGGACTCGGACCTGAGTTCTTCTGTTCCTGACTCCACTGTATGACCTTTGGCAAATCACATAATTGCTCTGTGCCTCAGGTTTCCCATATGCAGAATGGGGATTATGAGAACTCCTTTGTAAAGCACTTTGAGATGTTCTGATATAGAGTATTACCTAATTGCTAGGCATTATTATTCATTTATTTTACAACTAGAAATAAGAAATAAGATTAAAGATAGCTTGGAAAAAAACTTTTCTTCTTTTGAAGGCATAAAATAACATACGGCCCTACAAAAGATGACAGATTCTACTTTCTGCTTTAGCACTGTAAATCTGCAGTAACTATTGATCTTGTATGAGGTACTCCAGACTTACTTTGGTATAACTGAGATCGCAAGTCTAGCTCTTTGGGTAGCAACAGACAAAAATGTGAGGTAATCTATATGTTAATATTAATACTGTTAGGTGTTACTTTTGAGAATCTATAATATAGGGCCCAACTATGGCACTAGTTAGCCACTCTGGTGGTTGTGTGTTGACAGATGAGGCAGACAGTGTACCATGGAGGCATTTTGCCCAGGAGAAAGGAGAGAAATAGAATCCCTTCAGGCATATGCTATGGAAACACACACAGAAGCAGTAGTTGTAGCATGTACTGCTTCCTGTTGTTGGCTCTAGATGGCCAGCCATGCAAATAGGCTCCACTTGTATCAGACCCAACCTCCTCTATTGTGCTTAGGAACACCAATGGTGCTATAACTTCCTTCCATGTGCTTGGGAAGCCTAGGAACCAATGTTCTGCCTTAGGCCTGGTCTACACTACGAGTTTAGGTCGACTTTAGCAGCGTTAAATCGAATTAAGCCTGGACACGTCCACACGACGAAACCCTTTCTTTCGACATAAAGGGCCCTTTAAACCGGTTTCTTTACTCCACCTCTGATGAGGGGATTAGCGCTAAAATCAGCCTTTGCGGGTTGGATTTGGGGTAGTGTGGATGGAATTCGACGTTATTGGCCTCTGGGAGCTATCCCACAGTGCTTCATTGTGACCGCTCTGGACAGCACTCTCAACTCAGATGCACTGACCAGGTAGACAGGAAAAGCCCCGCGAGCTTTTGGATTTCATTTCCTGTTTGCCCAGCGTGGAGAGCACAGGTGACCACACAGAGCTCATCAGCACAGGTAACCATGATGGAGTCCCAGGATCACAAAAGAGCTCCAGCATGGACAGAACGGGAGGTACAGGATCTGCTCGCCATATGGGGAGACGAATCAGTGCTAGCTGAACTCCGTAGCAGTAAATGAAATGGCAAAATATTAGAAAAGGTCTCAAAGGCCATGAAGGACAGAGGCCTTAACAGGGACGCAGAGCAGTGCCGCGTGAAAATTAAGGAGCTAAGGCAAGCCTACCACAAAGCCAGAGAGGCAAACGGAAGGTCCAGGGCAGAGCTGCAAACATGCCGCTTCTATGCAGAGCTGCATGCGATGCTAGGGGGTGCAGCCACCACTACCCCAACCGTGTGCTTTGACTCCGTCAATGGAGAAACACGCAACAGGAAAGCGGGTTTGGGGTACGCGGAAGATGATGATGATGATGATGATGATGAAGACAATGAAGATAGCTCACAGCAAGGAAGCGGAGAAATTAGTTTCCCCAACAGCCAGGATATGTTTATCACCCTGGGCCTGCAACCATAACCCCTGAACTCACCCAAGGCGTGCTTCCAGGCCCTGAGGGCACACAAGGGACCTCTGGTGAGTGTACCTTTGTAAATATTACACATGGTTTAAAAGCAAGCTTGTTTAATGATTAATGATTAATTTGCCCTGGCAATTGTGGCCAGTACAACTACTGGAAAAGTCTGTTAACGTGTATGGGGATGGAGCGGAAATCCTCCAGGGACATCTCCAGAAAGCTCTCCTTCATGTACTCCCAAAGCCTTTGCAAAAGGTTTCTGGGGAGGGCTGCCTTATCCCATCCGCCATGGTAGGACACTTTACCACGCCAGGCCAGTAGCACATAGTCTGGAATCATTGCATAACAAAGCATGGCAGTGTATGGTCCCGGTGTTTGCTGGCATGCAGACAACATCCATTCCTTATCTCTCTTTGTTATCCTCAGGAGAGTGATATCATTCATGGTCACCTGGTTGAAATGGGGTGATTTTATTAAGGGGACATTCAGAAGTGCCCGTTCCTGCTCGGCTGAACAGAAATGTTCCCAGCTGTTAGCCACATGGTGGGGGGGAGGGGTGAAGTGATCATCCCAGAGAATTGTGTGTGTGTGGGGGGGGTAGTTGGGTTTGTGCTGCATGTTAACCCGGAAATCCCAGCCCCTCCTTTTACATTGCAAACCCATTTTAAATGGCCAACCCAATGGGTCCTTGGTATGGGAAATGAGGGTGCTGCTATTTGAAACCATTCCCACATGTTATGAAGGTTAAAAAAGCCAAAAGACTGTGGCTTGCCATGGCTGCCTGCAAGCTGAATTCTGTTGCCTGGCACTGCGTGAGTGATCTCTCACACCAAACCGGCAGGCCCTCAATATAAGAGGAAAAATGCGACCTTGTAACGAAAGCACATGTGCTGTGTAATGTGAACAGCAAAATTTAACGTGAAAGAGTGTACCCATTGTTCTCTAAAATGTGTCTTTTTTAACCACCTCTCACTTCTCCTCCACCAGCTGCAAATGTTTCTCCTTCGCAGAGGCTAGCGAAGATTAGAAGGAGAAAATGTCAGACTCGGGATGATATGTTCACGGAGCTCCAGATGTCCTCCCATGCTGAAAGAGCACAGCAGAATGCGTGGAGGCAGTCAATGTCAGAGTGCAAAAAAGCACAATATGAATGAGAGGAGAGGTGGGCGGGATGAATCGTGGGCATCAAACTGATATGCTCCAGCATATGGTTGAGCTGCAGGAAAGGCAGCAGGAGCAGAGACCGCCGCTACAGCCCCTGTGTAACCAACAGCCCTCCTCTCCAAGTCCCATTGCCTCCTCACCCAGATGCCCAAGAAAACGGTGGGAGTGACTCCGGCCACCCAGTCACTCCACCCCAGATGATTGTCCGAGCATCGGAAGGCTGGCCTTCAATAAGTGTTAAAGTTTTAAAATTTTAAACTGCAGTGTGTCCCTTTCCTTCCCTCCTCCCCCACCCATCCCGGGCTACCTTAGCAATTATCCCCCTAGTTGTGTGATGAATTAATAAAGAATGCATGAATGAGAAGTAACAATGACTTTATTGCCTCTGCAAGTGGTGCTCGAAGGGGGGAGGGGAGGGGGGAGTGGTTGGTTTACAGGGAAGTAGAGTGAACCAGGGGGCAGGGGACGGTTCATCAAGGAGAAACAAACAGAAGTTTCACACCTTAGCCTGGCCAGTCACAAAACTGGTTTTCAAAGCTTCTCTGATGCGCACCATGCCCTGCTGTACTCTTCTAACTGCCCTGGTGTCTGGCTGCGCGAAATCAGCGGCCAGGCAATTTGCCTCAACCTCCCACCCCGCCATAAATGTCTCCCCCTTAGTCTCACAGATATTGTGGAGTGCACAGGAAGCAGCAATAACAATGGGGATATTGGTTTCGCTGAGATCTATCTAAGTCAGTAAGCTGCACCAGCGCGCTTTTAAATGTCCAAATGCACATTCCACCACCATTCAGCACTTGCTCAGCCTATAGTTGAACAGGTCCTGACTACTGTCCAGGCTGCCTGTGTACAGCTTCATGAGTCATGGCATTAAGGGGTAGGCTGGGTCCCCAAGGATAATGATAGGCATTTCAACATCCCCAACGGTTATTTTCTGGTCCGGGAAGAAAGTCCCTTCCTCCAGCTATCAAAACAGACCAGAGTGCCTGAAGATGCGAGCATCATGAACCTTTCCCGGCCATCCCACGTTGATGTTGGTGAAACGTCCCTTGTGATCCACCAGGGCTTGCAGCAGCATTGAAAAGTACCCCTTGTGGTTTATGTACTCGGTGGCTTGGTGCTCCGGTGCCAAGATTGGGATATGGGTTCCGTCTATCGCCCCACCACAGTTTAGGAATCCCATTGTAGCAAAGCCATCCACTATGACCTGCACATTTCCCAGAGTCACTACCCTTGATATCAGCAGGTCTTTGATTGCGTTGGCTACTTGGATCACAGCAGCCCCCACAGTAGATTTGCCCACTCCAAATTGATTCCCGACTGACCGGTAGCTGTCTGGCGTTGCAAGCTTCCACAGGGCTATCACCACTCGCCTCTCAACTGTGAGGGCTGCTCTCATCCTGGTATTCTGGCACTTCAAGGCAGGGTAAAGCAAGTCACAAAATTCCATGAAAGTGCTCTTACGCATGCAAAAGTTTCGCAGCCACTGGGAATCGTCCCACACCTGCAACACGATGCAGTCCCACCAGTCTGTGCTTGTTTCCCGGGCCCAGAATCGGCGTTCCATGCCATGAAGCTGCCACAGTAACACCATGATTTGCACATTGCTGGGGCCCGTACTTTGTAAGAGGTCTATGTCCATGTCAATTTCCTCATCACTCTCGTCGCCACGCTGCAATCGCCTCCTCGGCTGGTCCTGGTTTTGCTTTGGCATGTCCTGGCTCTGCATATACTCCAGGACAATGCACGTGGTGTTCATAGTGCTCATAATTGCCATGGTGATCTGAACGGGCTCCATGATCCCAGTGCTATGGCGTCTGGTCTGAAAAAAGGTGTGAAACTGACAGAGGGAGGGCGACTGATGATATGGCGTACAGGTACAGGGAATTAAAATCAACAAAGGTGGCTGTGCATCAGGGAGAAACACAAACAACTGTCACACAGAATGGCCCCCCCAAAGATTGAACTCAAAACCCTGGGTTTAGCAGGCCATTGATTTCATGGAGGGCGGGGGAAGCAAATGAATACATCTATTTTTTACATCTTAAGCTGGCAGTAGAAGGTGCAGCATGACTGATAGCTCTCGGCATCTTCTGAGTGCTTGGCAGAAGATACTGTACTACGACTGCTAGCCATCATCGTCAAGACAGTTCAATAGGACTGCCGGCAGGACTGAGTCTCCAGGAGACAAAGAATGTCTGCCCAGGTGCCTCTGATTGAACTGGAATACAACGATGACGGCTACCAGTTGTAATACACCATCTACTGCCAAAAGGCAAGGGGCTGCTGCTGTGTAGCAATGGAGCCCCATGTCTGCCAGCACCCAGATAGCCGATGAAGGCTACCAGTCATACTGCACCGTCTACTGCCAAAAGGCAATTAGCTGCTGCTGTGTAGCAATGCAGTACCACGTCTGCCGGCACCAGATGACATATGGTGACGCTGAGCTGAGCTGAGCTGAGTGGGCTCCATGCTTGCCGTGGTATGTTGTCTGCACAGGTAACCCAGGTAAAAAGGCGCAAATCGATTGTCTGCAATTGCTCTGACGGAGGGAGAGGGGCCTGACGACATGTACCCAGAACCCCCCGCGACACTGTTTTGCATCATCAGGCATTGGGATCTCAACCCAGAATTCCAATGGGCGGCGGAGACTCCGGGAACTGTGGGATAGTTACCCACAGTGCAACGCTCCAGAAGTCGATGCTAGCCTTGGTACTGTGGACGCGGTCCGCCGACTTCATGCACTTAGAGCATTTTATGTGGGGACACACACAATTGACTGTATAAAACTGATATCTATAAAACCGGCTTCTATAAATTCGACCTAATTTTGTAGTGTAGACGTACCCTTAGCTGTAGTACCCTTGTATGCTCTCCTCTTTCCCTTGCTTTCCTGTGGGAAATTAGGCAGAACCTGGTCCATAGATTTTCCTTCTACCAAATGTGGAATTCATAACACATACATAAAAATGTAATGCATTCATATCCTTGTTCCATTCAGTATCTATCTCCTTTTGGAGATGTTTTAATATCTTTCAGTACTTCTTCGAAACTGAGGTGATGACAATTTTGACATAATGCTATCTAGTACAATGAGATTTTCCACAAATATTGAGATTTGTTTTGTCTAAGTGTTCTCTTTCACTTCTGGTTTTGATGGGATTTTTGTTATGTGTAATCATTCCTGTTTGTGACTTCAGTTAATCTCACCTAGCTTGCATATATAGATTAATTAAAAATGACTTTTTAAAAGCTCAGTTTGGTTCTGGGTTCTTTTCAGGTCAATTTATAACTTGAACAATATTTTCAAATCAGGACACTTATCTGTTCTTAACCGACCAACATATTATTAATTCACCAGAAACACATTAGTATACAATCAACCATTCACCACTCAAATGTAGATACAATCAATGTCCTAGGTGTGAACTACATACACAATACAGCTTGCAAGCAATTATTATGGACTAGAGTCGCAGCAGTTATATCAAAAATATGGAAACACTTCATGAATTTGCATGTCATCATTGCACAGGGGCCATGCTAATCTTCTCTGTATCATTCCAATTTTAGTATATATGTCCTGCCAAAGCAAGCAAAGAACAAGGCAAATTACCAAGATTTCACATTACATGTATTTATGATAATAAATTCTCACTTCCTAACACATTTATCACACTTCCAAGGATGCACTTGTCTTTAAGGCACTTTGAAGAATGTGGTTAGTACAGTTTGAATGGATTGGTCCAAAAGGGACAAGATTAGAATATTATAAGCAATTGCTTAAAACAATTCATTTCAATCTCTCATGGGACAATTTGCCTTGACTCACAAAAAAAGGAATTAAAATCTAAAAAAATGGTTACAAGAGAGACCTCAAGTTACCAGCAAGATAACCGACAGTTATTTATATTAAAATAACCTACAGTTATATACTATATTAACGAATAAAAGCGGAAATGCAGTCTCCGAGATTAAATCTCACCACTTTTTCTTATCCTTGCAGCGTTGGGATGAGGGAGAGTCCTTTGCAGAGTGCTGGTCCAGGCATTGGTCACACTTAGGATTCTTCAGCTTCTTGTGTTGGATTTAGTCAATTCTCTTGAGCATATGGTGACCTCAGTTTTATATACCTTAGGTTCAGGGCTCGTCGGAGGGAGCCACCCTCTGATTCCTATTGGACACATGCCGAGTGCGTGTTCAGGTTTCAGTTTAGTTTCTCTGCTGCTTCCATTGGTATCCAATAGATGGCAGTAGTGTATAATTTTCTTTAATCCTCTTCTTATCGGAGGCTTTTTAATTTTAATTCATTTCAAGGATTGTATTTCATTATTAGCCTCTACTATCAATTGAGATTCCCCTTTAAAACAATTTCTCATACTATTTCAAAATTATGCACTGGTTTATATCTTTTAACATTCCTCCTTCCTTGTTCCAGACAATTCCTATTGCTTCTAGAGTGCAACAGTTATGTACAATGCAAATTAACAAAATCCCTTATACTCTTCTAAATTTGGACATATTCCACATATTCTTTGATTGTACATGATCATTTCACATTATTTAAGCCTTACATTAGAACAAGAGAGATTTTCCACATATAGAATGATGTAGATCTGACTCCCCAGCAAAAAAATGTTCAGCTTCTAATTTGGGGTGAAAGAGATATTATCCTTGGAATATTTGATTTACAAAGAAAACAATATATAGTTTATACTTTGAGGTGAAAACATGTGGTTTGGATTTCTTGGCGTAACAGGCAGTTAATCTTAAAGTCACATTTCTAGTCTCCTTAATTTGCAGCTTCCCCACCCATCTCTTCAACCATTCAATGTGCAATGGTCCACTTTGCATAGGAAAGCAGGGTGTGATCCTTTCTTGGTAATTTGGGCTTTGGCTACACTGACAAATGAACAACAAAACTTTTGTCATTCAGAGGTGTTAAAAACACACACACACACACACTCCAGGAGCACACTCCTGTAGACAAAGCTATCACCACTCATTGGGGGTGGAAGTTTTTTGTCAGCGAGAGAGCTCTCTTCTGCCAACAAACAGCAGTCACACTGTGCACCTTCTAGTGGCACAGCTGCAGCGGCACAAAGCCTCAGAGTTCTTTTTTAGCTAGGTCGGAAGGGAGAAAGATGTTTTATCCATATGCATATTATAAGAGATTCTTGACTAAGTGATTAACAATACTCTTGTTTAGCCATTTTAGTTTGTATAGTTTCTGTTCTTGGGGAGAGAAATTCTTGAACTAGGCTAATCTGTGAGCCCTTATACAAAGTGTCTCACATGATATGAACCATTTTCTTATCATCTTTACTTAGGTGGATCCTATTTTGAGATAAACAGACATGGATACTTTTCTAATTTTATTGAGAGCTAGAAGGAATCATTAGTTATGGATCATTCAAGGTATATTTGTTCCATATATCCTTTATGAGATGGTGAAATTGTTATTCTGAGTGATGAGATATGTCTGTGCTCATAAGACACATATCTCAAAATCACTTCTGCATCTGTCATACAATTTGGTATATTTTAGGGTTACCATACGTCTAGATTTTCCCGGACATGTCCGGCTTTTTGGTCCTCAAATCCCTGTCCAGGAGGAATTTCCAAAAAGCCGAACATGTCCGGGAAAATAGGGAGGCATGGTAAGGGGACCACCTCCTCCCCGGGGTTCAACTTTCCCAGCTCCCGCAGCTCTCCCCAGCGCAGCAGCAGCCGGAGCCTGGGAGGAGGTGGCTGCGACCTGGGATGCTGCCGGCCGTCGCCGCTCGGCCAGGGCCAGGGCCGGGCCGGAGCCGCTTGGCCGGGGCCAGTGGGGCCGGGGGTGCTCGGCTGCCGGCCGGGGCTGAGCCGGGGGTGCTCGACTGGAACCGGGGCCTGAGCCGAGCTGGAGCCACTGGGACCAGGGCTGGGGCGGAGTTGGGGCAGGGCTTGGGCCCCTTGGAGTGTCCTCTTTTTCAGGGGCTCCAATATGGTAACCCTAGTATATTTTTACTATTTCAGGTTATTCAATCAAGCAAGTTTCTATTGCTATAAATGGAGAAAAGTTTACCATGACTTTTAAAGTGGTACAGCTAGGTACGCTTGCTAGAATTTAAAGCAGTGATCAAGCTGCAAATACATTAGAAGATGTGGAAGCAATATTGGACTGTTTTTACATTTTATAGATAAATCTAGTTACATCAGTGTAACAACATTTCTTAGATCTCCACAGAAGGGATATCATTAGATCAACTGTCTGGGGAGATGAACACCATATATGTTTATGAATATACCATGTTAATTAGAAATGATCACATGTATGAAACATATGCATTATACAAACAAGCAAACAAGGAACTGACTATTGAGTCAATAATATCACAGCAAACAGCAGCTATTGACTCAGGGTTGTTATACTGCCCAAAAATTGATAGCTTAACAGGGCAAAAATATGAAACAGATGCTACTGAGAAAAAAGCTGTAAAATTTAATTACTCAGTGCAGACACTGAGGGGGAAAGTGTAGTGGGTTTATGAGTTGTAGATTAAATTAATCTTATGACATTTAAAATTCTATTATTATGGTTTTCATTGGTATCAACTAATACTTTCGCACATTCGAATGGGAGAGTTAATAATAATACCTTTTACAATACTGTTAAGCATACAAATAAGTTTGTAGACAGTAATAAAACTGTGTTATATTTGCTGCTATGTTCAAGCCTGACGTTCCATTTCCATGATAGCTGTTTAATATTCTACAGGAAATTGAAAATAAATGGATTTCAAACTGCTATCCCTTATTTAGTTAACTCGATGTTAGAGAATAAGACATTGAAGAGATGACTAGTAATTATCCCAGAAAAGGTGTTGATTTAAATAATGCAAGCATAAAAATATATTTCCTATAAATTAGCAGATTGGGAGTTTTTTAGAAGGGCTTAGTAGTTCTGCTATAGTAAGAGGTCTGATACCATTTTAATCATATACCTCCCTCACTTTTCAAAGGTTTACAACTTAGCTCATAAAAAAGTCATTCTAGGCTGGATCCTGGTCTCAGAAGGAATCCAAGATCCAATAAGCTTGGATGTTGTGAATTTATATGACTGCAAAGCCATGATGTTTTCAGAAGTTGATACTGCTGTTGCTCAAACAAGACTCATTTTAATAAATGGAAATTTGTGTAAACCAAATTCAAGACAGTGCAGAGTGCAAATAAATAAATAAATCTCAGTCCATATTTAAAAGGAAGTAACATGACAGATATTGTGATGTGAAAAACAGCAACTTCTTGTGAGATTAATTATTTTTCCTACTGGAGGCATCACATGAGCTGCAGCTTAGTAGGACCCATCCTACAAACAGAGTAGCCCCATTTATGGCAAAAGAGGATTATGGACTGTGACCAGGTAAAATGATTATAAAACATGGAAACTTAGACTAAAAAAACATAATGAACTACAGCAGGACCAGCCTTAGGGAAAATAGTGCCCTGGGCGAACTTGTAGTTTGGTGTCCCACCCATCACTCCTAGTCCCCATAGGCTCCCTGAACTACCCCCTCCTCCCCCGTCACCTCTGGGCCACTCTGCCTGCAACTAGTGCTTAATTTGTATTGGCAGAAATTAAGCACTGACTGGGCGGCTGCAGAGCAGTAGCTTCTGGGTGGGTGCCAAGCTCTGACCAGCAGCAGTGCAGAAGTGAGGGTGGCATGGTATATGCTGTATTGCCATCCTTACTTCTGCACTGCTGCTGTGGCTTGTGGTGCCTGGAGCTCGGCTTCACGTTGTCACATGGGGTGGCATTTTGCCAGCGTTCATGGTCCTTCTGCGGCCCTCTGGCCACTCCTGGGTCACCAGGAAAAACATTTCAGATTTTGGGGGATGGAGAGCAACTTTAACTGTGATCCCAGGGGTTACTTAGGCACCTGTAAACTCTAGTTTTTTGCAGATAATAATTTAGGTATTAGGTGACAGGAGCATTGTATCTAATTCCTATATAAAGAAAGAAAAAAAATACATACAAACTCTAATTAAAACCCCATTTTAAGTTTAGATATATGTTTAGAACAATCAGGAAACTATAGAAATGATTCCTGAAAGTACAGTCTACAGCAAGATATTCCCAACCAAGCCTTGAGGTATCAGTTCTGGTGCTTAAATACAGGCATAAGAAACACAAGTTTGATACTTTGTACATTATCTTTAGTAGAGATAAATAAGAATAAATAGAGAGAGACAGTGTGTGTTGGGAGAGTGTGAGAGAGACAGAGTAGGGGTGTGTGAGAGAGAGACAAAGTGTGTATTGGGGCAGTGTGAGACACAGCTTGTGTATGTGTGCATGAGAGAGAGAAAGTGTGTGTGAGTTGGAGGAGTGTGGGAGACAGCGCGCTGTCACTTTAACCATAGCACTTACTTGTGACCCAGAGGCAGCAGTACAGACTCCTGTCCCCCAACCACAGCTCAGAAGAGATGGGCTGGGAATACCCCAATGTCAGCCCTCCCCTATGCATCAGACAGGAGGTTCCTGGGTGCATCTTGGCCAGGGGTGGCTCCAAACAGGGGTAGGGGGCAGTAGCAGGGGTCCTGAAACTGTGGGGCTGGCTCCATCACTTTTAAAAGTGGAAGGGACAGAGAGGAGCGAGAGGGATACAGGTTCTTGGGGAAAAGAGGCAGTGTGAGGGCCGGGCGTTGGGGGGAGCCTTGATGGTGGGGTCAGAGTGGTGCTGAAGTTTATCACCATTTGAAATACATTACCATTATGATGTCCTACCTCCCTGCTCCCATTTTGTTCACCCATCTGTTACCTGATGCCTTAAACTAAGGGTGTCAACTCTGTGGGATTGATTTTTTGCCGTATGTCTGGATAAAATGCAACACAGTGTGGGATGACGGGGTTGGGACATGCAATTGCTACCACAATACAAATTATTAACAATCATATTGTATAATAGAAGATTGATTGCAATTACTAACTTTCTTCGTAAAAAGAAACAAGCTACAAAACTAATTTTAAAAACTAGACAGATTCTCACACATTCCTAATCCTTGATAATCCATTTTAGTCAAGCTCTTCTTGCAGTGTTACACATTTTAAAAAAAATGATGATCAGTTTTGAATATTATACTATATTGGGTGTGCTTTGTTGATGTGGTTTTACAGTGCTCTAAACTAGTGATCTTTGTGCTGGTTAATATGACATAGTATTTTTCTGGTTGATTAGTTGAGAAAATGTTGGCTCACATCTCAATCACTGGAAAATTTTGTTTCTTCATTGTATATGAATAAGCATTTGGGGTAAATCTAGCCCCTTCTCTTACAGCTGTGAAGAATGTATTAGTGACAGAACCAATGTGCTCCCTTCACAAAGAGGATGGAAACAGAACGGTCAGAGGCAAAATAAGGAGTGCAGGTGGGGGCCAGTTACAGAAGGGCAGGGCAGGGATGAAATGCCTGTTGCTGCACAAGTTGTCCCATTCTTCCAATGGAGGGGCCATATGAAGGCCTGAAAAGCCATTCAGTAAAAAAGAAAAACTCTCCCGCCCCATGTTTATCTGCACTGTGCATGGTCTGAATGCTTAGCCCCTTTCAAATATTGATGCTGGGCAGTAAAGGGAAATTAAATAGGTAACCTTATTTAAGCTTCAGAGCAATGCACCATACCCAGGGACAAGTGAAGTAATCTGAATAGAAAGAAGCACAAGGTCTCATCCCTTCTTTTTCTTGCTTACTGAAACTTGGATGTATTATCTAATGGGGTTGGGACCCTGGTTATTAATAACTTTATATTCACTTGTATTTGCTTATAATTTTCTAAAACATTTAACTTTTAGGGGACTTTTGGGATGCTTGGTTTCAGTTGAAAGTGCAATTTGGGGGGAGAATTTTAGGCAAAACCTTTTCAGCTGAATCTGAGTTATGGAGGAGTAGGGAAAAATCCATTTATCCTATTGTAAAACAAAATTCTAGACTCCCTTTTTTCCTCACCAAGAAAACTGCAAAAATGGCAGAAATTGTAGCTCGGCAAATAGATAGTCCTTGATGCTCAACACTTTTGTTGGCCTTCAGGGGAAAATTAAAAAATCATGCTCTATTGTTATCTGCTAAGATTTTAGTAGATACTAATTGTGACAGGATAGCTAGTCTCAGTGAGTAGAACTGGGTCCAATGCCTGCTGTTTCAGAGCAGGTGAGCACAATCTAACCAATTAAAGGGGGCTGGGCTACACCTGGGTCTATAAAGGGCTGCCTGAAGGCTGGAAATAAGAGGTAGAAGGGAGTGTTGGGACAGGCTGGGCCTGAGGAAAGGAAGCTGTAGTGCTCTGGGTCCCTGGAGTAAGGAACTAGGAGCTCCGGGAAGCAGCTCTGGGGCTACTGCTCTGGGAAATGAGCAGAGCTGGGAAATTGCCAGGTGCAGGAGTGCCAGAGAGCCCTGGGAGAGTGGCCCTGAAGTGTGAGAGAAATGAATGAGTTAAAAAGACTGATTTATGTTTGTTTAACTTGCTAGTGTTAAGGGAATAAAATTTGTTAAAGGCCACTGGGTTTGGCAGTGCGTGTTTGGAAGCTGGGGAGAAGCCCTGCCCTATGACACCAATTAAATCCTGGTCTTTCTGGATAGCTTAACAAGCACTGTTGCAGAGACAATTTGCATGAGAGGCATTATACATGTCTATTTATAATGCCCATATTACACACAGCAACTGTATTCCCCCACCCCAAATAAAACAAAACTGTCGTAACAGTAGGGACCAAAAAAAAAAAATGTATCCAGTGGCCAATTATCCAGGGAGCTGAAAGGGCCTGTGCCCAGGGGCCTTGGCCAATGGGGGAGAAGGGGGGGCTGTGGAAAAATGGGTGCTCCCCCGCAGGAGTACTGGGTAAGGGAAAGCAAGCCCCCCTTGCCCAGACCCCACTCCCCAGCAGGAGCTCTAGGCAGGTGGAGCAATGCGAAGGAAGTCCCTGTGCCCTGACCCTGGTCTGCCCCAGAAGCACCTGGAAGCAGGGGAGTTCCCAGCACCTGGACCCTGGCTTCAGCCCTGGGACCGGAGAAGCTCTAGCTCCCTGCCTCAGGGCTGAGAGAGCTCTCACTCCCCGCTGTGGCCGTGGGGAGGGGGGAGAAGGGACAGAGCTTCTCTGGTCTTGTGGGTGCAGTGGGGAGGGGAGAAAAGAGAAAATGAGTAGTGGGGCTGCAGTAGGGGATGCAGAATGGGGCAGACCCTGGATGGAATGGGGCAGGGCCTCAGGGGAAGGGGCAGAATGGTGTGGAGCTGGAAGAAGGGATGGGGAGCCTCCCCCCAATTGCTCTAGCCCAGGGCCCCACAAAACCTTAATCAGCATCTGCATGTATCCTGTGAGGTTTTATGGTGTCTTCACGATGCTGACTGATTTCAGCGTGCACTGAGATCTGCATGGACAGACTGCTGTGCCCATATAGCACTGCATGCAGTTCAGTGGGGGTATGCAGAGGTACAGAAGTATGTCATAGTTATTGACTGCGACTAATGTGAGCACTGTGAGTCACCTTGTTAACCCCTTTCCTTTCCGCTGCCTCCAGCCTGAGGGAGTCTTTCTTGTAGTAACTGGCTGTTGACTTCCTGATACCACCAGCCTTTCAGCCACTCAAGCACTCTCCTTTCAGTTATGCCAGCCCTGTCTTCCCTTGCAGGTTAACAATAGTGCATACCAGTCTCCTAGTCCCTGTGAATTGTTCCCCTGTGTATCCAGCTCCTGACAGGGGCTACTCACAAAAATCCAGGTCCTTTGTCCCTAAAGAAGCAATGTATCCAACTTTATCAGTTTTACCCAGGGCCGGCTCCAGGCACCAGCGAAGGAAGCAGGTGCCTGGGGCAGCCAATAGAAAGGGGTGGCACTCCGTCTGGTATTAGGGTGGCACGTCCAGGTCTTTGACTGCACTTTCGGCGGCTGATCAAACGCTCCGCGTTAGTCTTCGGCGGCAATTCAGCGGCGGGTCTTTCACTTCATCTCTTCTTCTTCAGCGGCACTTTGGCGGGAGCTCAATCATTTTTGTTTTTTTTTCCAGCCGCTTGGGGCGGCAAAAAAGCTGGAGCTGGCCCTGGTTTTACCTTACACCAATGCTCCTGTAAAATTACACAGTACTTGAGGACTTATAATAAAACAAAAGGAGGTATACTTAACAAAGAAAGGAGAGTTAACTAGAAACAAGAGTGTGGTGGAAACAAATGGTTACAATACAAAATATAATCATGAAATGCAAAGTTGGGACTACACATAATAGCTACATTTTCTATCTGATAAAGAAGGTTTTCCCTGCAAAAAGTTCACTCTGTTGAAGAGCTGTGTGGCTTCAGAGAAACCTGGGTCCATTTTTTTCATGAACATCCCTGCTCCCCAACTGTGTCTTCAGTCAAAAGTTGCAGAGGTCTTTCTACCCTCCCTTGCATCCTACCCCATATATTGAATCAGTCTTTTGTCTTTATTCAGAGAAATGGTGAACCTCTGTCTGTTGTAATGTTCTTTTCTTCTTTCTTTTTTCCCCTCCAGATAGTTTGGATTGTTTGCAGTAGTCTTTGTTGTTTTTTTCAGTTATAGTCTTGGGGTGGAACAAGGCTAAACAATGGAGCCTTGCATTGCCTCACTGGCTAACTATGGTAAGGGAACATTTCCCTGCTGCTTGAATTGGCTACTACTAAGGTTAAGATTTTTGTCTTGGTTATTTTTAGTAACAGTCACGGACAGTCGTGGACAATAAACAAAAATTCACAGGAGCCGTGACCTATCTCTGACTTTTACTAAAAATAACAGCTGAAGCCAAAGTCACGGACTCCAGGAAAGCCACAAAATCTGTGACCTTCATGACTAAATTGTATCCTTAGCTATCACTGAGACATATTGTTCCCTGGTGACTAATTTTTTTTATTACTCCAAGTCCATAAAGCATACTTTCAAAGTAAATATATTATTCCTTAAATATTACCAGGGCTGGCACCAGCTTAGCAAGCAGGTGCTTGGGGCGGCCAATTCAAAGGGGCAGCACTCCGTCCGGTATTGGGGCAGCACGTCCGGGTCTTCGGTGGAAATTCAGCGGCGGGTCCTTCATTCCCTCTCTTCCTCTTTGAGCTGCCACCGAATTGCCGCCGGAGAGGAAGAGAGGGAGGACCCACCGCCAAACTGCCGCAGAAGAAGTGGCGCGGTTGAGCTGCCGCCGAAGTGCCGCCGCTTGCCCCCCCCCTTTTTTTTTGTTGCCACTTGGGGCGGCAGCAAAGCTGGAGCCAGCCCTGAATATTAACCATACATACATCTTGCGATTAGTGTGTTATGAACTTTCTATAGCTACCTTACATGCTACTCATTATGGATAAATACCCTGCAAGACATGTTTGGTGTCCTGAGTTTGTCAGGTCTCAGATGTGTTTGCAAAGAACAGACGACACTTTTGTCAAAGAGCATCTGAATCACAGTGTCACTATCTGTTTCTTTATTACTGCCAATAGGTTGAGAACTGATGATCCAGTCAAATTTTTAAAAATGGTTACAAGTGGGTTTAAGTGCTTTCACCTACCCTAAGACCACTTGCCAGTTATTGTAGCTTTACAATCACATTTTTCCTCTGTTACTTTTTTCTCTTTTGTTACATGAAAGACTTGCACAGGTTTTGTATTCCACATCTGATTATATCAAGGAAAGAATGATACCGAGGATGCAGACCATGTTGCCTAATGTAAAAGGAAACAAATATCAAAAAGGAATATATATTTTTTCTGTTTCGCTAATGCTAGGTGTAACAATAGTAGAGAAGAAAAAAATCAGCTGTAACTTATGTTCACAGTGCCACTTTACATTTTTTTTTTGTTGAAGTTTAGAGACTTTGGAATTATTACAAATTATCCATACTGTATGCCTTTATATTGTGACTAACACAAATACACTACATGTGATTTTTCCTCCTTCCATTGGAATTTAGTAGATGTCTCACCCTGTCAGATCAAATGGGTTCAGGCTGCTTATTAGCAAGATTTATTTGTATATTAACGTTTTACCATAATTCTTTTTACCAAGAATTGCTACTTCAAATAAATGTGGTTTAAATAACTGAATGTACAAGTATGGATGTAGAGACACTTGCTATTTCTATCTCAGCTTTATTATGAGCAGCTAAAGGGTGGATTAGCTGTTACTTGCTTATGAATATAACAACCTGGAATGCAATCAGTTTTTCTAATCTTGTTTCAGGGTATCTTTCAAATGCTCTGCAGGTTATCTAGCTCAGAACAAATATAATACCAAAAACAAGTCAAGTTGGATACTTCTATGGTATTACCACCAAGGCTGAACTTGTCAGGATCTTTCACTTGATATAAGGGTTTGCTGTGCACAGCTGAATTCAGATATTAAATACATCCAGGCTTAAAATAGAGAAGGACATTATGATATATTGTTTCCATTCTGTCACATCACCAGTTATAAAGCTGTGCCAGTGATTAGTATTCAGAACCCTAGTTCATAACTTCTCATAACATATGATCATCAATGCAATTGCATTGCTGTGAATGGTGCAAACATATGTGGTGAACAAATTTGCCTGCCATGTCCCTTAAGGATAGATTTTTCAGAGGGGGAGAATTATATGTGTATTGGGGAGGAAGAGATACATTCCTTTTGTCAAGGAAGGCTTTGCCTGTGTGGTGGGACCTCAAATATGTGACTACTGTGTAGAGGAATGTTAAGGGAATGTCATTACCCAATTTTTGTATTTCATAAACATTTTCAGCTTCTTCTGGAGTTCTGAGCAGGGATGATCCATTAGGATCAGATGGGCATATCCAACACAATCAGTTTCCCTACTCTTAGAAAATGGAACAATTTCTGAATCCTGATCTTCTCTGATTGTCATCATCTTCTTTGCCTGTTTCTATAAATGGAATATTGAACAGGTATCAATCAATGTTGCTCAGTGCTGAAATATTTAACACATTCAAATCAAATAATCACTGTTTTGTATCTTAAGCAACAAAACCAAATGAGCATTATTAAAGGATTTAACTTTATTGTGTTTATACAGGTGACTTTTTCATGATTGATGTTGCTAACATTAGTTTCCAGGGTGTAATAAAACAGGCTTAGAAAATGGCAGTTTCATTAGTTCTATCAGTTATAACATACAGCATAAGAAATAGCAGATGTATGATTTAATTAAAAAGAAGTCCAAAATCTAGTGAAAATTGTTACTTCATAATCCTTCCACATTCTGACATGTCTAATGATTACCTAGCTAATCTCAAATGGATATTATGGAGGTGCCAGTAGTGCCAGATAATGTGTTGAAAACTGCAGAATTCTAATCTCAGCCATTTTACGGGGGGGGTTTAATGGTTGAATTTAACGTCAAAACTTAAAACAGAAACTCATGGGAAGATGACTGATTTTTCTGTATTGTCAAGTATTTACTAATGTTTGCAGACAAAACATTTTAAAATGGTTCCACTTTGAAATTTGGACCTGAGAAGGTCTCACCTTTTCTTTGGCTTTTTCTTTGGCTTAACCAGGGGGCGGGGCTACTCAGGGCCTACTCAGGGAGAACAGGGGTTTAAAAAGCCAGCTCCTAAGCAAGCAGAGGAGCTAGCGAACAGGGAATTTTTGCAAGGGCATTTAACGAGGGAGTGGGAAAGAGATACACCTGATTAACATTCTACAAACTTAGGTTAATAAACACCCTCCATACCTCCACCACCAAACACACAAACAACAACCCAAAAGACAAACAAAATGAAAAATGAAAAGCTGCAGGAGTAAAAATAATTCAGGCAGAAGTTCTGCACCAGAATGCAGGCTATCCAGTTTGTTGCACTGAATGCAGCATGCATGATTACTTGCCTTGTGGGCGGTCGCGTGTGTGTGCATTCAATTCCAGGAACTCATGGCCCTCAGAGACCAAGTACGGGAGACGAGGGTGACTGAACTAGAGGAGGTAAGGGAACAGAGAGGTACAGAGATGAGACTTTCTGGAACACAATAGAGTAGTCTCATCCCCCAGTCTGTCAGCCTCTGTGCTGTTGAGGAGGATGAAAGTATCAAGGAAGGAGAACCTCAAATTGGAGCAGACAATCCCATAGTTGGGATCTTCCTTCCAAGTGATATCATGATATCCTCTTGCACTGAGGATATTTCTCTGGGGTAGGTAATCCCAGTTACTAAGAAGAGACAGGTACTAGCAATGGGGTATTCAATAATTACAAATATAGATAGCTGGGTTTATGCTGACATGGTGAACCCCATGGTAAATTGCCTTCCAGGTCAGAAGGTTGTAGATCACTCAAGACATCTAGGCAGTGCTGAAGAGGAGATGGCAGTCATGGTACATGTAGGTACCAATGACATAGGAAAAGGTTTGAGAGGTCCTGGAGGCCAAATTTAGGCTGGTAGGTAAAAGATTGCTAATATGGAGGTCCTGGACTTCAGTCGCTGAAATGCTTGCAGTTCCACTTGTGGGGCTAGACAGGCAGAACTGCAGGGTCTCCCTGCATGGATGAGACAATGGTGTACAGAGAAGGGGGTTAGGCTTATTAGAAACTGGGGAATCAAAAACCAAAAGGGACCAGATTGCTGTCATGTAAATTTAAAAAGGTTGTAGAGGAATATTTAAACTAAGGGCTGGGGGAGAGCTGACAGGTCTGGAAGAGCACACAGTTCGGACAGAGACATCCCTTAGGGTAGGATCTACTAATGGGGATTTTCTATATCCTAGTAAGGAGTACCGGATGGAAGATGATGAAATACAGGTGGGATCTGATAAGAAACAGTCAAATGAAAGAGTCCCATTATACTATAGAAATCAAACCAAAAGGTTTTGAAATATTTTGTTTAGCAAAAAAATTCCAAGATTTTGACTTGGTCCTAATTTGAGATTAAACCAGATTTTGAAATCTTGGAATTGCCTGCATGACAGAAATTCTATTTTTCGACCAACTCCTCTGATTTTTAGAATTGCTCAGAATACTTATTTAAATGCCTTATTGGATCCATGGATGTAACTTCAGAAAAGGGAACTATACAAAAACAAGGAAGCTAGTAAAATGGAAATTAAAAGGTACAGTACTAAAATTGAAAAGTCAGCAAGCGGCATGGAAACTTTTTAAAAACACCATTATCAAGGCTCACATTAAATGTATACCCCAAAAATAAAAAAATAAGAGCACCCAAAACATGCCACAATGGCTAAACAACAAAGTAAAGTGGTTGGAAGCAAAAAGGGCATCCTTTTAAAAATTGGAAGTTAAAACTTACTGAAGAAAATAGAAAGGAGCATAAACTTTGAAAAGTCAATTGTCAAAGTGTGATTAGACTGGCGAAAAAAGAATGTAATAAGAGTAACTAGCTAAACACTCAAAAACTATCAGCAAAATTATTTAAGTACATTAGAAGCGGAAAGACTGTCAAATCAGTTGGGCTACTGAACGATCAAGGTGCTAAAAGAGTACTCGAGGATGGTAAGGTCATTGTGGAGAAGCTAAATGAATTATTTGCATTGGTTTTCACTGCAGAGGGTGTGAGGGACATTCCCTTAGGTGAGCATTCTTCTTAGGTGACAAATCTCAGGAACTGTTGCAGATTGAGGTGGTTTTGGAACAAATTGTTAAATTAAACAGTAAGACAGACCCAGACCAGTGGGGTAAAGGAATCTGGTAGAAGGCAAATATACTGGTCACTGGATGAGTAGTTTTCTGTTCCCTGAATGACCAGAGCAGGGGCTGCACTAGAGTAATTAGGAACATGCTAGAACCAGTTAAGGCAGAAAGGCTAATTAGGACACCTGGAGCCAATTAAGAAGAAGCTGTTAGAATCAATTAAGGCAGACTAATCAGGGTGGCACCTGGGTTTTAAAAGGAGCTCACTTCAGTTTGTGGTGCGAGTGTGAGGAGCTGGAAGCAAGAGGCGCAAGGAGCTGAGAGTGAGGGTGTGCTGCTGGAGGAATGAGGAGCACAAGCGTTATCAGACACCAGGAGGAAGGTCCTGTGGTGAGAATAAGGAAGGTGTTTGGAGGAGGCCATGGGGAAGTAGCCCAGGGAGTTGTAGCTGTCATGCAGCTGTTACAGGAGGCACTATAGACAGCTGCAGTCCACAGGGCCCTGGGCTGGAACCCAGAGTAGAGGGCAGACCCGGGTTCCCCCCAAACCTCCCAATTGACCTGGACTGTGGGTTCTTCCAGAGGGGAAGGTCTCTGGGCTGTTCCCCAACCCACATGGTGAATCTCTGAGGCAAGAAAATCTGCCAATAAGTGCAGGACCCACCAAAATAAAGGAGGAACTTTGTCACACTGGTGTCAGCGGTGGGATCTTGGAGTGCACAGCGCGGCGGAAGAAGGAGGGTGATTTAAAAAAAAAAAAAAAAGAAGAGGGTTTATTTTTTTTCACCACAATGGATGACGTAGTGTGGGCACTGATACAAGCTACGGCGGCCCAGCAGGAGGCTACCCGTGTCCAGGCAGCCGCTCAACAGGAGGCAGAGTGGCTGCAGCAAGAGACTAATCGCCTGTTGATGGACCAGGCTGCTCAAGAACGAGCTATGTTGCGGGAACTGGTAAACCACGTAAAGTCCCTTACAGAGCTGAATCGCGGCCATGATGGGACACGGCTCATATGGGCCAGCCATTGGCTGCAGAAAATGACACGGGAGGATGATGTAGAGGCATACCTTCTGGCCTTTGAGAGGACAGCCCTACGGGAGGCCTGGCCTCGAGATCAGTGGTCTGGCATCCTTGCCCCATTCCTGTGTGGGGATGCCCAGGAGGCCTACCATGATCTGCCTGAAGAGGCTGCGGCAGACTACCCCCAGTTGAAAGCAGAGATCCTGGCCAGATCTGGGGTAATGACAGCAGTGTGGGCCCAGCAGTATCACGGGTGAAGGTACCAGGAAGACAAAACCCCGCGGTCCCAATTGTATGACCTCATCCATCTCGCACGAAAGTGGTTGCAAACAGAGTCCAGGAGTCCGGAAGAGATTCTAGCGGTTCTGGTCATCGACCGATACATGAGGGGACTACCACCAGACCTTCGTGCCTGGGTAAACCAGAACGAACCCTCCACCTATGATGAGGTTGTCACCCTGGTAGAGAGGCGAAGGACAGCGAGGGAGCTGACCCGACCAGTTAAGGAAGAGGCACCCCGGGTTAAACTAGCAGCACCAAGCCCTAAAGTTCGGGTGACTCGGCCACCAGGAGGGCCCAGGTGGAAAAACAGAGAGGCGGAAGGCCCATCAGAGGCCACAAAGAGTCGGAGCACTGAGGGAGAAGAGGATTGTGATGTTAGACTGCCCAAACCAAGAGACCGGGGAATGCCTAGGGCTCCATACAGATGTTATGCCTGCGGGGAGTGGGGACACATAGCTGCACAGTGTCCCAATGCTGAGGAGCCTATGCAGTGTAACCTGGGGAACTGGGCAGATCCGTGCTCCCTAATCCACCTTGTGGGGGTCTCACTAACCCCACATATGTATATCGGACCAGTGAAACTAAATGGGGTAGGGACCACGGCACTGGTTGATTCGGGGAGTGCTATCACGCTTATCTCAGGAAAGCTCATGAAGCGTAGTTAGCTGCTGCAGGCTAAATGTACGGGGATAACATGTGTCCATGGGACAGTTAGTTACTACCCCACCATCCCAGTAAAAATTGAGATCCAAGGGAACACTACTGAGGTAGAAAAGGTGTAGTCCCTAAACTCCCATACCCGGTGCTCATAGGGAGGGACTTCCCAGGGTTTGGAAACTTACTCCCAGTAGAGAGATTGGAGAAAGATGGGGACCCTAAAATTGGTGAGGCATCCACAGCAGACTGTCAACTCCCAATCTTCTCTGAAATATCCCCAGATTTGTTCTCCACTCCCAGACAGGGTAGAAAGACAAAAAGGGAAAGAAGGGCAGCTAAGGCCTTGGGAACCCGAATACTGACCCAAAGCCAGAGGGTCGCTCTTGTAGGTAGGTGGACCCACGCAGCTGAAAAGGAGGCCACGCAGGAGGGAGAAGCACCTGAGTCTGACCCCCACCCTAATGCTTCTAAACCAGTAGAGGCAACAGACTGGGCCCCTAGATCCTGGGCAGATTAGCCCCAGGATAGGAAATTTTGGACGGGACCAGGCAGAAGACCCAAGGTATGACAACATTAGGAAGGAGGTGACTGAAATAGATGGGGTCCCCGTGGAAGGGAAAACCCAGGAAGCAGGACCCTACTTCATAATGAAGAAGGATCTCTTATACCGGGGTGCACCAGTACAGGCAGCAGATCTTAGTACCTCAAAAACACCAGAATGCTGTATTAAGTCTGGCTCATAGTCATCTTTTTGGGGGACATTTGGGGGTAGAGAAGACCCTGGCACGAGTCCTATGACGGTTCTTCTGGCCCGGAGTACCTGAAGAAGTGCGGAGGTACTGTGCCTCCTGCCCGGAGTGTCAGCTGCACAGTCCCCGTCCACACTTGAGGGCACCTTTAGTACCCCTTCCCATCATAGAGGTCCCCTTCGAGCGAATAGCCATTGGACCACTGGGGAAGACGGCTCGGGGCCACCAATATATACTTGTTGTTTTGGACTATGCTACTCGCTACCCAGAAGCCGTCCCCCTGCGGAACACGGCCTCTAAAACTATAGCCAAAGAGCTGGTAGGGATCTTTGCCTGAATGGGGCTACCGAAGAAGATATTAACCGACCAAGGAACCCCTTTTATGTCGAAGCTAATGAAGGACCTCTGTACGCTGCTCCATATACATACCCTGAGAACTTCGGTCTACCATCTGCAGACTGATGGGTTGGTAGAAAGGTTTAACTGAACCCTCAAGGCTATGATAAGGAAGGTGGTAAGTCAGGACAGGAAGGATTGGGACACCCTACTACCCTACCTTATGTTCGCTATCCAGGAGGTACCACAGGCCTCAACTGGGTTTTCCCCCTTCGAGTTATTATACAGGCGTCACCCCCGTGGCATACTAGATATCGCCAAATAGATCTGGGAAGAGGAACCCAATGAGGGGAGAAATATAATAAAGCATGTAATGCAGATGCGAGACCGGATAGCACGGGTTACCCCTATTGTACGGGAACATTTGGAGAAGGCACAGGTAGCCCAGCGAACCCATTACAATCGCCAGGCAAAAGTGCGACAGTTCCAACCAGGGGATCGGGTTATAGTGTTGGTACCCACGGCAGAAAGCAAGCTTCTGGCCCAATGGCAGGGGCCCTATGAGGTGGTTGAACCCGTGGGGGAAGTAACCTACAAGGTGCGGCAGCCCGGATGCAGAAAACAAGAACAGATTTATCACGTTAACCTTCTGAAACCCTGGCATGCACAAGAGGCATGCACAATGGTCCAAAAAGACCTAACCTAGGAAAACAAGCCTTCCAAACAGGTGAGAGTGTCTCCTGATTTAAAACCAGACCAGAAGAATGAGGTGTCTGAGATGATCTTCCGGAACCAAGATGTGTTCTCAACAAAACCTGGTCGAACAACCGAGACATACCACCACATCATCACGAATCCTGGGGCCAGAGTAACAATGGGGTATAGGCAAATATACTGGTCACTGGATGAGTAGTTTTTCACAGACATTCCATTTGTGGCCACCTGTACATGCCACTATATAAAGGAGGAACAATAATATTTGGGGAAACAGTTTCATAATTTATGTATCGCACACTTATCTCAAAACATATTCATTTACCACGGGAAATGGCCCACCCTTTACATTTTATCACCTTGTACTATTTTCTTAGACAATAGGGCATTTTTAATTACATCTTCCAAAAAAACCTATCATCCCTCCCCCCACATTAAATCTCAGCCATACTCAGTGCCTCATAATAGGCTGATGTTAAATGTGGTTTAACGTTTAACTAATTAGGACCAAATCCTGGCTTTTGAAGGAAGTGTGTGTAAATGAAAATTTGAGTAATAATCAGGATTAATCACCCATATCATAGAATCATAGAAGATTAGGGATGGAAGAGACCTCAAGATGTCATCTAGTCCAACCCCCTGCTCAAAGCAGAACCAACACCAACTAAATCATTCCAGCCAGGGCTTTGTCAAGCTGGGCCTTAAACCTCTAAGGATGGAGATTCCACCACCTCCCTAGGTAACCCATTCCAGTGCTTCACCACCCTCCTTGTGAAATAGCTTTTCCTAATATCCAACCTGGACCTCTCCCACTGCAACTTGAGACCATTGCTCCTTGTTCTGTCATCTGCTACCACTAAGAACAGCTGAGATCCACCCTCTTTGGAACCCCCCTTCAGGTAGTTGAAGGCTGCTATCAAATCCCCCCTCATTCTTCTTTTCTGAAGACTAAATAAACCCAGTTCCCTCAGCCTCTCCTCATAAGTCACATGCCCCAGCCCACTAATCATTTTTGTTGCCCTCCTCTGGACTCTCTCCAATTTGTCCATATCCTTTCTGTAGTGGGGGTCCCCAAACTGTATGCAATACTCCAGATGTGACCGCACCAGTGCCGAATAGAGGGGAACAATCACTTCCCTTGATCTGCTGGCAATGCTCCTACTAATGCAGCCCAATATGCCATTAGCCTTCTTGGCAACAAGGGCACACTGTTGACTCATATCCAGCTTCTCATCCACTGTAATCCCCATGTCCTTTTCTGCAGATCTGCCACCTAGCCAGATGGTCCCCAACCTGTAGCAGTGCATGGGATTCTTCTGTCCTAAGTGCAGGACTCTGCACTTGTCCTTGTTGAACCTCATCAGATTTCTTTTGGTCCAATCCTCCAATTTGTCTAGGTCACTCTGGATCCTACCCCTACCCTCCAGCATGTCTACCTCTCCCCCACAGCTTAGTGTCCTGTATGTGAAGCTCCAGATTCTTCTCTTAGTTATGTTGTGGTACATCTGGAGAAGCTTCATTAAAATCAATAATATTACTCTTTATTTATGCCAATGTAAATGAAATAAGAAACTGGTCTGATCTGTTTTGGGGATTGACCCTCTGCCAATTAAACTCAGTGGTAAAATTGCCATTGGCTGAAGCTAGAGCAGGCTTGGGCAATTGTGTATCAATTGTAATAGGCATGTGAGTTGAAGGATTTCTTCCTTGTTGCCCTTCCAAAAGTATTGTTAATTCCCACACACTTCTCCTCTATCTGGGGTCTCCTTGTCTTGTTTTCCATGTACAATATGTCTACACCTTGTTCCTTTTACACATTAACCGCCTGAATCTCTATCACAGCTGTCCTGCCTCCTTATTGACAACAGCATTTTCTGAAACATAATTGTGTTTGTACAGACAGTGTAGTATAGGATCTCAGCAGATAATTTTTGATATTATTACAGTCCATGATAGTTCTTCCTCAAGAATGTCTATCACAATGGTACCTATCTCAAGGCCAGTGATATACCTGGGCCTGCCATAAACAAGCTAATAGTTTCCTAAGGAAAGTGGCAAGAACTGCATCATTGCATCACACCAGTAAAGTTGTGTGACCATATATTTCTCAAGGAACAAAAAACCTCTCATTTAATAAGTGCTATACATTGACATGGCATTAGAGAACTTAGTTCTGATTGGACAATAGTTGATATTAATAGTGTTTGGCCTGTTTGTTTTTCCTTCGGTCAAGTGAGAGTTTGTTTGAGTCAGGACCACAGAATTTGTCTCTTCTAAATTAAGTTCAGTAAACATCCAGGCCCAATCTGTGATGTTTTTTTTTCCACAGTACTGCCCACACCACAGATATTTACTGATCAGAATGCAGAATTTCCTAATATTTTAAAAGAAATGCTGAATCAATTATATTGTAAATGAAGCTTGACTGTTTTCTTATGCATTTTATTGACTTGTTATAAAATAAGGTTTTGCTTTTAAGAGAGATAATTTGAAGATGATGATAATCATTTAGCAAGCATTCTTTATACAAATCAAGAAGCAGTTTCTGATAAACAAAATAACCAAGAAGCAGGTTAGCAGGCAGCTAGTGGTACATGGTAGATATTCCTTAGGACCCAAACTAGTCTGAATTCCTTGGGGGGAATCAAAATCCTCCTGTAGGAAAAGAACCTGAGGGGAGGACTGTGAGGGGAGAAAAGATTCATGAGGTCCCCCTCAGAGCCTTCAAACTCTTCCATTAGTAGGAGAGGGTTCAGGAGCAGGGTTTGGCCTCCCATGAAAGGACATAGGTGTTGAGTCCTCAAACCCTGCAGATCCTCCAAGAGAGATGTAAATCTTCGAGATCCACTAGAGGCTCAGGATGCTATCGATGTGGCACTCAGAACCTCCACGCTGGCACTCGCAGGTGGCAGGCAGCATGGTTCCAATGGAGCCAAACTGAAATGGAATCATACAAGCATCTGCCTCTGGAGTCCCCTTAATGTGCAAGTTTCACTGTAGAAAGGGGCTTTGCATGAAAATTAATACTGCCTGCAGCTATATGCGCTTTGTGCACATTCTTGTTGCACTTGTTTAGGGAAGTGATCCACAGCTTGGCAATCTGGCTCTGCCTTCCCTTATACAGATCTTGGATTGCGCAGATGGTCCCCTTGGAGTTTCAGGAAGGTGCCACAGAGATGGCTGACATCCCTACTCCCACTTCTGCACTGATCAAGATCTTGTGTGGTGTGGATTGGGGGAACAGTCAAATCGCTTTTTATTTAAACAGTAAAGCTGTATGTAGTGGTGTTCTTTGAGAACCCGTGAATAATACCCATCCATGCAAAATTAGAGCAAACATTTGGATTTTAAAACACCAGCCAAGAGGCTAAGGGAGTTACTTGCGCTATTGAGTTTACGTGCAGTGGGATCACAGGTTAATATTGGCAGGATCCTGCTACAAGGAAGTCTGAAGCAGATGATGTTCTGAGCGTCAAGTTAAGAGGTCTTGGGCTGGGGAACAAAGAAGACAGGGGAGAGAAAAAGGGATAGCTCAGTGGTTTGAGCATTGGCCTGCTAAACCCAGGGTTGTAAATTCAATCCTTGAGGGGGCCATTTAGAGATGTGGGGCAAAATCAGTATTTGGTCCTACTAGTGAAAGCAGGGGGCTGGACTCAATGACCTTTCAGGGTCCCTTCCAGTTCTATCAGATAGGTATATCTCCATATATTATATTAACTTTCTCAGCTTGTGTTGATTTGAATAGGCAGCCAGAGACAAATCAAAGGTGGCTGTTCTGCAAAGTTTGAAAATGAATTTATTTCAAAGAAATCTGACTTGTATGAGATAATTAACAAATTACATATGAGTACATCTTTTATTCTGAAGGAAAACTGGCAAATCATGTTTCATTTACATCTCATTCATATTGCATCAGGAAAGTAGGGGAAATTATATAATTTGCTCACTTTAAAAGTCTTTGTGGAGGTTCAGTTAGATTAACTGAGCTGCTATACAATTCACTTTTTAATATGCTTTTACATTTCTAATACAACTTTCAGTTGAGTGTCTTGAGGATTTAATTTAGACAATATGACAAGTACTATATATTAATTAAACATTCTTATTAAGATTTAACAGCTTTGTCTAAGGATGCATCTAGCAGCTAATGCAATTATCTCAAAAATACTTAACTAGTAATGAATGTGTTATTAGACTGGTGTTTTTAATAGATTAAAGTTATATGATGTTTAATTATAAACCTGGAATATGTTTTTCAAAAATGAGTAGAGGGCATAAGATATGTACCTTATTAACTGTAATGACACCCTGGCCTCCAAATACACACACTTAACTCTAGTTTTAATTAAAATGTGGTCACCCTGCTCAAAATATCTGTTTCCCATGTCTTTGAGCCTTATCTGTTGTATTTACTGTCCTCCTGTTTGAACTGCAGAGCTAATACGGCTATAGAAGACTATCAATAATCTATTTTGTCACATGCATCTTTAACAAAGTTGTGCAATAAATTCTAATTGCGGAATCTTTAGAACTCCTAGTGTTGACATAAAAGATAGAAAGAATGCATATTTTCAGATCTCAGGTGGCTGGGTTTTTTTTAGAGCTGGCTGTTAAAACTCAAAATAAGATTTTTTTCTAAACTGAATAAATATTATTTCTCAATTACTCAAAATTAAAGGTGGTATCCCATGATTCTACTTTACAGTTGCTTTTCTACTCTGCCTGTGCCTCCCCAGCCAGATAGAGGGTCAGCCACAGGGCCCAGGTTGCCCAGTCCCATCCCATGCCCAGGGCCACCCACTCAAAGGTGCCCAAAAAGGCATTGTGGTCATCTGCCAGGGCCATCTTACAAAGGCTGAGGCCTGGGTGCCCTCTCCCCCTGCAGGACTCACCAGCTTCTGCGGGAGCTGCTGCTGCACCCTTGATTGCTCCTTAATAAAGTCCTGTAAAGCCAATTGCTGCTCCGCCTACTACACGAGTAGGGCTTGCCTCTCCACCTGGTGGGATTGTTGGAAGACCTGTAGTGCTTTCTGCATCTCTCCATGTTGTTTCTACATGAACTGCATTTTAAGCCACTTAGAACAAGACCTCATGTTCCAATGATAGGGACCATGCTGTCAATTACACTGATTCTATTACTGACTCTAATATTGACTTGCTTTTTTATCCTTGGTCAAGTCACTTAATCACTTGTTTTTGTTTCCCATTTGTAAAATGGACATAGTGATGCTAGGCATGCAAAACTGTACATATCTATGCTGCTACATCTCACTCATTAAAGAAGTTGAGTGTCACTGTAGCAGGGTGCTGGTGCAAAAACACCTAATTACCCCTGCTCAGCCAGCTCCACTCAAGAGAAATAGATTGGGGCTGGTGAAACAGACCTGATGCCTGGCATGGGGATTGGCTCCACCTGCGGACCTGACAAGCCAGCAGTTACAAGGGCTGGGAGCCAGAAGAAAAGCCCAGCCAGGGAAAGGTCAGTCTCCTAGCTGCGGGCTGACTGCAGTAAAAGAGGAAACTAACCCTGTAAGCCTTGTATATAGCTCAACACTGGTGGTGGGAGAACTGTGTATGTGTGTAAATAAAGCCATGGGTGCTGCATAACTGGAAACCTCTCTGCACTTTATTGGGACAGCCAGCGGGCTCAGGAAGAGGGGTAGGGCAGGGAGCCTGTCAGTCACCATGCTGTATTTTCAATTCAAGCTTTTTGTGGTTTTCATGTAAAGGTCAAATTATAGTGGAACCACCATTGTTACATGTCATTGAGGTGCAGGCCCTGGGGAAGCAAGTGGGGGGCTCTGCAACCACTCCTTTCCCTTTGATTTAAATTTTTTAAAAAGAAATTTTTTCTAAAAAATTTTTTAGGCTATATTGCCAACCCCACGTGACAAAAAACTGAATCAGGCCTCCAAAATTTTTAAAAAGGAAAAGATGGGTACTTTTTAATTTGCCTTTTCCTTTGGATCTTTTGGGTGCATTTATCTGATCATTTCAAAGTTGTCCCCCACCCCCCACTGCAGTCATGAAGACTAGAAATTTGTTTTAAATGAAATCTGAAATGCTTATAGATCCTTGTGATTCCAGCAGTTGAGATGTTGGAATCTCATCTTTGGGGAGACACAGCTTTGGGGAGAATGAAGGTGATGTTGGGGTGGGGTAGTGCTAGTGAGATTTCCCTTTTATTGACACATACAGTAAAGGTATTATCACATAACAGCAATATTTTGAACATTGTGTGTGCTCTTTATTTCATTAATTAACTCACAACATTTCCTACTGTCATTATAAAGCAGGTCTTTGAGGATTTTTTTCCCCATTAATGCTAACCTAGTGTGAATGGGATGGGAGTAGATTTGATGGATGGGAATCTTTCTGAAGCTCTGAAATATTGGGGCTGATTGTGATTGTACTCTAATGTGACTCTAGATTAGAGGTGTTCTGCAAAAGATTTTATTTAAGGATTTATTCCTTTTTTGTTTCCTTATGACGTACAAGAAGGGCTTGAATGTATGTTTCAAATAGGTTTTTCTGTTTGTTATTTAAAAATAACAAGTATGTAAAGTCTGGTCTTCCCTGATTCTGTTGTATAAAAACTGTGTGACTTGACCTACATCGAAATAGAACACTCAGTCTGAAATAAGTGTCCACACAAAGATTTGCAGCAAAATAACTTTTAGTTATTTTGCTGACACTGTAGAAACACAGTGAGTTCCAGCTAACGTGTCACTAACTCCACTGCACTTTAAACTAATCAGATGACTCTGAAATGCTCTTATTTCTCCAAAAGGTAGTTCCTCCTCCCCATGTGGGTCAGGTTTGAGGCATGCTGGCAGGGCAGTCTGTGTGGGGAAACTTGCCCTATAGTTAAATCAGCATTAAGCCCAACATCTTTCACCAGAACTAAATCATAAAATACACCATTAAGACAACTTGTGGGTTACATGTCAAATTATGTGTGTAATGGATGCTCCTGGTGGGGTTCATACCAGTGGGATTGAACCTGGAACTTCTGGCTCTAAAAGTCACAACCTCTACTGTATAAGCCACCAGACATAGGTCTGTTAGTTAGTATCAAATTCATAAATCACTAAGTGCTCCAGCCACTAGAAAGAGACGGTGTATTACCGAAGTCAGAGCTTCACTGTGTGAATGTGAGTTATGTTTAATTTGCAATTTATAAACATAACATGGAGCTGCACATAAATATGGATTCTATGACTCCCTGAACGGATGTCAAGATTTAAATACAAACAAACTGTAGCATATTCAGTGAAGAAACATTTTATGATTTGGAACCCAAGTGGGAATTTTATACTATTTAAGAATTTGCAGAAGTAATTTAAGTACTGAAACTCTACTTTCAATGGTGTTTATTTGACAGCCTCTACTGAGGTCTGATAACTTTTGAGGAAAAAAGTTGATGATAAACACACACAGTCCGATTTTGAAAGGTAGAAGATAGAATTGATTAAAAGGTTTGTATTGGTAGTACACACAGGCTTATTGGTCTGCCTGCACTTATGAATTTACATTAGGAGGTCCTAAACTAGTTCAGCATATTAGCCGTTGGGGGAAAGAAACCAGGAATCAGAGGACCTAGGTTCAATTTCTAAATCCTGTCATTCATGTCCTGTGTGACCAGCAGATCCAGATAGTGATAACACTGGTCATGATCCTGTTAATAATTTATCAGTTCCAAAGGAAAGACTGGAAGAGGTTGAGGAAAAGCAAGGAAAAGGTTTTTGTCTTTAGCATTAGAGTTTTTGTTCTTGAAGTGCTTGATCCTGTAAGCAAATGTGTAAGTATAATTACTCACCTCCGTATTCTCAACTGCAATCATATATGCAAATATTGGCCCAATCAGGCTCCTGGGACAAAACTGAGTGAAATATATTTTTTGTAGAATCTTTTGCAAATCACAATGTTTGAATCTGTGGGATATCAAAACAAGCAGAAAAAATGTTTTCTTTCAAAGTAAATTTCCTGAAGGATTTGCAAGCAGATTACATGCTAAATTTTTAGCAGCTCACATACAAACTAAAAGATGAATCTGTTTCTCTAAGTTCCGTAGTTGGGTTTTGTACAGACATTCACTAAACCCGTAGTTGACATATTTTAAAGAAAAAACTGTCCTTTTCATCCAAGCCTTGGAAATAATCTGAAAAAATAACTGTCTGTGGGAAATGGCGGGGGTGGGGGTGGGGGCAGAGGGAAGATCACAAGCCAGACCAAGACTTAGATTGTTTGGGGGAGAGAAGGAGGGGTGTTGTATATTCTTGATTTAATAAATTAAAATAAATAAATTGTAGCACCTTTTTGGTAGTCTTACTTTCATCTCTAAATATAGAATCATGGAAATGTAAAACGCGAAGGGACCTTAAGAAATCACCTAGTTCATTTTCTCCATGCTAGTACCAGATTAAGTATAGTAGAGAAGCCCGATAGATATTTGAGTGTTTTAAAAACCTTCAAGGATGGGAATTCCACAACTTCCCTAGGTAACCTGTTTACAATTTGAAAGAATTTCCAGATACCTAACCTAAATCTCCCTTGTTGTAGATTAAGCTGATTCTTTCTTGTCCTACCCTCAGTGGACATGGAGAACAATTTATAACAATCTTTTTACATACATGAAGACTATTACCATGTCACCCCTGAGCCTTCCCAACCGTAGTCTAAACATGTCCAATCCTTTCAACATTTCCTGATAGCTCAGGTTGTCTAAAGTATGCCAAGGACAATTTGTCTAAATACTTTATAGATACAAATAGATGATTCAGGAAAAAACCTCAACAAATACACCATTTCAGTAAATTAAGAAAATTAGTTTAGTTTGTACACAGGACAAACAGGCTTACCTAAGCCCTTTAAATTTTATTTTTTTACCTTTGAGCTGTGTAACTCTATTGATGAACCAGTTAGTCTCCTAATTTGTTGTGATTTAAGGTTAGTGTCTGAAACATTTATCAAGCTTTGGAATCTTTTCCATAATACACTATTAATGACATGAACTGCAAAATTCAAATGCAGATTTTTAACCCTAAAGTTTAGGAATGTTTGGAACCAGAGTTTTGGTTTAGTATATAATACAGACATGGACTAGTTGTAAAGGATGGTCTAGTGGTTAAAGGACTGGATTAGGCTTTAGAAGATTTTGGTTCAGTTCCCAGCTCCATCACAGGCTTCCTATGCAACCTTCAGCAAGCCATGTACTCACACCAATCCTCTATTTGCATTATTAATAAATAAAAATAAATTGAAGACTCTCCTGATACTAAAGTAAAGGTTAGATCAGGGGTTGGCAGTGGGAGCTGTGATTGGCCGAACCTGCGGACACGGCAGGTAAACAAAGTGGCCCGGCCCGCCAGGGTGCTTAACCTGGTGAGCCACGTGCAGGAAGTTGCCGACCCCTGGGTTAGATAGTCCCAACAGGTAGACTCATTACCAATGGGGTACATACAGAATATGATTTTACGCTACTGCCTGCATTTATGGTGGAATCTGCTGGCTTAGCTGCTAGCCAAGTGTGCCCTCTCTTCTCCCCCCCACCCCCAACAAAACAAAACAAAACCTCACCATCCTCCTCCTATGCATTTTCTAGCACCATTGCCAATGGCACAAAGACCACTATTATGCCTTGGACCTGCATAGAAATGCAAAGAGAAGTTGAGATGATACCTTAGAAATTCATGTCATGTCTAGTTGGAAAACTAGAATGAATGATTAGATAATTAGTGAAAACTCAATATCTCAAATGCTAAATGAGTGGAAGTCATTTTTACTTAGACAATTTAAAACAAAGTGTTTTTGTCCCCCGTGGTAAAGCCTATTTGACTTTATTAGCTAATATCTTGACTATAGAAAGCCTTTGTTAAAGATTCATAGATCTTAAAGCCAGAAGGGAGCATTATGATCATCTAGTCTGCCCTCTGTATACCACAGGCTAAATTCAATCAAATGATTTCTGCATCAAGCCCATAACTTCTGTTTGTGCTACATCTCATCTTTTATGGTGACATCTAGTCGTGACTTAAAGACTTCAGATGATGAAGACTACCCCACATCATTAGGTAATTTTTCCAATGGTTAATTACCCTCACTAGTAAAAATTAGTTCTACAGTCAACATATTCAAGGATGTAATTTTTTTGCTGATATAGTCTTCATGTGCATACAGCTTTTCCAATATGAAAGTACCTTATGCTGGTATAACTTATTTCCCTTCCTGTATGGGAATAAGCTAAACCAATATCAGAACTCTTACATAGTATAAATGCATCCACACGAGAAAGAGTTATACAACTTTTACTATACTGTACACATTTTGTGTGTAGACAAGCTTTGAGCTCAGACCAATAAGGATTCAATTCAAGCTCAACTGAAATAAAGCACTTTTTCAGAAATAAATGTCTACACAGAAATTTGCCCCAAAAGAACAAAAAATATGAATTTAAACAGATTTAGTTACTCCTATGCCAAACTTTGTGAAGACCAGCCCTGAGATCCACCAAACTTATCTCATATAGGGGCCACTAAACAGTTAGATGGGAACTGCTGTTATCCCTTGCTGGGCTGCATTCAGACTGATCTGTGGGAGCAGTATTACCAGTCTCAGACATCCAAAACATTGAGTCTGGCACCAAAAAATCATGAGATTGGTACTTTTGTATTTCATATTTTTTTATGGTTTAGTTCAGGAGTAGGCAACCTCTGGCACGCGTGCCGAAGGTGGCACACGAGCTGATTTTCAGTGGCACTCACACTGCCCGTGTCCTGGCCACCAGTCCAGAGGGCTCTGCATTTTAATTTAATTTTAAATGAAGCATCTTAAACATTTTAAAAACCTTATTTACTTTACATACAACAATCATTTAGTTATATATTATAGACTTATAGAAAGAGACCTTCTAAAAATGTTAAAATGTATTACTGGCATGCAAAACCTTAAATTAGAGTGAATAAATGAAGCTTCGGCACACCATTTCTGAAAGGTTGCCGACCCCTGGTTTAGTTTATTGATGAGCACTCCTATAAATTATGTTTGGCGGGGGGGGGGGGGGGGGGAAGGCTACTACAAGGTAGGTATTAGAGGGGATCTATCTCTTCTTTAGAAAGTGTAATTTTTATCTGAGATCTGAGCAGGCATGACACAGCTGCCAAATTTGTGTATCATGAAAGATATGAGACATCAGACTGGTTGTAGGAATTTTCAGCATAAACTTCATATCCTTTCCTCATACAGTGCAGTGGAATCTAGTAATTACCATTTTATTATTACTCTTGTGTAGCTGGACTCTTGCCTCTGCTTGAACTGGTTGAGAGGAACTTGAAGCAATGCTTGAAAATTGTTCATTAAGTAAATTTGAGGGTGATGGGATGGTAAATAGACAGGCAGGCATGAAGTCTGCCAAGGATTTTTGTAGATGAGGGCAGACCAAGATTGTTCTCATTTAGAGGAGAACAGGGCAGTGGAAGGTGAATGATTTTACGAAAAAGGAAATGGAGGGATGAGACAGAGGGGAGGAAAATTAGTTGCCAGGTGGAATTATTATTAAAGGGAAAATGGGTTGAGTGAAGTGTTAGAGATAGAAAGCAAGTGAGAAATCTCAATGGTGTCTGAAGAGGTGAGAGGGAGAAGGGAAGGTCACAGTGGATCTTGTTTGTTTATTTTTCTCAACGTTCTATTCTAACTTATACCCACAGTAACATCAGTGAGAAATGTTGGAAACAAAGTCACTATCAGAAGGTCCAGAAGCCATCCTGCCAGCACAAGGGAAGACACCTTAGAGGGTCTGTGGGCAATGTGTCCCACTGCACTTTTTATTGATTTCTTTAAAAAGGGACTGTCTGTGGCAAACATCATTATTATCGTCTTGTGTAAAGTACATATCCCATGTTCACACAAGAGCCTTTGGGTCTCATTTTGTCCCAGACTAGCTGCTACATTCTTTTGGGGCTGTCAAGTGCCAGCAGACCATTAACTGGGCTCCTCTTCTAGGGCTTGAGAAAGATTATCCTTCCCTGCTCCTGTGCAGGCAAAGGTAGGGAGAAGTTCCCCAAATATTTATATATTTTCACACTACAACCCAGGGCAGAATTTCCCCCAGTTTTTCAGTTGTAATGGTACCTTCTTAACATAAGATATAATTCCATAGTACTTTTGCATGATGCCAGAATGTTGACAGCAAGACATAACACATGATGCTTTCATAGTGCTTTTCCTATTATTTCATCTGAATAATACTTTATATGAAATCAGTAGAGGACTTCATTATTCTGGCTTGTCAATCAACCACTTTTCATTAGCACTAATTTACCAGGATATCTGATAGATTGATAGTAGAACAGGTCACATGTTAGACCATTCTACAGTAGCCAAATTAACTTACCTCCACTCCTCCTTTGCCGCCTATGTTAGAAATATAAGATGCTTTTCTCTTTTAATCTGCTGGTAAAATCAGGCAAAAGTACCTGGGCTATTAGTGTTAAGGGGGAGCACTGTTGGCCCTGTTCCTGTGTGTGCCGTGATTTACTTTGTGTTAGACAGTATAGCGTAAGTTGTGACACAAAAAAGTGAACTGCTGGAAAAAGGACCAGAGTGAACAGGTTTGCAGTTTCACAATATACGAAATTTCCTGGATACATATTACAATTCCCTTATACCACCATATAGGAGTACACGGTGTAACCAGGGCAAACATCTTGTAGGAGGCTCTTGTCCCTTGGAATCTTTAGGATTCAGGTAAATTCAGATGCTGCAGAAGCAGCATTGCAAGATCCAACCTAGTTTTAAGAGATGTCATGAAATGTACCTGTGTATCCTCTTTTCTAGCTCTTTTGTATTTTTCATTCAACTGCAGCCCCCTTTTACATTGCTTTTTAAATAAGACCACCTTAAAAAAATTAAAGATGAGAACGATACAAATCTTTCCTGAGTTAATAATTTTTATGCTGTCATTTCACTGCATATGTGCAGGGGAAAGAAATTTCATAATCTAGAGTTAATGCATCACAGCAGAAAGCGTGCTTTGATATTTCATCTCACAAATGAAATACTCTACATTAATAACTTAACTTTTATTGAACCAATTCTAATAACTCCTTTCTTGAAAGTGAGGTTGAGCCATCCATTTCAGAAAATGTCAGGTATTTCCAAACACAATGGAAGGCCTTCAGGTATGCTAGGTTATTTCCAGGGAACATTGAAAATGTCAGGGATTTACTTTGGCGAGATTTCGCAGGATTTGCCTTCAGTAAAGAACAAGATCTAAATGGCAAGGAATAGGCACTAGTTGTGTATGCAGATGGTGTGGCTAAAACAACACCTGGGTCCATGTTCATCCACCTAAAACAGTTTTGGATCTATTTGTGGAGAAGAGTGCAGCTGATTGAATTACTAGAATTATAGATTAGGGAAGGAGCCAACTTCTGGAGGAAGGGGAATAAAATTAAATATTTACTTCTAAGTTTTTCACTTTCACTATGATGGGACAGTGGGGAGTCTGTTTGGTCTGTGGAGGAAGTTAGAGCAGCCTGAGGGCTGTCCTGACTGGTGCCCCCTGCTACCATACCCATTGTGAGCCTCACAGCAGCAGGGAATCTGCAAATCACAGGAATGCCCTGACTGCAACCCTAAAATGGTCTCTGCCCAACCCCGAATGCTTCTGCACTGGGAAGCAGAGAGTTTTAAATCAGGATGAAAACACCCTGCACTGTTGTCCCTTTATGCCAGGGTAGCATAGCAGGTGAAAATGGCTGCAGCATGGGTGAATTCCCCTCCGTGTGTCTAGTTGTCCCTAATGTTGCCCAGCCCTTTACTTACCCTCAATTTTTTACCTATTTTCAGTTACATCAGACATCCATTTGGCCTCTCTTCAAGACGCCATCCATCCTTTCTTCTTCTCTTCTTTATTTTTTCTTTCTCCCCCATTATGCCCTATCAAACAAACTTTCTGTTGCTAGCTAGCGAATTTAAAAATATTCACACACAGAAGCCTGTCTTTCCTTTTGATAAGTATGTCAGTGGTTTAAAAAAAAAGCTGCACACAATAGCTCTCCAAAGTACACAAAAAAGTTACCCCACAGAAAAGTGCGTAATATGGTTTTGCATCCAAAGCAAAGGACCTACACAAATCTTTCAGCACCATACAAGTTGTGCAAAAGAATTAGCACAGTGAATTTCACCCTGTGTTAGAAAGAGGAATACTGTACCTTTGTTAAACCAGTCTGAAACACGAAACAGAAATTTTTCTTATGACAGACCATGGGTATGATTGGGGCTCTTGCAAGACAAGCATCCATAGTACTGATACAGTAATGCTTATGCAGAATATAGATATAATTTCTGGAAACAATATGAATATGGTGAATTAATCATGTATAGCAATTTAAAAGCTGCAAAAAGATATTTCATATAATAGAAAATACAGTAGGTTTCACTCTTAATTTTTTTTTTTTTTTTTTAGCTATCATTTCTTTCATTTGACAAAGTCATAGCCCGTTTCCCCTGTCCATTCTGGAAAAGTGTGGAACCTAAACATAAAGATATAGAAAGATGATCACAGTAAGAAAATAGGATTTTCGGTGAGAAATAAAATGCTTCTGAGGGTGTAAGAACAAATAATCTAAGTTGGAAACCTGTTATAATGAGATTATGACAATACTAAAAATATAAAGCCTGTTACACTCAGTGTCTGCTGCAATTTTTATACTTCAGACTGTTGTGAGAGTATAATACTACTGATCAAGATGGCACAAAAAAACCTCACTGTAGAATAAACTTGTGTGTTCTTTCACTTCCGGTCACTCCTGCAATGCCACCTGCTGGTTGTTTATACAATATAGTCATTTTAGAGAAAAAGTTCACCCATAACCTCTGTTATGCACAATTTGTTCACATAGTGAACAAATTTTGAACAATAGTTGAACTTCAACAGCTTTTTTCAGCTTTGAAAAAATTTGAATGATTTGAGAGAGATTCTCTTGACTTAAAATAAACATTAGAATGGTAAAAAGAAGAACAGGATTACTTGTGGCACCTTAGAGACTAACAAATTTATTAGAGCATAAGCTTTCGTGGACTACAGCCCACTTCTTCGGATGGGCTGTAGTCCACGAAAGCTTATGCTCTAATAAATTTGTTAGTCTCTAAGGTGCCACAAGTACTCCTGTTCTTCTTTTTGCGGATACAGACTAACACGGCTGCTACTCTGAAACCTGTCATTAGAAGGGTAAACACTGAAAAGACTTGATGACAACAAGAATGCCTTATTATTTAATCAATTTGCAGTACAACATCATAACAAACATATAGGGTGTGATTTTTAAAAATACTTAATGTTGGCCTAAGTCAACATAAGTTTCACCACTAAATTCAGTAGAAGAATTAAGCCAACACGGAGTGCTTTTGAAAATCCTATTCTAGTGGCATGAATTCTCTATATATTATTAATGGGAACATCAAAGGCCAAATTTACAGTTGTTTGAAATGGGTAAAACAGCAACGTAAATTACGTTACTCTTGTTTTTACCACAGCTGCTTTGACATATTTCAAATGCACATTTCTGATGGCAAAATCTTTACGTACAGACCTACAATAACAGAAATCCGTTTTTTTTTCAAAATATATCCTATTCTATAGTGCATTGCATTTAGTTAATGTTATTTGTAAAGGTTTGGGAAATGATTTAATACAGTTACAAGAAACCTTAAACATCAAGAGACTGTCTCTCAAGTCATTAGAATTTTTTTCATAGCTGAAAAAAAACTGTTGAAGTTCAACTACTGTCCATATTTTTTTTTCACGATGTGAACATATTGTGCATAACAGGTAAAATTCTGCTCTACACAGTCACAGAAGAGTCACAATTCAGCAGAATCACTACTGTTCAGGTGGGAGATGTCAAGTTACACATGAGACCTTTGCAGTTCTATTTGGATCACAAAACTGCCAGTAGAAGACAGGTTTGGGGCTATAGAAAATAAAAACATTGGAATTGTCATAACAGTTAGGTCCATCTATTCCATTCTGACAGTGACCAGCCCCAAGTGCTTCAAAGGAAGGTGCAAGAAACCTCATTGTGATTGACTTTTGTTCTGAAGCATGAGGATTTATAAGACTATATTTTCATCATTACAAATGTAAGTGGATGATTTTCATCCATATAAATGTTAAATCCTTTTTGAATCTCACTAAGATTTTGGTGTGCATGCTGTTTTGTCACAATGAGTTCAACAGGTTAATCTGGTGCTATATTAAAATGGTCTTTTATTAGTTTTAAATTAGATTCCTTGACGTTTCATTTAATGGGCCCTTTTTCTGGTATTACAAGGGGAGGACGAGTAATTAGGCAGGACCAGCTCCAGGCACCAGCCGAGCAAGCTCGTGCTTGGGGTGGCAGATTTCAAAGGGCGGCATTCCATCTAATCCTTTGGTTTTGTTTTGTTTTGCGCTTCACCACTTTGGCCGCCCCTGCAGGTTTTTTCTTTTTGGTTTACTGCTCCCGCCGCCCTGTATGGGGCGGAGGAGGGGAGCGCCCTGCATCAAGCCTGGTAGGGCAGTCCGCGTCCTTCCCTGCCTGCCGAATGGGGCGGCGCGGAGCCCTCCCAGCAGGCGGCGCAGCGGGAGGGGCCACCTGGCAAGCACCCCGCTTAAGGAAGCCCTGGCCGCCCCTCTTCTCTCTCCCCCCGCCCTGCTAGCACTCCGCTGCCCGGGGTCTGCAGGGCCGGGAGTCCCCCTGCACCCACGCTCCCACCGCCCCGCAGGTATTTTTTGTTTTTATTTTTTCTTTCCTTCGCCGCTCTGGAAGGCGGGCCAATTTGTCGTCCCCCCCTTCACCGCTCCGGCCGGGGGCAGGTTTGTTTCCAGGCCCCCCCACCCCCCTTTTGCCGCTCCAGCCAGTTTGTTGTCTCCCCCTCCCCGTCCGGCTGGGGGCAGGTTTGTTTCCCGCCCCGCCCCCCCCTTTGCTGCTCCGGCTGGCTGGTTTGTTCTCCCCCCCACTTTGCCGCTCCGGCTGGGGGCAGGTTTGTTTTCCCCCGCCCCCCTCCTTGCTGCTCTGGCCAGCCGGGCGTTTTTTGCTTTGGGCGGCAAAAAAGCCAGAGCCGGCCCTGTAACTAGGAATCCCTCAATGACTTTCCCTATATTATTCATTAGTTTCTATGTCTTTATTATATCCTTCCTTATGTCTCTCATCTTAAATTAAACAGTCCAAATCTTGTCACTCAAGTCAGATGGAAGGCTTTCCTTTCTTCTAATTATTTTCATTGCTTGTCCCTGGGTCCAGTCAATTATGTTATGGTGACTGTATGATCAGACCTGAATACAGTATTCCATGGATTTATATAGAGGCATTATAATATTTTCACTAATTTCTACACTGTTCTTTACGCGTCGGAATGTTTATTTCTGACCATCATTGTAAATGAAGCAGAGGCTTTCATTATGTTGTCAACAATGACGTGTACACCTTTTTTCCCACACTATTATAGTCCATTCAGAATTTTGCATTGTTCAAGGGCAGTTCAAATTATTCTTTCCAATTTACAGCATTTTTAGTTGTAACCATTGAATTTTCTCTGCTATGCTGCTCATTCCCTTTCAGTTGTACCTTTGAACTGAATTTGTTAAACCACAACAACATTTGTACTGTTGTAGTACATAAAGACCTCAACCAGGTTGGGACTGCATTGTTCTGGCTGCTGTGCATACAGATACAAAATGGCAGCCCCTCCCCCCAAAGCCTTTACAGTCTAAAAGCATCTGTAGTCTTGACTAACCTAAACAATTTTTATGGGGGGTAGGGGTAGGCTTGTGAAAGAATTTGTATTTAAAGAAAAAAAGATGTCTATCCAAACTATACACACAAATGCAGCATTTGTGGTTTTAAACTCCATGTCAGTGATTGTATGTGTAATGCTGTGGATGTGAATTTTGATAGCATGTTTACAAAAATCTTTCCAAAATGTTAGTCACAGATCTGGTTGAACTCTCTCTGCTGGACACTCACCAGGCTTCTGTGAGGTGACTGAAATACAGAATTCCATGTGCCCTCAATTTCCTGGGGCTGTGCAAAGTTTAGACAATGTCCCTGGCTATACTGAAAGCTCCATTGGGAGAAAGGAAACTGAGGTACTGCTGGAAGGTCCTGTGATTCAAACCCCTGCTGGGAGAAGAGAAACTGAAGCTGGTAAAATCCCTGCCAAATACACTTTACCTGTCAGAGGGTGAAAAAAAAAACCCAGATGGATGTAAAGCATCCAAACTGCTTCAGGAAAGACAAAGAGGTGGAAGGGGAAAAATTCTTTCATCTGTGGCTTGAGGGCTCAAGATGTAATCAAACCCCAGAGGCATAGGGGAGGAAGCACAACTCATCTCAGCAGATGTGAAGGAGAAGGGGACTTAGCTGGGGAAAAGTGGGGAGAAATCACCTTAACCCTGGATAGGCACTGCCTATCTCACAAAGGCACTGTGGTGCTAAAGCCCACTGTGCAAGGGAGCAAGTCTCTTGTGGCTACCCTAACCCATCAGAACCTTGGGGTGAAAAGAGCATATGAGGAACCATGAACTCTTGTGCTTTTTGCCTCTTCCATGAGATGGCAAGTGGGGGGATTTTGTTTGAATTTGGGGGGTCTCTGTGTCAGACTACATTTTGAATGTGGCATTTGCCTTCTCTGTTGTCCTTACTCCTGTGTTGGACTGGAATTCCAAGAGGTAGTGGCACAGGGATAACAGTGAAGGGTTGTTAATTTAAGTGTTCTCTCACTGAAATGGAACCACTCTAGACGACAATCTGATTCCTACCCAGGAGAACCAGTCTGCTTAGGTGGGCTGGCAACTAAGCAATGGATCATCTGGTAGGAGACTTTGATCAACTGATGAGGCTGATCCAGGGTTTACCTGACAAGAGGGCAGAAGGTTATAAAAGAGAGGCTTTCAGAGCAGCCATTTTAGAGAGGGAGAGGGAGAAGAGACCAGTGATTCCATGCTCTAGATGAGAAGCCATGTCCAGGTGGGCAGGAAAGAGGAAAGGTCATGGTACTGGTCTTGGTTTAAGAGGGAGAGCAGTCAAGGTCAGAGAAAGCTCCACGATTCTGAAGAGTAGTCTTGAGGAAGGATTCTGGACAGCCCAACTAGATCTGCCCACACCAAAAAATCATTCCAAAGTGGTAAGGAAACAGGCAAGGAAAATGCATATACATGTGTTTATTGTGATGTCTAGATTTGTGTATCTCTTGCATTAAGTAAAGAGTAAATAGTATTTAAAATCTTGGGCAACATCTGTGAGTCCATAGGTTTTCACTATTGTGGTCCCTGAAGTGGTAAACTGTAAACGAGAAGGCTCACACCTTCAGCGAGATTCTGGGTAATGTGGAAGAGCTGCGGGGTGCTTGAGATGGGAGACAGTACTAGTTTCAGGGCCTTGGAAGTTGCAAAAAGGGGTGTCAGACATGATCTCTACACCTGAAATGTATGTCTTGGGGCACAAAGCAAGGAACAGTGACTAAACTCTATACAGAGCTGGCAATCTAGCATTTGGATCCCCTCTCGCCAGTCTGGTGAGTGTCCTGCAAGGGAAACGTGACCAGGTCTGTGACACTTATCAGATAAGGCTTAGATTAAGAATATTAAATAAATATATGGATCTCATAGAACTGGAAGGGACCCTGAAAGGTCATTGAGTCCAGCCCCCTGCCTTTACTAGGCAGGAACAAGTACTGATTTTTGCCCCAGATCCTTAAGTGGCCCCCTCAAGGATTGAACTCACAACCCTAGGTTTAGTAGGCCAATGCTCAAACCACTGAGCTATCCCTCTCCATAATTTAAGGGATAATATTAAGGTTCAACTGCCTCTTTTCTGGGACCCACTCAACTGTCAATATCCACTACCCATATCTGTGTCTTAAGTGCGGGATCTCCCTTCCGATTAGCCTCTTTCCTTTGCAGATGGCCTGGAATCTTTGACCCAACTCAAAGCCTCAAATCTTTGCAGGCTATGTGACTGATCCATCTTTAAGCTGCATAGTCCCAGAAAGTTCCCATCACTAAACTAGTTTAGAGTTGAGAGAACACTCTAAATATAGACCCCGATTCTCCATTTTGTTGCACTGTTTTTATCACAGTATCTCCACTGTCAGTAACTTATGCTAATTACGAGGTAGTAACATTACTTTATAAACCCTGGTTATTTAAAGTTTTATCTCTGATGTTAACTAAACACATCTTCAGAGTATATATGAAATATTAATTACAAACTATTATGGTGGTATTAAAGGAGATATCACATCATTCACTTAAAAAAAACATTACATTCTCTCACGCCTTTTCCACTCCTTATACTTTTTGTCTCAGACGTAATCCTAAAATATTTGAAAACAGGGATGGGATATAAAATTAGCTTTATTCAGAAGTAGAAAAAAATTTAAACTTCAAATGGCCTGATCTACAATGTGCTTCTTCAACAATAGTTCTATAAAACCAAATGTTCAATTATAAATGTTGATTTTTCTCTAGCCTTGGGGCAGCTCTAAAACAATAAATGTAAAAATAAAGATAGTAACTTCTCCCTTCACAGGCAGTTTCAAAGCATCGTGTGTGATATAGATATATAGAGGGGGAGAGAGGAAACAAAAAACACATAAAACAGTATTTTATGGACATTTTAAGTCCACTGTTAAAGTATAGTTTCTAAAAATCCTACATTATTTATCCAGGCTCATGTGGATTCTGGAAGGAGTTTGTGTCATAACTTTGGATTCTCTTATAGAATCCATTCTATTCCATAGAAGATGGTTAGCAACGTGTAGGTTTCCAATGCAAATGATGATATTTGCAGGATGCAGGTGAATGCTCATTTTTACAGTTCCATCTGCTGAAAACTTAGACCAGAATGTTTTGGTCAGGCTGCCGCAGGATTAGCCATCCAGCAGAAGAATCAAAAGTTAACTCCTTTCCCTATTGTTGTCCTTAGGTTGTTGGATATCCTCAAAGTCTGATGCTGCAATAAAGAGCCATGCTCACTTTTACTCAAGTGAAAATCCAGGATGAAAAATTATCAGTGTTAGCCAAATAGGAAATGACAAAATTAGTAAGGGAAAATGCTTTGGAATGTATCTTGTTCTAGCTCTGTGTGCATCTCCCTTTGATATCAGAATTCTGTACATGGGTAGCATATAGTCGTATATTTGCATGAACATATAGAATGGATTTCTTTGGGTGATCAGGGTGCACAGCACTTCCAAGAGGAGAAAAATGTGATGTATGAAGAAATGAAACTATGGTACCTTTTTGTTTTCTGTTCACTGCACCTTTAAAATTCTAAGAACCCACTGGTCAGCAGGAGCAGCATCTCCCATCTTGTTCGCAGAGTTTCTGCAGCCTGTCCCAGAGGAGGCAGATGCATTATACTCTCTCACAGACACTTTTCTTTCTTGATGTTGTTTTCAACAACTTAAAATTATTTTGTACCAAAAATGCATGATTGCTGCTTGTGAATGGAAGGGTATAACTGCAATTAAATTCTTCTTCACAAGAAAAGTCCACAGTGATCCATTACAGTGGGTCTTACTCAGGCTTACAGCTCCATGGAGATAGATACCAGACCTTATCTTTCATGGCAGATGGGGAATGACCAGGCTTTTGAAGTTCAGTTAGTCTCCCACCAGCTCCAGGAAGCTTTTACCAGACCTGCTCAGCAACAAGAAAACAAAACCACCAAAAAGGGATCCTTTTTATTCTAAATATTTGGGTAATTGGATTTCAGCTGTTACTGGCTTCTACTTAGGCTTGGGGGATATGCAGCAAGATTGCTGGAAACTCCTTTCTGATACTCGGGTATCTGGCTGCAGCAGCTTCCAGTGCAGCATGTCTGAGCAGACATCTCTAGCAGGAACACCTCACAACAACCAGAATACTAGAGAACCTGCCAGAAAACCATGCAAAATTACCTCGCTAATGTTGTGTGTTGGCCACACCCTATCATTTCCTCATTTTCCTCCAGACAGCCAAGAGAGACAAAAGGAAGAGCATCCAGACATGGAGGAGCAAGCAGGTGGTAAGGGGCTCTTGGCCCACCATATATCCCAGACCATTTCCTCTGCCCTCTTGAGCAAGGTGTGAGTCATCATTTATGGAACCCTGTCATCTTCACTATGGGATTCTGTGAGACAAGATGACTGCTCCATGTGAAGGCGTCCCCTGCCCCTCTCTTGAGCAGGACCTGAGCAAGCATCTATAAAGTTCACGGAGCCCACTTATGGATCATCAAAAAAAAAAGAACTTTTCAAATGATACACTCTTTTCTGTAGCACAGTGACCGATGCGGTTCTCCCTTCACATTCCATCTTCAGAATACAAAGCCACTCTTCTGTGGCCTACAGATAAGGGTGGAAATCCCTGTAAAGTGAGGATATGGTCAGTGATTGGGTGCGCCGAGAGGTTAATGTCTCCCCCTTGAGACATTAACCTCTTTCTCTTCCACTTTCAGTTCTCCATAATACAAACCTTCCCAGGTTAAGTCTCTAAAAGTGATAAGAAAAGGTGTAGAAAATGGTCTCATACACATGTGGTCTCATACACATCTTCATGGGGGGGGGGGGGGGGGAGAAAAGATAGGTGTTGTGTTGCGCTTTGAGAACAGGGGCCACTAACAGGGAGTTTCAATAGGGAGTTTGGAAGGGGAGTGGGAAGGGGGTGAGGTAAATTGGCCATTCTTTAAAACCTTTAACCTAAAATATAATCAAAATCTTCTTGATTTAAACAAAAACCCTATCATTAACATAGGTAGCTGTAGAAGAAAATGCAGGCAGAAGCCCTGTAGCAGATTGGGGGCTAACCAGTTTATTGCACCAAGTGCAGCATGTATGATTACCTGCCCTGTAGGCGGGTGGCATATGTGTGCATTCGGTGCAAGGAGGTCCCGTCCCTCAGAGACCGAGTACGGGCTTTGGAGGCCAGGATAGAGGAACTGGAGGAGCTAAGTGTGGCAGAGAAGTATGCTGATGAGGCTTTCTGGGGGACACTGTAGATTTGTCCCACCTCCAGTCAGAGGATCCCTGCATTGTTGAGGAGGATGAAAGGCCCAGGGAAGTAGACCAGTCAACAGGACCAGAGGGAAACCTTCCCATAATTGGGACCCTCCTTCCAGATGGTGTTGGGGTATCCTCTCGCACTGAGGTTACCTCTCCAGGGGAGGGAATTCCAGTCATTAGGAAAAGGCAGGTGCTAGTAATGGGAGATTCGATAATTAAAAACATAGATAGCTGAGTTTGTGATGACCGGGAGAACTGTATGGTGACTTGCCTGCCTGGTGTGAAGGTTGCGGATCTCTTGAGGCAGCTAGATAGACTATATGTAGTGCTGGGGTGGAGCCGGTGGTTGTAGTACATGTAGGTACCAATGACATATGGAAGGGTAGGAGAGATGTCCTGCAGGCCAAATTTAGGCTGCTAGGAAAGAGAATGAAATCCAGGACCTCTATGGTAGTATTCTCAGAAATGCTTCCAGTTCCATGGTCAGGGCCAGGTAGGCAGGCAAAGCTTCAGAGTCTCAATGCGTGGATGAGATGATGGTGTAGAGAGGAGAGGTTTGGATTTACTAGGAACTGGGGAAACTTTTCGGATAGGTGGAGCCTATACAGGAAGGATGGGCTCCACCTAAACCAAAGTGGATCCAGACTGCTGGCACTTAATATTAAAAAGGTTGCAGAGCAATTTTTAAACTAAGAGATGGGGGGAAAGCCGATTACTGCAGCAGAGCACGTGGATCAGACAGAGACTTCTCTTAGAAAAGAGTCTATTGATAGAGATTCTTTAGGTTCTAGTCAGGAGGAGAGGGTGGAAGAGGATAAAGTATGGGCCAGATCGGATGAGAAACATTCACATAAAAAAGAATCAGACACCTCAATAAAGGGCAGACAAATACACATGACAAGTTTTTAAAGTGCTTATACACAAATGCTAGAAGTCTAAATAAGATGGGTGAACTAGAGTGCCTCGTGTTAAAGGAAGATATTGATATAATAAGCATCAAAGAAACCTGGTGGAGTGGGGACAATCAGTGGGACACAATCATTCCGGGGTACAAAATATATTGGAATGACAGAACAGGTCGTGCGGGGGGGAGTGGCACTATATGTGAAAGAAAATGTAGAATCAAATGAAGTAACGATCTTAAATGAATCCACTTGTTCCATAGAATCTCTGGATGGTATTTCCATGCTCTAATAAGAATGTAACAGTAGGGATCTATTGACCACCTGACCAGGGCAGTGATAGTGACGATGAAATGCTAAGGGAGATTAGAAAGACTATCAAAATAAATAACTCAATAATAATGGGGGATTTCAATTATCCCTATATTGACTGGGTACATGTCACCTCAGGACGAAATGCAGAGACAAAATTTCTCGATACTTTAACTGACTGCTTCTTGGAGCAGCTGGTACAAGCTGGTACAAGTGGAGCGTAGGATCTGGTCCAAGAGCAGGGCTGGCTCCAGGCACCAGCCCTCCAAGCATTTGCTTGGGGCGGCACCTGGAGGGGGGTGGCGCTCACCTGGGGAGAGCGGGGCAACGGCCGGGCTCGCCGCCCTCCCCCGGCGCTCCGGCCGGCTGGGGAGAGCAGAGCCCCGGTTGGGCTCGCCGCCCTCCTCCCGGCGCTCCAGCCGGTCGGGGAGAGTGGGGCCCCGGATGGGCTCGCCGCCCTCCTCCCGGCGCTCCGGCCGCCAGGGAGAGCGGAGCCGCAGCGGGCTCGCCACCCTCCCCCAGCGCTCTGGCCTGCCGGGGAGAGCGGGGCTGCAGCCGGGCTCGGTGCCCTCCCCTGCTGCGCTCCCCGGCGGGGGGCGGGAGGCTTTTTTGCCTGGGGCGGCAAAAAAGCCAGAGCCAGCCCTGTCCAAGAGGTAAATATAACAGGACCGCTTGGAAATAGTGACCATAATATAATAACATTTAACATTCCTGTGGTGGGAAGAACACCTCAACAGCCCAACACTGTGGCATTTATTTTCAGAAAGGGGAACTATGCCAAAACAAGGAGGTTAGTTAAACAGAAATTAAAATGTACAGTGACTACAGTGAAATCCCTGCAAGCTGCATGGACACTTCTCAAAGACACCATAATAGAGGCCCAACTTAAATTGAAAAACACAGTAAAAGAACTAAAAAAGAGCCACTGTGGCTTAACAACCATGTAAATGAAACAGTGAGAGATAAAAAGACATCTTTTAAAATCCTAGTGAGATAAGTAGAAAGGAGTATAAACACTGCCAAATTAAGTGTAAAATTGTAATAAGAAATGCCAAAAAGGAGTTTAAAGAAGAACTAGCCAAAAACTCAAAAGGTAATAACAAAATGTTTTTTTTTAAGTACATCAGAAGCAGGAAGCCTGCTAAACAACCAGTGGGGCCCCTGGACGATCGAGATACAAAAGGAGCACTTAAAGACAATAAAGTCATTGCGGAGAAACAAAATGAATTCTTTGCTTCAGTCTTCACGGCTAGGGATGTTAGGGATCTTCCCAAACCTGAGCCGTCCTTTGTAGGTGACAAATCTGAGGAATTGTCACGTAGTTGTGACTGAAGTTCATAAAAATATAAGAGTGGCCATACTGGTTCAGACTAATGGCTCATCTAGCCCAGTATCTTGTCTTCTGATAGTGGCCAATGCCAGATTCTTCAGAGGGAATTAACAGACCAAGATATTTTCAAATGAGCCATCTCCTGTCATCCAGCCCCAGGTTCTGGCAGTCAGAGGTTTAGGGACTTTCAGAACATGAGTTTGCATCCCTGATCATCTTGGCTAATAGTCATTGGTGTCTGTTACAGCTTTCCCCCTATTCCATTTTGTTTCTTACAGCTGTCCCCTTACTCCATTTTGTTTTTGTTCTCCTCCTGTGGCCACCCCTCCCTGGCTGTTAAGTTGTTTACCAGGGCCACTGCCCTTCTCAAAGGGAGGGCCCCTTAAGTTGTTTACCAAGAGCCATTGCCCTTCTCAAAGGGATGGCCACTTGTTCTGCGTGTTAAGTGGGACCACTGGTTGGTCAAAGGGTTGGTCTTGTTATCACCTTGTTAAACCTGGGCTTGGTGTAGGGTAGGCAATGTCTAGAGCTGCAAGATCTAATGTGTTTTTGAGATCCTGTGCATGAGTCATAGGCCTCATGTGCTTTTGAGTCCTGAGGTGGGAACTCACGCCTATGGTCCAGGACTCTGCCCAGGCACGTCTCTATGCTCACCTGCAGTTTTTCCCTGTATCTCCTCCCCTGTGACAGAAGGAGCCTATCAGGATTACTGGTGGGGAAACCGCCTAAGATTGCCTTTAAAAACAGGCATTTTTTAAACAAACATCAGAAAGGTTCCTGCATTGCTACCTAGTCTGATCAGCCAGGGGTTCTGGAGGGTCCTTTCTCCGCTCTCCGTTTTATTTTTGAGCGTACCCCCGTTTTTAAACCCCCCCCCCCCACGAAGAACGAATTGCTGCCTGAGAGACCTCCTGATTATCAAGACCATACCGAGCCCTCCTTGCTTCTTCTGATGTTGTTGCTGCTTCTGCCTTTGCTGCTGCCTTGGGGACTGGTAAGAATCCCTCTGTGAAACTTTCTATACTTTTATTTTATTACTTTAGCTGCTGGCTCTGTTTCCCCAGCACACAGACTCAAGCTAAACCTTGGTTTGTGTCTTAAAACCTCTCTTAAACTCCTTGGTCTGCATCTGTAATCAGTTTCTTGCTTTGCAGCACCTTTGCTGCTATAAATAAGCCTGTGCCTTCCTGGACTGTATCCTGGGCTGCCAGCTTGCAGCCACCCCCCGTCCCCCTTGCTTGCAGCCACCACTAGTTAAATAGGGTTACCATATTTTGTGCCTCCGAAAGGAGGACACTCCACGGGGCCCCGCCCCCGCCCCAAAGTCTCCGCCCCCTCCCCTGCTTCCCGCGAACATTTAATTCGCGGGAAGCCTGAAGCAGGTAAGGGGGGGTGTGGGGGGAGGAGGCGCGGCCCAGGCTGGCCCCCCGGCGGCTCCAGCCTGGGTCGGCTCGGGCCCTGGGGTGCCGGCCCCGGCCCCCGGCCAACCACCCCCGGCCCGCCCAGCACTGCCGGCCCCGGGTGGCCCGGCACACCCTCCGGCAGCCCGGCCTGGCCCCGCGACCCCGGCCAGGCGACCCCGGACCGGCTCCCGGACCGACCCCCCGGCCCCGCGGCCCAGCGCACCCCCCGGCCCCTCGACCCCGGCCCGGCCCCGCCCCGACCCCGGCCAAAGAGGCCCCGGCCGAGGCCCCCCCCCCCCCCCCCCCCCTTTTCCCGGCCTGGCCCGCCTTTTGGGGTTTTCCCCCCGGCG